>NC_142502.1:65569500-65883750 GCF_057876585.1 Rhinolophus sinicus | reverse complement strand
GGGAAAATATAGCAGTATAGCATATGTCCTTCTATGAAGGGCTGGCAAACTACTTTTGTAAAGGGCTAGATGCTAAGTATTTAGGTTTCTGTGCACGATGATCTCTATCACTACTTGACTCTGCCATTGTAGAATGAGACATAGTGCATAAACAAAGAAATGTGCCTTTGTTCCAATAAAATATTATTTACAAAATTAGACAGTGGGCTAGATTTGAGTGCTGGGTCAAAGTTTGCCAACTCTTGCTCTATAGACAATAACAGTTAAAACATATTTCAAACAATGGGTCACTCACCAAGTCATAGAGCAGAAATTAAAAGGGAGAACCTACATGCTTCAAAGTAAGGTGGAATTTTCTTAAACATGTTATGAAATGCTGATTATGAAGACTGTGACAAAGGAAACATACTCGAAATAGTAAAGATATTAGAGTAATAAAATTATGGGTAATTTTTTTTCCTTTTGTCTATTTTCTAAGTATTTCTTTTTTTGTATGGAAAATTTCTTGTCTTTAGAAGAAAAATAATTTATAAGCCAAAGATACTAAAATGAATAATTACTAATGTAACTTTTCTCTAAATAAACTACAATATATCAAGTTAGCCTGTTAAGAGGGTTCATCTAAAAATACTTCTATATTTTTTATTCTTATTCACTTGAGGCTATGTTTTTCAATACCCCTTCATCTGTAGAAGTTCTAAGGAGGAGCCTAGAGCTTTGCTATTCAAAGTGTCGCTCCCAAAATAGTAGCATCCTGAAACCTTGTTAGAAATGCAACATCTCAGGCTTATCCCATATCTACTATATCACAACTTTATTTTAACATGACCCCAGGTGTTTCACATGTACATTCAGGTTTAAGGAGCACTGGCCTAAAGGTTACCAGATCAGGGACCAAGCCATCAGGGTCCCGGGGTCCCCACCTCTCTTTGTAAACAGTAGTTCCATCTCTATCTTTTTCACATATTAGATTTTCAACTAATATTCTTTTGAAGAAAGGATTATGATGCTTTAAAAAGTTTCAAAACCCCTGAAACTTGCCTAGTTTTGATGTCCATTTCATAAACACAACTGGTATAAGTGCCAGGATAGGGAAACATTTATTAAGACCCAAATGAAAGCTTTTATAAGAAGCGATTTAGTATAGAGGCAGAAAGGACTTGGTTTTACCAAGCATGAGGATATAAAAAGCAGAACTAAGCAAGTAGAGGGTAATACAAGTAGCTAACATGGGCACATTAGTTGGATTTATTGGTCAGTTCAAAATTTAAGTCTCAAAATATAGGACATTCATAATCAGAGTCACAGATACTCTAAAATGAGGTTAGAATCCTTTCAAGGCAAAAGAGTCAAACAAAGAGTTGACCTAAAATTATTATTTGAGGAAGCTCCCATAAGCTGGGGCTTCATTTTAGGGAGCCCTGAGATTTCACAGAATTCAGTCATCCCCACCTCTCTCATTCCTTACCCGTACGTGCTTTAAAAACTGATTAGGGATACCACGGCAGTCTCTTCCCACCACCAGAGTTTTGAGTCCCTCAGATGCACCAGCTAATTCATCTCCAACTGTGAGCTTTTTTAAAAAGCACTTTAAGACACCCTTTTAATTTCCCATAAGAAAAAACTACTTTAGAAAACATTTTCCACATCAGCAAATTTCAGAACTTGAAGTGTGTGCATCATTTTTCCACTTCCTTTTCCAAATGCGTCAGCAACAAGGTGATCACAACTTAGGTCTTTCTAACACTTTGAGAGGTACAGGCCTAAGTAACTGTAAAAGGTACAAAATAACTTATTTGTGTGCCTAAAAATAATTTAAAAAAATATGCCGTGTTAGGACTAGCTTTCACTTGTCTGAAATAATTTGGGTTCAGTACATAAAAGCAAAACAAAAATTTCATCAAAATATTAATAAACAATTCACTGCATACTCGTTAACTAACCTGACTGGGACAGCCGCAGATGCAGTTGCAAATAAATCAACCGGTGGGGATGTGTCAATAGTTTTAGCTGGTGTAGAACTAGGAGATGTAACAGTTGTGGCTGGAGAAGACTGAAAGTGAAGATGCACAACACACTCTAGTCAAATACGAATCCACAAGACACAGAACAACAGGACTTTCACTTTGCAGACCTATGACATTCACATTAATTGTTTGGTAACTCATATTGGGAGAAAACACTCAAGAAAATTTGAAATAAAAAATTGTAATAAATAATCAATAGTGGACAAAACATCTTTAAAATTTTAAAAGTTAAATGTAATTTGTATAAAATGATAAAAAGATTTGGCTTAACATTGCAAAGACTTCTATTCATGTATTTAAAAACAAAGCTAAATGTATTTCCTGGACATAAAATAGGTGGGAATGATTTTCCTAACTGCCAAAAAATTTTTAAATTACCAGCTGCAATAGTTGTTATAAAATCAAGGCCATCCACTTTCCTTCACATCCTAAACAGATTTCATGTTAAGTCTTCTCAGGTGCCTTTAAAAAATCTAGAAATCTAACTTACAAAATAGTTCACAGATGGCAGAGAATAATTCACAAAAAAGATTCAAGTCACTGATAGCTTGAGGATATCATGACTATCTCATCACCGATATGACCGAGATCAAACTAAAAAAGTGAAATAAAAACTAACATGTATTGTCCTGGACTGGTTTATTTTTAAGAAGAGGACTTAACAGTCAGCTTAACATATTTATAAATTAAAATTCTTGTTATGCCAATTCTACTGTCTTTTATTTTGTATATTTAATTCTCCACATAGTCACAAGAGAAAGATTAAGGGAACATCTCAAAACAGTCTACTGATACTTAGTTCTGTAAGTGGAAAGGAGATATAACAGCAAGTAAAGTACACGAAGACCAAGACCAAGCAAGGGCTCCTAGATATAGCTGTAACTGGACATCTGACTTTAAATAGACCAAACTTAAAGGACATTTCAACAGAATATTTTAAGCAAAAGGACTGAGGAGATGAGAAATTTATAGAAATTTCTAGACGTAACTAGTATCTGTCCAATGCCTGTTTGTGCAAGAATATAACTAATATAACTAATTAAGAAGTCAAAATTCAATAGATACACAAATGTCAAATATTCAGCCCTTCAAGAAAAACAAAGGTATAAGCACTACGGCTGTTACTCAGAAAACATTATTATCCTCTCTTCACTCAAAATTCAAATTTTCCAAATGGAATGTGAAAGATTATCAATGGAATGGAAAGAAAGGGCTAACTAAAATTAATTTGCATGTCATTCACTGAGGACACTGAAAATTCCTCCAAAAGAAATTTTTTTTTAAAGAAACACAGGTAAATGAGCTTAAAAAGGTGTATGAAATACCACCAAGAACTTAATGACAGCAATGAATCTACAAACATAAATACAGAAACGAAGGTCTTCAAAGGCCCATTAAAATCTGCCTTGTAACAGCAATTTCTGAAGAGATGAGAGAGCTAGGAAACAGAACCAAAATAATCCATTATAAAAAGTCAGTAAAATTCCATTTGGCCAAAATGCAGAAACAGACCATCCCAAAGGATGTCATAATTTTACCACACTCTTCTCAACAGTCATATATTGGAATTTTTCACATAGACATAATGATTTTTAAATTTCGCTTTGTATCAGAATCACCACTGTTTGTTTTATTTGATTGTTTGTTCTAGCTTCCCTAAGGAGTCTTAGGTAGCCAGCCAGGCACTGGCACAGAATATGGTGTCTGGGACCCACCAGTGCAACCATGATGACATCCTTCATGTCTGTAATGACAGCAATTATATAATGGAAATTTGTCAAAGAGGAAAGAAAACATCACTTTTTTTTTTTTTGCCTGAAAAATACAATGGCAAATATGAACCACAGACCTACAGAAGTAAATGCTCTTGTCACTGATAACCCTAATCCTGTCCTTCAACATGCTAAAAAAGAGACAGGGAGGTGAAGGGGTTATTAAATTTATTAAAGTATACTGTGTAAAAGGCATGCTTGTGGAAAGATACCCAACTGCAATTGGCTACTCTAGCATTAAAACATGCATATTATATGCCTTACCTATCTCATAGGGCTGTGATACAGGCATGTGAAAAGTGTTTCGTAACTAGTAAAATGTTATACTGATATGTTTTCAGTTGTAATAGAAATGTATGAAATTTTCTTCTACTTAAAAAAAAATTTAAGTCCAAATAGAGGACTAAGTAAACTGTTATATTACATTGGACTTCAAAAATATAAAGAATATATAAACTTACTTTAATTTTCATCAAAAAATTAAAAGTAAAATTACTGTATGATCCAGCAATTCCCCTTCTGGGTACATACTCAAAACAATTGAAAGCAGGGACTTGGACAGATACTTGTACACCCATGTTCATGGCAGCATTGTTTACAATAGCCAAAAGGTGGAAGCGACCCAAGTATTCATTAACAGATAAATGGGTGAACAAAATGTTCATGCATAAAATGGACTATTATTCAGCCTTAAAAAGGAAGGGAAATCTGGCATATGCTGCAACATAGATGAACCTTAAAGATATGCTAAGAAAAACAGGGCAGTCACAAAAGGACAAATACTGGATGATTCTACTTATGAGGTACCTAAAGTACTCAACGTCATAGAGACAAAGTAAAATGGTGGCTGCCAAAGACTGGGAAAAGGGAAATGGAGACACAGTGTTTAAAGAGTACAGAATTTCAGTTTTGGAAGATAAAAAAGTTCTGAAAATGGATGATAGGATGTAGTACAACAATGTGAATGCTCTTAATGCCACTGACCTGTACACTCAAAAATGGTTAAAATGGTTAAAACAAAAGAACAAACTTACCTTACTTAAAGGAGAGGGAGCACCAGATCTAAAAGGCAACAAAAAAATTAAAACTGAATGTACTCAGGTACATTTACAGAAACATTTAAATTTGATAATATCACTTGGTCAAACATTAACTTGTTTAAATATAAATTTTTTAGTAATGGACACACTGTTTTTTAAAAAATACTTTTTATCTTTTACTCAATTATGACATCCTCTTCTAATATTTTCCATCCACTTAATTTCTAGTACTAGAAATTCTTACATTTAAAATTCTTTTCTATGTCTTTAGTAATTCAATTCTTCGAGTTGATCATTATTGCTTATGTCCATCAAAAATACACTGTCCCAATTGGAATTTTAAACATTTTGCCAAGATTTGGGAAAATATTTTATAGAATTAAAAAAGAAAAGCCCTCTGGTTTATTATTTTCAAAAGTTAGAAAACTCATTAGGTCAAAGTACATTGTGATTCATTTAATCCTATTTGTGTTGCATAAAAGGAACACCAGAATCATAATAATAAAAAAATCCCTATGAGCCCTGTGCCTGAAACGTGTCTCAGTGTCCATGTTCACACTCCTGAACCTTGTCTGTTCTTTTATGGCTGTAATGAAATTTATGAAAAACATTCCTATTATCTTGTTAGAACTAGAGGGAGCTTGAAAAAGAACAGTGACTTCAATGCTTGTTTCTAACGGAGTGAAGGAAAATTAGGAAGAAGTACACATTTTTTTTAGTTAGATTATGAGTAGCAGTGATTAGTGCCCATCATTTCCAGCAAAGTGCTTTAGAAATAACTGCCTAAACAGCTTACATGTTACTAACCTGAGTTGAGGAAAAATTAATAATCAAACAAAATGAATAAAAAATGTATTTCAATAAGAAGCCTACTGTCAGGGTCCTACAGAATGGCAGGGATGGCTTACTACTTATCACAGAGAAAATACCACATGTAGCAGTAGCAGAACAAAATTAGCAGAGATTTAGTAACTGAAATTCTATACAACATCATGAATTTTTGTTTTATTGATGTAGCAAAAGAAATCTAGCAGTTATTATATGCCCGCTTAATACTTTTACATTCAACTTCATTTTAAATACTCGTAACATGTCTGCCATTTTGTTTCAATTTAGTTTTTACTTAAAATGAACATAAATAACATAAAGTAAGGGCACAGAGATTTCTGACATATAATGAAGGTAGAAGCAGAAGGGTAACACTTAATTCAGTCATGTGTAGTTTGGCTAAATGTTACCTTAAGAGTAGCATATCCTATGAAGAAAATAATATACATTTATCTATATTATTCATTTCAAAGAGTTTACTGAAACAAATGAAACCACAGTGTTCTCTGTATCTACAAAAAGTCCTCAGGCACCTAAAAACCTACTACAGCATAAGGTTGAAAATTCCCCAATGAGTTTTTGACTAATAATTTCTCCACTCCTACCTTTTTTCCTTTATATATGTGGCAAAGGAAGGGAGTTAAATCTAAATAAAAATCCAACAAAATAATGGCAAAGAAAAATTAGAAGCCATTTGGCATGGTCACTTCCTAAGAATGAAAAAATTGAAATTAACTTGTTTACCTCTCAAGCAATTTTCAAAACCAATTCTCAGTGGTACTGACACAATGAGAAATACTATTACAAAAAAGAAGTGAGGATAACCAAGAACTTTTTGACATATTTCCAAACTAATACATAAAAATTTCTGACATATTCTATCCTCCATAGCAAGAATAAAAATATAGTAAAAATGACAGACCTGCTCTACCTGTTATTAAAGAACATGATGTTCAAATCTAAGTATAAAATATCAAAACTGGCACATCAGTTGCCAAGCTCCTACATGAACAACTATTTACTAAATGACACTTGTAATTAACCCATGGATTAAGCGGACATGAAAATCGCCTACTGTCTATGTCAAACTATCATGCCACTTACTGCACTGTATCTTAATTCTCTGTTCAAGTTTCTGGCTTCTCCAGTAGATGCTAAGTTGTTTGAAGTGAGGGAACCCATCTCAATGTTTCATACCCCCCAGCACTTTACAGAGCTCCTGGTATTGTGTAGGTACTGAAATACCTATATCTCTGTATTATCTGAATTTTAAATGACAATAATTCATGTACTCTTTATATAAAAAAATAAATTAACCAAAAGTCTTAAATATTATTTTGCATGAAACTAAATTATCAGGATGTGTGCCTCTGTTCCCATGGATCAGATCCAGCCTTTTACCAAGATTTTATCAAAAAGGTGAGAACCATTGTGAAGGGATTCTATCTTGAATAGAATAGCCTATCAAAATATTGCATTAAACTGAGAGGTAAACAACTTGCCAAAGTCTCATTATTCTTTAATGGTGGATTTAAGACTCCTGTCCAAGTCTGATGCTTGAAGCCTGTGCTCATTTCACATTCCAGCCTGCCCTGATGGAAATACAGATGAGCCTAGCACCTTTGTTCCTCTCTTAAACAATACATAAATTGCTTCCTTTTACCTATACCTGGGTTAGTGCTCTACCCTACCAGTCATTGGTTATTTCTCCTTTATAAAAGAAAATACTACAATATTTTATATACTGATAATGACATTTATTAAAGATCAATATTTATTTTAAATATTTCAGCTGGAGAAATCTAGTACACAGTGAAACCATGTTGGGAAATTAAATAAAACATGAATATAATTTTAGAAGTGAATCAATAACCATATAGTACTCTACCCTAAATTCTGTAAAATGCTACAAACAAGTATGTGGGTTTTTACAATGGACACAGCAAATGCCAAGGTTTACTTCCAAGTTGTTAATAGTAAGCTATCAAAAGAGGAAATTTTGTGAAATTTCTTATTCACAACAATAACCCCTACATAGTTCTGGTTATAAATGCTGGCTAGGAAAACAAACAAAAACCAAAACACAGGTGTGAAAAATCTGTCATCCAAATAATTTCAATTACAATAGAATTATCTTGCATTTTCTATACCTTCAACGCTTCGTAAACCCACATGTAAAATAAAATCAATTTCTCTCTTTTGTTCTGTGGAATCATAGAAAGAGACAATATACAAAAGTGTATCATACAATACTGCATAAAATTTCAAAAACAAATATCAGTGGATATAAGGCGATAAATATAAAGAGCATACATATTTTTTTATAGTAGACATTTGAAAAGGCTTTGTTTTATCCATTTACTTGACTTAGAGGGTAGAATAACTTTATACTTCTAGTGGAAGATAAAGAAAACAAGTTTAAGTAACTCATTTTCTTTATAAAATTATCTTTGGGCACTTCTGCCATGTGACATGAAAAAAATCTTCTGTTTAGGAAACAAATGAAAAAACCTTTGATTTTTAAAATCTGAAAGAAATATGTATCTATACCTACGAGAGATTGTTAGTCTTGATGTAAGAAGACCAAAATAAAGTAAAACCATTTATGCTAGTCACCTTGGGAGACAAATAAAAGTACAGTGAAAAAACACAGGTGTGTAAAATTGACAGAAATCAGTTTAAAATGTTCTAAATACCACATGTGGGCTCTTAAGAGTGTTTTTTGCATTTTTAGCAATAACTAAATGCAAAAAAGTCACTCAGTACAGTACTCACCCTTCACTTAAGTTCCCAGGTAAGCACAAACATACAAAGAAGAAAACAGTTAACTACTACAGTTCATTTACTTTAAAAATAGGGAATAAGCAAAAGACAAGTTCATATGTGGTCTCAGCCAACTCAGAAAAGAAATCTGACAAGCATAAATTGATTTTAAAAGAGAGAGAAAATGTATGCTTAGCAAAGGTAACTAAAAACAGAAGTTTTTATTTCACTGCTCTTAGAAATGTAACTATACATAGCTGAATCTTCCAAAAATAGTTTGCAGCAGCCACAAGGGGGCGAATTTGGACTAGAAGTAAGGGCTAATGAAATCCACTCCAGAAGGCCGCTTCTCCCGTGACTGCAGCCCTGGGAGATTTAACAAGGGAAAAGCGTGGATCTGTGCAGGGTGTGGGAGACCCTGAAGGGGAGAAAGTGCAGAGAAGGTGACTTTTCACTGATGCGCATCCTGCATCGCCCAAGGGAGAGGCTCTAAGTCTTGGGGATATGCGCTGTATTTCCTTAGCTAAAGAGGTTCTTCTGCCGCAGGAGCAGGGATATTTCTCAGGCTTCCTGCCTCCTTTTGCTTTAAACCTACGCAGCTCACTCACTTGGCTTCCCAGATACCCTACAAGGTGGCTCCAGCAGTAACTGGAAGTGGGTGCCTTCTACTGTGACTTAATATACTCTCATGTCTTCCTAGCTGACATCAACCTATCCACAAAACTCCGATCTTCCACAGCCTCACTGAAGCTGGGGCAGACGTGGCCTGTGGGAACAAATTTACTAGAGCCCCTGAGAAATCCTGCCATCCATCACTCCAAATAGCTCTGCCATAACTGCCTGAGACTCCTACACACACTGTGGCTTATCACTGAAAAATTTAAAACATGCAATAATTTGTATACTGATTTGGAAAAGATGATAGAAATAACACTTAGCTAATAAACTGAGAAACAAAAAAGTAACATCAAGACTTGAATCTAGATTCTGGGCGAATGCCCAGAGGGAAGAAAGCAGAAAGAAGTTGCATTTTGAAAGTTATATCATAGTTAAAATCCACCATCAGCCTACAACCCTGCAATGACCACTTCTTAGGTTTTCTCTACTTCTACTGTCAATCTACATGGAATAAATGAACCCACAAAGACATTTCAAGCTGACTCTATAGACAGAGCTACACAGTGTTCAGGTGGAGATAATGAAACATAAAATACTCCCTGACCTTTAGAATCAGAAAAATCTATTTAAACCACATATGTGGGGAAAAAATTGCCCAAACAAAGGGCATGATTAAGGAAGGCTTCATGAGATGGCCCTCCCAGGATGTATAAGCCCAGACAGAAACAAGGAGGGTAGGCATCCAAGAATAGCAGAATTATCATTTGAGCAAGGAACAAAGACTGGAAAGTACTGGGTCTCGTAAATACACAAGTTTGACACCTGCTAGAGTGAAGAAAAGAAATGGAACCTGGACCTTTTTTTTTTTTTTGCATGCAATGAGGAAAAATACTCATAAATGTAAGTGCACAACACAAAGTTATGACAATCCAGTAAAACTGCATTTATTGCTGCTTGTTTGCTACTCTCTCTATTAAAAGATCTCTGAGTAAAATGTAAGCAGCATGCCATTCTTAATGGTTCAAGTGGGTGAGAGTCTTGAGTCTAAAACACTATAATTGAGGGCTTAACAACATAACAAAACTATTCTTGTGGGCTTGTTAACATCTCAGTGTTCAAGACTGTTTGTGAAATTCTGGTTGTTTTTTTCACTCATCCCCAATGATAACAGCCCCAGTTTTTAAACATTAGCAACTCTTTCTCTGTGTATTGTGAATCCCTTCTAAGGGCAAGTGCGGTCAACATAGGTAGAACCTATTAATTTGCTGCATTAGCTTGTAGATAGACAGCCTATACATGAGAGTCACACTTTTATAAGTTAATGGGAAGGAGGGGGATTTTGAGGGAACCCAGAAGAATTACAATAAAACATACCCTAAAACTGTAGTAGTAAGTATAAGTTGTACCATGATAAATCTCATTGTATAAAGAACGACTGGCATTTTTCATCTTACTTAGAATATACAACTAATGCGTACTTGTTTCCAGGTTTCTTCCCTTCTAACGTATTTAGATGCTGTTCAAGGGTCTCCATAAGACTGCTGGGAGCCTACAATAAGAAAATAAAAATAAATTTCTGTATTGCTTGCTTTCAAGGTAAATACACTGGAACATCACTGTAACTTTGTATGGCAGAAGTCTGTGGGTGGACCCCAATACACATGTGAGATAATTTCATTCCAGGTTCTCTTAGTATTTAAATATTTAAATTCTATGGAATCTCAGACAGTCCCATCTTATATAAACTTAACTCCACTGAATAACAAAGAGTGTTACAGCGTGGTTTCAGTGTACAGATTACATTGGATAAACTTTTCCTAAGGTATTATTTATATGCAGTAAACCCAATTTAGTCAAGTTCACCATACGTTTCCATAAGACCACAGTGAAAAAAGAACAGGTATTTGTATCCAAGTCAAAAATAAGTCAAAATAAGTGCCCAAATACAAACTTACAGAAATTTGAAAATACAGTAAAATCTCACTTATCCACATTTGACTGATATACTCGGAAAATTGCTACTATATTTTAAAAAGGGGGGTGGGTGAGTGATAGTTGGAAGGAAGAATACAACTTTAGTAATAAACAACAAGATTTTCTCATTGAACTATTTAATTTATACATATAATAAAGTTACTTTAACAAATATAGTAATGTTATAATTGACTGTGTATTGGCAGATTTGATATATTTCAACTGTTTTATTTAAAAAATGACTGTTTTTATAAAAAAGTAACTGACTGTTTTTATAGTTTAAGCAATATAAAGTGATGGCATTTTACTGTATATTAGAAAGAGAAATAATAGGTTCATATAAATATTCCAGCCCATCTATTCCTCAAGCATTAGAAATTTAAATTAAACTTTCTCAAATCATTATAACCTAAATGAGACCTTAACAGCAGCGTAGGCATTCAAAAAATAGCATTGCATGAATGAAATATGTAACTACATTTATAGTTACATTGAATTTTGACAATTGTTCTTTGTATTAATATGAAATTAATTTTGAAGGACTTGAAAGTATGTAACTGTTGAAATAGCTCACATAATTCAAGGAAATTCGTATCACTGTACATTTTACATTGTACCTATAATGACAAAAATAAAATTCGTATTAAACTTTTTAATTCTGAAAGTTAGGTTTATTTATTTAACATTCATTTTAATTTCCCAAATAGACCCATAAACTGTAACAGCAATTATGTGATTTTATATATGTAATTATATGATTATTGTAAGTGTAAATTACTAAGTGAACCAAACATAAATTTATAAGTATAAATAAATTACTAAGTGAACAAAATATTAATATGATCAAAGTGATGAAGGTAAGGTAGAAAGAAACAGCTCTATGAACATTATCTAAAATGTTATGGACTATAGTGTACAACGAATAAGGACTATAAGGGGATATAATAAGTTTAGAAAGTTATAAAAATAAAAGTTTAAACTGTAACTCAGGTGAAAGTGGATTTACTCAACAAATTCCAGTAAACTACAATTAGAAGTATGTCTCCAAGTATAAAAAAATGAATTTTTAAGAGATAAAAGAAATTTTGCTCTATAGAATGGTCAACTATAAACATTTGCTCATTTAATAAAGAGAATGTACACTGTAACCTTAAAAAGAAAATAAAAATGATTATCATAATTTTTAGGTGAATTCACATCTGATATCTACAAACTTTCATATTAATTATCATAATAATAATTATAATTGTCATATTAATGGAACCTAGGAGCCTGGGCCTATAACTTCAAACTTTTCATATTTCCCTTTTTTTCATTGATATCACAATAAGGAAAAAATATTATCAAGCTGTAGATCCTTTCTCTAGTTAGAAGACTTAGGTCATCGGAATGTTAAACACAATGTAAAAAAAAATGTGATTTTATGCTAAACCTGTTACAAAAATGCTATTTATAGGTAATAAAATAGAGAACAACATGGGATAACAAAAAAAAGAGGTAGTATTTTCTTCTGTAATGTTTCTTAGTTGTCTAAAAACAACAACAACAAAAACTCAGAACCAGGAAGATAGTTTGCAATTTCATTCTTTTTGCAATTTCTTAATAATTTAAGGGGGGAAAAATTAAAATACAATCACAACAGTCACAATAGTTATTTGATCAAGAACACGGACTACAAAATTGAGTTCTGTTTTTAAGGGAAGATATTTTGTAATACATTGCACATAAATTAAATTTGGAGCATTTTACCTTAGAGGCTTAAAAATTCTTCATCATTTATATTATTTATAAGGACTTATGAAATCTAATAGAAATAAATTCTTCAAATGTATTAGGCAGTAAGTAGTAGGCAATAAACAAATACTGTCTCAAATGTCCAAGGAAAAGCTTTGAGAATGCCTCTGCTGTTGTAAAAGGAATTGAATATTAACAAAGTATAATTATCAGTATCTTTAGTTGCTTATTTTTAAAAATGCCAAAGTCAATAGACCAATCAGCTGGAAACACCAGCCCAAAGAGCAAGAGTCAGCCTGTGAAAGCTAAGGGATAACAGCAATATATCATGGTTACCGATTCATCAGTGGTACAGTCTTTAAAAGGCGACTTTTCTTTACCAGTAGTTTTCAGATCAACCAGAATTCCTGACATCAAAACCTAAGATGTTTTTCATAAACGGAGATAATTTTAAATTTGGATCGTGCACTCACACACACCAAACAGGAAATAATATTTTGAAAGTCCTTTTCTTAGAACAAATTCATAGATAATTTTGAGTCCAGAATCAAAACGGATGCATTCATCTACAATTCAGATGCTTTAGATTCTAAAGCATCATTAAAACCAAATGGGAAAAAAAAGCAACCAAAAAATCATTCAAAATTTTGATCATTAGATCTAAGAAACCAATTGAAAGTGCTGAGGAGAAATATTTCAGTTCTGATATCATATTCACTTCTTACCCCTAACAGCACTTTTCAATGTTTTTAAAATTTTTTCACTGATAGTCATAAATCATTTAAATGCAGCTAAGATGATATTATATGCACAATTTAAAAAGGGCTACAGACGTCCATACTAGTATTTATTGTGCATTTTCTAACCTAAAATATATCTTAACTCCCAGTCAATAGGTAGCCCTTCTGGTCTCCATCTCCTCTTTAATCATCTCCCATGTTTGGTGTTTTGTTCATTGCCATGGCTAGATTCAGTGCCATCGTGGCCACAGAGAAACTTGGCAGAGAGCAGAACCTAATCTCAAAAGTGTTAAACTGAGTCCACACAACCTGGCATTTCTGACCCACCTCCAGATTAATGCTGGTCTAGCACCCTCTAAAAGATTAACCCTACATAGAGCAGCTTACATTCCACTTTGGACCTGTCTATACTGTCAGAGTGGGTCTAAATCTTCAGTTCAATTACAGTTCTCCGTTAGACCTGTGGAAGGGGCTCTAAATAAGAATTAGGGAGTGTTTAGTTCTGTTGCTCATAATCTCAACAGAAACCACAATTGGGTAATTTATTAAGAAATTTCAGAGGCACACGATTCTCTTGTACTGAGACATAAATATATGCTAAGGAAATGAACTACAGATTTTTTTTTTTAATGAGGAGGTAATTTTAAAATAAATGTTAATAATTAAGTTTATGTGGCTCTTAAGGTCATAACAAAAGTAGAGGATATGAGATAACAGATTCTAATGAATCTCTACCACAAAAAGCTTTTACCTAGACCCAGGACAAGATTTTACCTTAAGGATTTGATCTCTATTCCCCAAATTGTGATAATACACAATGTATATCACTAAATAAAATATTGTCTCTGGACTTCTTGAGAGAAGAGATTATATAAATTATAATATTATATATAGTATCATTAAAAATTAAACCCAAGTATGTGAATCCTTCTTTCAATGATATACTATAATCTTCTAATTTTAAAAACAAAAAGGTAGTATGTATTCTTTCAAACATTTTCTTGTCTCTCTTCAGACTATGCCCAAACTGAGACAAATGAGGACCTATTTTCTTATTAACTGAGAGCCTCTCTAACAATACAGCTAGTTTTTCTTTTATTCTACAGTGAGCTGTCTGTAGAGTTGAATAAAGATGAGTTAGCATTTCTAAAAGCTATTCATTAAGCTAAGTATTTTAATATCCAACTTTCTAGGTTAACATGCATTATTTATTTGGGCTATTTTACAAAACTTAAAATGAAAACACAACAATTCTCTTTGCTTTTTATTAGTGATATAAAATTCAAAAATCTATATTTAATAAAGAGAATTTTTTATAAAGAGATTTTTAACAGTACTTTGTGCACACTTAATTTTTTAGCCATATCCAAAATGATACCAATATCTTACTCAGATAGTTATCTGATCATCTTCTCATACTAGCAAAAATATTTTATACTAATATTCTGTCTTCTAGGAGCTCTCTTCTAACTTTTAAGTAAAAAATATAATGCCATCATATTCTGAACTGTTCTGTGAATTTTGTTTATGAAAAATTCTTGGTATTTCATTGGTATTTTAATGATATACAAACAGAGACCAATTACATTGGGTTTCTCTAATTTTTAATAAAAATTTAAGGTTAACATTATTTTAAATATGGAAACATTTTAAGGAATTAAAGAACGTAAATTGTTAAAAACATTTTGATGTTATTAAAAAGTGAAGTGGATAATCGTTCATTATGACATTTTTCTTCTATTACAATGATTTCTTTATTTACAAAGACAGAAAACTTATATATTCATTACTGGTGTATAAAACGGCTCTATAATCTCTCCTACTATCTCGACTGTGTCTAGTTGAAAGAAATGTTTGGGATAGAAATTTACCACAACAGAATGAAGAGCTGATTAAATAAAAATAGTTCCTGCCAATTATGAAAAAGGTCATACAGTAATTTTGTACATGTGAATGACCTTGATTTTTCACCTTAGGACCCTCTTGACAAATAAAAGGATTGCTAAGGAAGCCCACTACTGTTTTTGCTTACTAGATGGCCCCCGGAAAAATCACTCATCTACCACTACTACTTTTTAAACAAGATTCTTTTATAATGGAAATTCCTCCACTTCAAAGGGGAGACAAGAATCAGTGTAGTAGAACTATGTCAGAGTTCACACAATTCACACCCCTCCTTCATCCTCAGAATATGACGAAATCTAGAAGCACAAATAGGAAGAACAGTTGAAATGTTCTGATTATCATGCCTACGAATAATCATCTTCATAGATACAACACTTTTTTAACATTATTCAAGGCTTCCTTTGGACTCAAGTTCAAGAATGAAAAGATGAGCTCAACAAGTAAGCTCAGTTGCCTTTAAAGAAGAGACTGTCATAAGGACAGAAAAATCTTCATATTACCACCAGAAATATATTCAAATAGCTAGAAAAAATAAGCGAAAATAATTGCTAAGAAAGTTGGTTGGCCTAAATTCAAAATACACTAAATGCTTAGAAGGCTATGGCCTAGGTAAGACCTTTTATGGCAAATTATGGAATAATAATTTCATGCACACTGAATCTTCCACTCAGAGAATCACTTACCTGTGTGAGGTCAGGAATGTCACCTTTATCAATGCCAACTTGCTGTGCATTAAAAAGAAAAGAAAAAGACATTACTTAGTGGGAATTTAATAAATGTAACTTCTCTTAATTTAATTGAAGAGCATCACAGAATTAGTTAAAACCACAGCTCAAACTTGGTATATTAATCTCGCTTTGAGCATATGCTCTGTGTAGTTTTCCATCAATATGATAAAACAATGATTTTATTAATATAGATATCACAGGTGTACAGAATTATATTAGAACCAAAATATAGAACTTAAGAAACTGACGTGTAAAATTTAAAGGTTTCCTCCATGGTTAACAGCAGCTAAAACACTGAAAAAAACAAAACAATGCTTCAACTAAATTTAAATAGTTAATTATGCCAAGTAAGTTTCCTGTACAGGCAATGTTCATTTTTTTAAATTTATTTTTAATAAAAAAAAAACTTACTCAATTTATTTAAACAGAAAACCCCTCAAAAAACAGTTCATCCATTTCTCCCACCTCCATCACCCACCTCTTGTAACCACCAATCTGTTCTCTCTCTCTATGACCTTGGACTCTTTTTTTTCCCTAGATTGCACATATAAGACAGATCATACAGCATTTGCTTCCTCTGATTTATTTCACTTAGGATAATGCCCTCGAGGTCCATCCATCTTATAACAATGGCAAGGTTTCATTCTTTTTTATGGCTAAATAATATTACATTGTGTATATTATTAATGTATATGTAACATTTTCTTTATCCACTCACCCATCAACGGACACTTAGGCAGTTTCCATATCTTCACTAATATAAATAACGCTGTAATGAACATGGGGGTGCATATATCTTTTCATTAGTGTTTTCTTCAGATAAATACCCAGAAGTAGGATTAGTGGATCATACAGTAGTTCTGTTTCTATGTTTTTTAAAGTATCTCATCTCATATTTATTTATTTATTTGATTGGGAAAGCTTGCATTCCTGGCATTTTTGGTTGGTTTGTGTTTTTTTTTCTTTTTAAATTCAATTTATTGGGGTGACATTGGTTAGTAAAATTATATAATTTTTTGAGGAACCTCTATACTGTTTTCCATAGTGGTCGTATCAATTTATATTCCAACTAACAGTTCACAAGGGCTCCTTTTTCTCCACATCCTAACCAATGATTGTTATTTTTTGAGTGTTTTTTTTTTTTTTTTTTTTTTTTGATAAAAGCCATTCCAACTGGTATGAGGTGATATCTCATTTTCTATTTGCATTTCCTTGATGATTAACGATGTTGATCATCTTTTTAATGTATCTGTTGGCAATTAGTATGTCTTCTTTGAGAAATTGTCTATTCAGATCTATTGTAAATTGGATTATTGTTTTTTTGCTACTGAGTTGTAGGAGTTCTTTATATGTTTTGGATATTAGCCCCTTATCAGATATATGGTTTTTAATTATTTTCTCCCATTTGGTAGGTTGCCTTTTCATTTTGTTGAGGATTTCCTTCGCTGTGCAGAAGCTTATTAGTTTGATGTAGTCCCACTTGTTTATTTTTGCTTTTGTTGCTTTTTCTTCTGGTAATAGATTTAAAAAATTATTGTCAAGACTTATGTTAGATTACTGCTTATATTTTCTTCAGGAGTTTTGTGGTTTCAAGTCTTATGTTCAAATCTTTAATCCATTTTGAGTTAATTTTTATGTATGGTGTAAGAGAGTAGTCCAGTTTCATTCTTTTGCATTTGGCTGTCCAATTTTCCCAACACCATTTACTGAAGAGACTGTTCTTTCCATATTGTATATTCTTGGCTCTTTTGTCATACATTAATTGACCATATAGGTGTGGGTTTACTTCTGGGCTCCCCATTATGTTCTATTGACCTATGTGTCTGTTTTTATGCCAATACCATCCTGTTTTAATTACTATAAGCTTTATAACATAGTTTGAAATCAAGGAATGTGATGTCTCCAGCTTTGTTCTTCTTTCTCAAGATTGCTTTAGCTACTTGGAGTCTTGTGGTTCCATATCAATTTTAGGATTGTCTTTTCTATTTCTGTGAAATTGCCACTGGAATTTTGAATCCGTATATATTGCTTTCGGTTGTATGAACATTTTAACAATATTAATTCTTCCAATCCATGAGCATGGAATATCTTTCCATTTATTTGTATGTTCTTCAATTTCTTTCGTTAATAGTCTGTATACCGGTCTTTCATCTCCTTGGTTAAATTTATTTCTAGGTATTTTATTCTTTTTGATGCAATTGTAAATGGGATTGCTTTCTTAATTTCTCTGACAGTTCATTATCAGTGTAAAGAAATGCAACAGATTTTTGTGTATTGATTTTGTAGCCTCAAACTTTACTTGTCTATTACTTGTAACAATTTTGATGGGGGTTTTTGGGGTTTTCTATATATATCATGTCATCTGCGAATTGTAAGTTTCACTTTTTCCTTTCCAATTGGATGGTCTTTATTTCTTTCTTACCTAATTGCTCTTGCTAGGTCTTCCAATACTATGGTGAATTAAAGTGAGGAGAGTGGTTATCGTTGTGCTTTCCTGATCTTAGAGGAAATGCTTCCAGCTTTTCACCATTGAGTCCGATATTAGCTGTGGTCTTGTCTTATATGACCTGTATTGAAGTACATGCCTTCTCTACCTGCTTTGCTGAGTTTTTTTTTTAAATCATAAATAGATATTGAATTTTGTCAAATACTTTTTCTGCACCTATTGAGATTTTTATCCTTCATTTTCTTAATGTGCTGTATCACATTGTCTGATATGCAGATGTTGAACCATCCTTACATCCATGGAATAAATCCCACTTGATAATGGTGTATGATACTTTTAATGTATTGTTGAATTCAGTTTGCTAATATTTTGTTGAGGATTTTTTGCATCTATGTTAATAAGAGATAATGGCGTGTAATTTTCTTTGTGGCAGCTTTATCTGGTTTTGGTATTAGGGTAATGCTGGCCTTATAAAGTGAGTTTGGAAGAGTTTCCCCCTCCTGTATTTTTTGAAAGAGTTTGAGAAAAACTAATATTAATTCATCTTTGAATGTTTATAAGAATTCACCAGTGAAGCCGTTTGGCCCTGGACTTTTGTTAGTTGGGGGATTTTTCATTACTAATTCAATCTCTTTGCTAGTAATCAGTCTGTTCAGGTTTTCTATTTCATCTAATTCAATCTTGGTAGGTTGTATATTTCTAGGAATTTATCCATTTCTTCTAGATTGTTCTATTTGTTGGCGTGCAATTGTTCATAATAGTCTCTTATGATCCTTTGTATTCCTATGGTATCAGTTGTAATATCTCTTTCATTTATTTTTATTTATTTGAGTCCTATCTCTTTTTTGTTGGTGAGTCTAAATAAAGGTTTGTTAATTTTGTTTCCTTCCTTCCTTCCTGCCTGCCTGCCTGCCTTTCTCCTCTTTTTCTCTCTCCTTTTTCTCTCTCTTTCTCATTCATTCACTCATTCATTCATTTAAATTTATTGGGGTGACAATGGTTACTAAAATGATATAGGTTTCAAGTATATGTTTCTGTAATACATCATCCTTTGCCTTTTCTATGACTAGATCAGTCTCGCTCAGTCTGGACACTATTGACATTTTGAAATAATTCTTTGTTGGGAGCTGTTTTGGGCACTGCAGTATATTAGCAAAATCTTTGATCCCTACCCACGGGATGCTAGTAGCCCTCCCCATCTTCTCTATTCATTCACTGATATAAGTGGGGTATTAAATTTCCCTACTATTATTGTATTGCTGTCTATTTGGTAGTTAGAACCAAAAATGTCTCCAGATGTGTCTTGGGGAGGAGAAGGGAGCAGAACTGCCCAATGGGGAGAACCACTGGTGTAGGAAATACTGGCCCTCAACTTACTAAATCAAATTACTCTGGAGATTCCTCCCCAAAGTACAGACTTTAACTGCTAATGACTGAACTCTGGCTTTAGGGAAGCCACTGATGCTTCCCTATAATCACTTCTATTATACAAACTATGGAAATTATAAACTAAGGCAACTTCATTCCATTTATCTCCATATTTTAATACCTCTTTAGATGATCCATTAAAATATTAATATGAATGAAGTTGGCATTTTTTATTATATTTTAATAAATATAAATATTAAAAAATATTTTTTCAGCTAAAGTTGGCATTCAATATTATTTTATATTGGTTTCAGGTGTACAGCATAGTAGTTAGATATTTATATAATTTACGCAGTCATCACCACAGTTAGTCTAGTTACCCACCTTGCACTATACATACAATTGCAACAACATGGATGGACCTAGAGGGTATTATGCTAAGTGAAATAAGTCAGAATGAGAAAGACAAATACCATATGATTTCATTTGTATGTGGAATCTAAAGAATAAAATAAATGAACAAACAAAACTGAAACAGACTCATAGATACACAGAGCAAACTGAGTGCTGCCACAGGGGAGGGCTGTTGGAGAGCTGGTTGGAAAAGGTGAAGGAATTAAGAAGTACAAACTGGTAGTTATAAAATAGTCATGGAGAAGTCAGCATTTTTAAATAAATATATTATGTCTCCCTAATATTAGAGTCACTTTGGTAAAGGATGATGTGTTTCTATTAAATGGATAATTTGGTTAAAGACACAATTGAGGAATTCTTCCTTGACATTGCTAATTTTACCACCCTGAACTTCTGAACCACAGTGTAAGTAGAGGATTGAGCTGAGGTGTGATTGTATTGCAGAAATCTCCTCACTTTCCGTCTGCAAATATTCTGGGAGACATAACTCCTACGACTTGGTATTTACCTTGAAATAGCAAACTGAAAATAACTTGGTTCTATAAAAGGGAAGTGTGTTCAGTAGAAATGCCTATTACCTGTAAAACCAACATGTTACAAAGCTTCAGTTGCCTGCTTTAGGACTCTTTCATACAGTCAGCCCTCCATATCCATGGATTCAAACAATCATAGATAGAAAATATTTGTAGTAAAAAGTTAAGTCGCTGCTGAGGTGTACGAGGTATGTAGTTAGGTCTATGATGGTTATGTCTACATTGAGCATGTATAGGCTCTTTTTTCTTGTCCTATTCCCTAAAGAATACAGTATAACTATTTATATAGCATTTACATTATATTAGATATTATAAGTCATCTACGGATGACTTAAAGTATATGAGAGGATATGTGTAATTTATAGGCAAACACTTTGACATTTTATATAAGGGACTTGATCATCTGCAGATTTTGGCATCTGTAGGGGGCCCTGGAATCAAGCCTCTGTGGATACTGAGGGACAATGACTCTTTAATAACACAAAACATGGTAAGTTTTCTGCACTTCAATGAATTCCTTTGGGAAATTTGACTATTTCCATAGAAATCATTCTACTACTCTACATTTCTTTTAATATGATGAACAACTTATTGCTAACATTTGCCAAATACCCAAGACAGCTAAATTTTTTAAATGACATTCTGGAAGTCCTCTACACACTCTTCAGGCAAATGGTACTAACTACAGGATAGATATTGGGTATGAGTCCATACATCCACATACATTATACGAGTACTAACTGGAAGAGAAAGAAGTTTTGTACATTTGTCAAAAATTTCTGTATTAATCAATTATAACCAATCCACTAACACGGGTATTCAAACAATTAGCATTTAAATTATGAACAAAGTAATTTTAATGTGAAAGAAAACACAAATGATTATGGTGATCCATTGCAATTTAATGTTTATTATATTAAAAATAGTTTTGTAAATTAATATCCACTCCATAAAACATTAATTGTAATGTTCAAATATAAGTAAAATATTTATTATTCAGTTATTTAAAGACAGGCTCTCAAAACGATGTCTTGACTTTTGTAGCTCTCATTTACAATGGCCTGAATTGGGCCTATGCTAACGTCAAGAGACACAAAGTAAAATTTTACATGTAAAAATAGAAGGAACTGATAAACAACTACCCCTTTTCTCATGGAGACTTTGAGCTCAGCGTCATTAAGCTGATTAGAGAAATGCATATCCCAAATGTCACATACCCAGCTCCTTAGTTATCCGATATAAACAATAACAAATGAGAAAATTGGGAAGCATGTACACCAGGAATTAGTGGAACAATGAAATAACCCGCTCTGGGTGCTTAGGCATAATTGATATTTTCACAGAAAGAAATCAGGCAAATTTTACTATATTATGTTGATAATTACAGTTAAACCCTGGGAAAATCACACCAAATACAAAAAATTAAACTTGTGTAACAGCAAAAGCAAAAGTTTCAAGTAATTCTATCCTTCCTTAAAGACCAAACATGAACATGCTTTACTATATATGTAATTTATATAAGCTAATCTTTACCTTTTGTTTCCCATGTTACATAAAAAATAGTTTTACTCTGATCACAAGCCATATGGACCAAAGTTGAAGAGGTAGCATTTTACAATATTATTTTGGCCTCAGAATTCGAATTTGACAATTATTATTCCTGCGAATAAATGAGACTTAAAGTATAACATGGGCTAGAAGGCTTTTGAAATTGTATATATGCTTGTTCTGTGCTCTCTCCTCAAAATAGCAAAAACATAAATCCTCAAAAACATGGCATGAATGGCCCACGTCCAAGGCATCATATGCTTTGATGTTTAGCTTCAGAACCCCCTGCACAGAGCACCTCTGCCAGTCCTAGCAATCAGTTAGTTGACATGCAAGATAAAAACCCATTTGTCATCTTGCCAAAGGACTACAATAACAATGTCGTAATTCCCAATATAAGTATGAATCAATAATTGGATTTTATAAGAGAAAAGACCAACTTACAGATAACCCAAGAACATCCACTATATGGTTACAGTTATTTTGATTAAGTATAAAAACATCCTTATGAAACAATTTATAAACTTTATAAAATCTATTATATTTTTTATGTTTTATTTTTTCATTGCTTCAATCATTGACAAGTAAGAAAGGTCAGATATTTTATGATTTATCATTTACACACTAAGAATGGTGGACAGACTGTTCTAAGGCTTTTTTCTAGAGTTCAGTAAAAAGTAAGCACTTTCTTACAATCAAAAATCACCATTAGGTAGAATGGAGGAATGGATACCTTGCAAAGCAGTAAATGAGCTCATATCCATGAAACCTTTATTTGAAGACAGAATGATCATCTAATTGGGATGTAGGAGTGCAAAGTACAGCTCTGAATGAAAAGTTGGATGAAATGATTTTTAAGGTTACTTCCAACCCTAATACAATGTAACTCTGTGGCAGAATGTCTTGCCAGACTATACATTTTATCATTTACTCCAGGTACATGAGCTAATATTTCAAAATCATAGTCCCACCAAAGCTCAATATTACTTACCTCTGCAACTTTGAGAAATTCAGACACTCTTGTCATTCTAGTTAGAAATCGTTTGTAAATTTCTAGAGCATCTTTACATTGTCCTTTCTTCATTTCAAAAAACTTTTCTAGAAGAGATGGACATTTTGAAAAGAGTTTTATACTTGATTTTATTAAAGCTTATATTAACAGTATTACTTAAAACTTAAATATGTTTGAATCAAAACATTTGGCACTAAAATCTATGAGGTTCTAAGCACCTAAACAAGGGGACCTGAGTAATTTAAAAAAGGTGTTATGTTCTAAGATATGTCGCATGAAACAATTCAAATAATGAAAACACAGTTAAAGCAGAACATAAGAATTGTCACAACAGATTCAATTCATGTCCCATATATAGCAGTATTCTGTTTTGGAAAACAGCATCGAATTCTTTATAACAATCTCAAAAGTTATGACTGCATTCAACAGCATTCTTATTTTCTTACTAGCTCACTATAAACCAATAATTTACACATCATAAAGCAATCATCTATAAAGTTCCCTGAATTAAAGAATTCTCTAAATTATCTACACCCTGTATAAATTGATACTTCCTTTACTGACCATAAATTAATTCTTTCAAAGATTATAAAGTGTCTTTTAGTTGTAAAATAGTGAAGTTTTGTGAAAAACATTTGGTTTACTAAACTCTTTATGACCTTCCAATCTATAATTGTATCCTCTTGCTCAACCTGTAGCTTTCTAGACAGAAAAGCAGAGGATCCATTTGCTGTTGTTCTTTTCTGCACTCCTAAGATTAGACTTCACAGTCACTAAGGTACATTACACTAAGCTCCATTACAATTTCAGCACGAGAGTGTATTTTTCTCCACAGTTTTGAAGAAAACCAGCAGTTTATCAGTGTTTTTGCCAGCCAGTCATTCATTAAGTCACTCAGTCAATAATTACTGACACTGCAGATGGAGATATTGTAGGCCAACGTCTACAACAGCTCCAAGGCAACTTGGGTCACAACCGATGGCTCAGTATCTCCATTATTTAATATCGGCACATGGTTAAACACATGCTATTTCTGTATTCTCCCATACTTTAAAGTCCTTGATTTCATTCAGCATGTAATTTTACTAGCTCAAAAGTATTTTTAATTTTTTCAAGAAAGGTTTAATAATATATAATTACACAAAGAACTAATTATTGAGGGTAGCTACTCATTACCTCCTGTTGATAGTCTTTTCATAATTTTACTTTTAGCGCGGACCACCCCTGTAGGGTACTCAAGGGAAGCAAAAAGATCAAGAAAATAAACACATGCTGTGTTCTACATGTAAAGATTTGAGAGGGAAGTGAGTCTTTTAAAAAATAGGCACATCTAAGGATGCTTTCTTCTTCCACTCTATCCTGGTTTTTAATGATACAGATAGAATTGTGGCGTGATAAAGGAATAAATCTTTTTTAGTTTAAACTTTTGAAAATAAGGACTTATTCTGGTAAAACATACTTTCATGCAAAACTAAAGATCAGAATAAAGGTAAGGACTGAAATAATAGACTTGGGACTCATCATAATGGAGATAATAGGTTTTCCAGTGAAGAACATACTACAGAAAGAGAACGGTAGATGACTAGAAATTACCTTTAGCAAAAGCTCACATTTAGGAGAAATACGGAAGAGTAAGATCAGCCAGGAAATGAAAATGGGAAAATCTATCTTATTTGGATCACCGATAAACTCTCCCACCTGAAATAAAGGTAACTGGTTTTGAACCGCATATTATGGACAACAATCTTTCCCCACTGAAGGTAAAACCTCCAAGAGCACTGTATTCAGTGTGGGTGACTGGCTCACGAACCTCCATTCTATCTTTTCCCTTAGACTCACGGAAGGCAGGGTTCTGGACGAAAAGTTAGTTCTGCAAATCAGACAGACCTGTGGAAGATCTGGAAGGTGAAACTGAGGCAGAAGCTGTCGTTCCTGTACCTTTTTAGCTGTTTCTTAACACAGCTTTTATGAGCCTGGAAACGTGAGATTATCTTTTGGCAGCATTCTACAATCTACCCACCAGCTTCCTGGGTTTTGAGGAGTAATGATTATGGTCGTAGCCATTTGATCTGGCTCCCTACCACCTGGATTATAGCTTCTGGGATCCATTCTCCAGTTTCCTAGGGTTGCAAAGCAGCAGAGGTGGTAGCAGCAGCTTCTTGTTTTTAGCATACATTAAAGTGGTGGCCTTAGTAGTCGCTTCCCTAGTGGGTAAGAACTTACTATTTCAGTAGTTATCTCAGGAGGCTGAGTCTAGAACCAGTTCCTGTAGACTTACAATAATTACATAAACACACAACTCCATGTATTAAATCCCTTTTTATTTAGAATATGTAGAGTTTCTGTTGCTTGAATAGACAATAGCACTAAGTACAAGAAGTGGTTGTAGAAATCAGACCCTCAAAAACGGGAATCTGGGATTAGAGATGTAATCTGATTGGATTTCAAGGCAGTGAGGAGCCCCTGCAGCTATTGGAAAATTGGAGTCTCATAGTCTGTGCTGCACAGGAGCAAAATAATTACTTAAATGATCATCTATCATTTTCTGAAATGAGCACCCAGAATGAAGCTTATCGAACCAAGTAACTGCTGGGCTACACCGCCATGATGGGACCAAGGCAAGCAGAACTGTGTGTGGATGGCTGCTCTTTACTGGAAAGCTTAAAAGGAAAATGAGAACACAAGATTTTAAATTACTGACTCAAGGCTCCATTCAGACGGGGGTACTTTAAGCTTCCCTAAAATAACCTTAACTCTTGCAGACACAGGGCTGTCATAGCTGAAAGTCAGATAGAGAGTCTAATCTCATGAGCTGCCAAATTATAACATATGTGGGTAAGTTAAATTTCTAGCCTCACCATGGTCTCCTTTGTGAAAGTTAAGATATTAATTATGAAAGAAAACTGGAAAAAAAAGCCCTTGGATAGACTTTAACCCAAATGAGCTATACATGCTGGAAAAATCTTTTCCCTCTCAATTTCAAGAAGCTGGTCCTGCCTTCCTTGGAGAGCCTGTCATCAACCCACCTCTCATGAGGGAATCAAAATTCTCCTCCTGCCCTATCCCTCTACTTCTTACCCCTTCCCCCTGCCAAGTGCCTCAGTACCTAGAATGAAATTAGAATCCAGCAATTCCAGCATGCTTGAGGGAGACCAGCACAAAATCTGACCCAAGAGGAAAAAATATACATACTAAAAGAAGTGCAAGATTTTGTAAATTTATGTTCGCAATAGGATTGTCAGACAAAATGCAAGACACTATATAAATTTAAATTGTAAATAACAAATAATTTTTAGTATGCACATGTCCCCAATATTGCATGTATTAATACAGGAAAGTCATTCATGTTGCTCTGAATACAAATTTAGCTGGGCGCCTTGTATTTTTTCCCTCTTCTGAGCAGAAATGAAGGATTATTACATTAGATTTTAGAGTGTAATTCATCATTTATCAATTTGGGTGAACATACCAAAAAGTGGGGATTCAAAATGCTAGCCTGAGCACCTAGAAGTGGCTCTAACACACTGGTTCACAAACTGAAGTCCCCAGACCAGCAGCAGTAGCACAGCTCAGGACCTTATTAGAAATGCAAATTCTCAGGCCCTCCCCCAGACCTACTGAATTAGAAACTCTGGGTTAGGGTCTAGCAACCTGAATTTCAATAAGCCCTCCAAGTATTCTTGAGGAAGGTCCTAGAAGCATGGCCAAGGCTCTTTTTCGTCTCCTGTAAAGGAACCGTTATCAGAGTGACTATGCACAGGGGAAAAGGACATACTTTTCAGGGACACACTAAGCTGATGCTACTCAGTAGGGACCCAAAATGTCACTTACGTTCTATCAATCTGAGTAGAGGCTTCATGAGGATTAGAGGATAAAGGAAAACTATGTCCAGTGGATGCATGAAAATATCTGTGGTTATTTCCCCAGTTGTATGTATAGTTGGAATAGATATACTTTGAAACTAGCAGAGTTCTCCCACTGGTTTCCTAATCTCTGCAAAGATACAGGGCTAGCATTCCATCATATCTCCAGCTAACCTGGATGTCTGGTTTGTGCAAAAGATGAATAGACTGTAGAGAGTAACAGTAGGTTACTGTAAACTTAATCAGTGATCACCCCCTACTTGCAGAGATCCAGATAATGTCCTCCTTAGCAATGTAATATCAGCACAGTTCCCGACAGGCAGCTATCAAACTAGAAAATTCTTTTATCTCTATCCCAATAAACAGACCCCATCAAAAGTAGTCAGCTTTCATCTCACAGGGATGCCAGTACACTCTCACTGTCTTATTTCAAGGATATCAACTTCTCTGGCTGTCATAATCCCAGGGGATATCACTTTGATGACATTAGGCTGCTTGTATCCAGTGGGCAAGAATTTCAGGTATGCTAGGAGCCTTGATAAGACACATGCAAATCAAAGGGAAAGAGATAGAATTTATGAAAGTTCAGGGACCTGATACCTCAGTGAAGTTTCTGGAGGTCCAAAAGTCCCCTTTGTGTGAAAGACAAATTACTTCACCTTGCCCTCCCTATAACTAAAATGCAAGCAAAAGTTTGCTGAGCTTTTGTGGTTTTGGTGGTAACTTGTACATATGCACGTACTGCTCTAAACAGAGCATCCGCTATGGTGTCAAACATAAGTAGGGTCCAGATGAAGGGAAGGTTCTGCAACTGCTCCAAATTAGTGCCACACGGGCCTTTGTTCCAGCAGATCTGAAGGCACTCAAGTTGCTGGCAGCAGATCCGAAAGCTGCAGAATGCCTCTGACAAACTAGAATAGGATAAGAAAGTAGAAGAAGCTCCAGTGCTTTGGAGCAGAGCCACCTCTGCTTCAGACAGTAACTGATACCCTTCAGAATATTTGCTCTTGGCTTGCTTCTAGAGACTTAAGATTCTGACCACAGAATACCAAGTAATCGTAAGATCTCAGGTATTATACCAAAGCATAAAGTTGGACAAGTGCAGGAGTGCTCCACCATGACACTGAAGCTGTACATCAGAGGTCAGCCTCAAGCACATCCTGAATATCCATGTAGGTTGTAGGAACAGATGGCTCTTATTCTCAGGGCACCTACTCTTCTGTACTGCCATTTCTCCCTCAAATCTCACCTATGATCTCTGGGGAGTTGCCTATCACCAGCTAGCTGAAGAAAAATAGACCTCAAACTTGGTTTGGAGATGGTTTCTCATGCTGGCACCAGCTGAAATGGTTTGCTGAATCATTATATCCCCACAAAGGGGTGGCCTTGACAGTAGAAAGAAATCTTGTATTATAAGCCAAGCTTTAAGCAGTGTATCTATCTGATTTTCCACTTTATGTTGAAGGAAAGATGGTGAGATGTATGGAATTACATGAAATTATGTGCAGTAACTAACTGCTGGCCTGGATAACCAAGGACTTGGAAAAAATAAAATTGGAAGATTGGTGAAAGAAAGTTTTGAGAAAAGGTAGTGGATTGACCTCTCAAACTAAATCAAGAACATGAGACTATTTTCATCCCTTGCAAATGCAGACCAAAGGGCATATACATCAAAAAAGGCTCTAAATAATTGGAGGCTAAGAGGGATCCATAGGTTGATGAACAACGTGTCTATTATATCAGAAATGGAGGTTATGAATAGGTTCAACAACATGGGCTGATATATGTGCTATCATTGCTAAGTCTTTAGTCTGTCAATACTCAAGATCAATGCTGAACTTCCACCATCGCATCATACTCCAGGGAGTATGGAGTCATCCACCAGATAACAGGATAAGGATTAATTCCTAGGGAGGAGAGAAGCCATCTCTCTATACTGTAACAGTTTATCCTGGATATGGATTTACTATCTCTGCTCATATTGCTCTGCCAGAACAACCATCTGGGGAATTACTCACCATCATGGTATCTCACACAACACTGTCTCTATTTTTACTGCACAAGAAGTGAGACAACAGACTCACCCCACAGAATTCATCAGTCTTAGCACGAATTCCATCAGTCCATAAGTAGCTGGCCTTACATAATGATGGAATGGTTTGCAGAAGAATCCATTTCAAACCTGCTCTATAAATATACTTTAAGAAGTCAGGGATTCTAGTATGTACTCTGAACTGTTGATCAGTATATGGTACACTGTTCATGACAGCTAGAGTACATGGGTCTGAGAATCTAGGAGCGAGAGTGGCCCCTCTCACTGTTATACTTAATGAGGTGGCTTCTTGTTTCCTGCACATCCCCAGGGTGTGGTATCAGCGGTCGCTGTTAGCAGAGATGAGCAGTTATTTATTGTTATGGGACTTATTCCAAGACACAAACCTAGAATCTACTCCTTCAGGCATTCTAGAATTTCGTAAGCACCAAAATCCCTGTATGAAATCCCTTCCTGCTTAAAACATCTAGAGTACTTTCCGTTTCCCTCACTTAATCTTGACTGATGTCAAAATCCACAGATAAATGTGACTGGAATGAATCATATATTTAGATTTTTATGTATTTCGTCTGCAGTATCCAAATCTTTGCATTCTTATAAGTCTTTATTCAAAGACACTGTTCAGTAGTTCTACCTACCAAGTAAGTTAATAACTCCATCATTGTAGCAAGCAAAAAGTTTGATAAGATCTTTGAAAAGAAGCATAAATGCAGCATTTATGACACCATTTGTTAGCTCATTTGGATGCACCTAAAACGAAATGAAAATTTAATATGTTAAATCATATCATCAAATGACAGTTTTTCTCAGAGCACGTTAAAATATCTTAAATGATTACTAAGAAATTCTTTCATATTCTACAAATGTTGTGTAATTCTTTTAGTAACCCTACCAATATCAAAAGATAGATTTCATTTTTTTGCTTCAATTTAATACAATGCAGTGAGTCCTACTAAATTATAAGACACATACATTCTATTTGATCAGTGAGCTATAGATTACTCAAATCCAGCTTTTGAACATCTAGTCTTTTGTTGCTTTTACTATGTTATATTACATTCTTCCACTTCCCCTACGGAATGTTCTCTGAGGAAGGGTTCGGGCTCCAGGGGCCTGCAGTGACTCGGTGAGGAAGCATAGCATGGGGAATAGGTTACCAGCTGCCCCTAAAACAATTCTTGAGACTCACAGCATTCACCCATCCACCAAATACTCTAATCACCAACACAAAGAAGAATAATCCCCCAATCCTTATTCACAACTTCTCAAGCTCTGTTCTTTTTCCCTTTATGACTTTTCTCCTTGAAGATAGTAGTACCATTACTAAGGGCAAGAAAGGCAAACAAGAATAAATGCACAAAAAGAAAAAAAAAGTTGAGAGAAGTAATTCCATAAATACCTAGTGAAGTCCTTACTATATCATCTGTCAAAAAACAAGATGCTTTGCTGCTTTTACTGAAATGTCATAGGAGTTGGGTGTTGTGACTAAGGCTCAATTATAGATTAAACCATGCAATTGTAACAGATTTTAAGTTATTAATATTTGAAGAAAATTGTTTTAAACAACCACCAAAAGAGAGGAAAGCTAACGATGTGAGTTAAGAATCTTACTACATGTCAAAATATTTTATTTGAATGAATCAGATATGTTTATTTAAACTTTTTATCTTGAAATAACTGTAAATTCATATGCAGTTGTAAAAAATATAGAGATTCTCATGTACCATCTTCCCATTTTCTCCCAATGGTAATATCTTGTAAAACTATAGTACCATATCACAGCCAGGATATTGATATTGATACAATCTACCAATCTTATTCAGATTTCCACTATTTCACTTGTGTTCATTTGTGTGTGTGTGTGTGTGTGTATGTGTGTATGTGTGTGTGTGTTCAGTTCTATGCAGTCTTATCACATGTGAGGCTAGTGTATTTACTACCACAACCAAGATACAGTTATGGTTTTAAGAGACCAGTCATGTTGGTATTGCCAGGAAGAAGGACCAAGAAAGAACAAAAATAATTCCCTTTGGCGGACAGTATCATTTAAGCAGTCTCTATAAAATGGCTTCTAACAGCAGGTGGCGTTGCTTAGCTTCCTGAAGGTACATTTGCAGCTACGTCCTCTCAAACACAATAGGCGACTACCATCCTGCTCCAAACATGGGGTTCCAAGAATGCATCACTCATATTTTTCCGTGACTTAAGTAAATTACTGGTAAACTGCTCAGACAATCTGGGCAGCCCAAATCATCTCTACTGTGCTAACAGCCTAAACTAAGTGTTTATCTAATTCATTTCAATGAAAGAGATCAAAATCTGCTTCCTGAGGATATTCCCAGCTTTATCTAGAGTCCACCTTCAAATAAAAGACAATATTGATTGTGTGAGAAACGCTTGCCAGTGAGATACATACATCAAATTCAAGCAGTGCATCAATTTGTCCCTGTAGTATTGGCATACTCTTCAGTAGCTTTTCAGGAGCCATTGTCCTCATTACGCCATCAGCCCTACAATTTTTTAAAAAAAGAGAAAGATAAAACTTCCTCGTATATGGAAAATTCAAGACAACATGCATTGTTCTAAGCTGTTTCTCCCCTATTTCCTTGTGAATTTTGTGGGATTATTTTGAGACCCGAAGAGGTTATATTCGACTTCCCTCTCTGCACTACTTCCTCTTATCTGTTCTCATTCTTCAACCACACAGGCAATGCTTTCTTTCACATCGGCACGGCCTTCAGGAAGAAAGCAGTGTGGCCTGGATAAAAGAGGTCAGCTGAATTTCGGAAAGGATTTTTCTACATCTATAACAGAGATAATACTATTAAAAATGCAAGTTTCCTAAATGTCAGTTTGTTTCTGAGAAAGGGAGCGAAAACATGTCTTAGAAGTCTTCCAAACCTGTAGGACGGGGAGCAGCCGTTACACTATGAAGCATCAGTGAAGAAACATGCGTGCGGATGTGCGTAGTTTGGCCATAAGGAGCTAAGAGCTTCACTAGCTGTAGAGATCACAACTGGAGGTTAGTGCTGGAGGGTGTGTCAGAGAGGGCACTGAACCCCGTATCACCCACAGGTCTCTTAGGGAGTCCCTGTATCCAGTGATGGTCAAGGATTCGCAGCACTGAAGTAGCTCAGGAAAATACCAAGGTGAAGTGAACAGGCTGATAATGACAACTTTCCAGATCTTTCCCACTTCAGCGGTAAGGAAAGCACCCCAAACTGTCCTTACGTGCCCATGAACGGGTGCAGAAGTTTCTAAGAAGGCTGTGGACCTGTGGTAGAGAGGCCACAGTGCAGGTGGGAACATCAACAATTGTTGCCCATGGCTACGTTAAAAGTCAGCAGATGGTGTATGGACTGGAATAATCTCTAATAAGAAGGGGAGGAAGTAAAAATCTTATTTTTTTTAAATTATAGTTTATTGGGGTGACAAGTGTAAGTAAAGTTACATAGGTTTCAGGTGTACAATTCTGTAATTTTATAAAATGGTCATCCACAAGAAATCAATTTATTTTGAATAAGCAATTTTATATTGTTCACTACCATGATTAAAAAAAAAGTTCAAAGTTAAGGTTAGGTGAGCTATTAGGAAAATAGAATTTAGCTTTCTGTGTGGATTCTTCAGACTAAAATATTAAGCCTCCTACACCTACAACACCTTGCTATTATTTCAAGTTAGGAACAGATACAAGATTTGCACAAACTTTTGGCTGAACACTTGTGATTAAATTCAAACATCTTTTTAGAGGGAAGTACATACTAATTATTAATTAAAATGCAAATTTTCAATGAGGTTTATTTAATGGTTAGTATTAATGATTAGTACAATTATAGTGTGTGTATGCGCATGCGTGCACACGTGTGAAATACCAGATGGTATGACCTCTCAAAAACAGATCTCTATTTGTATACACAGTTCAGTTTCACCTCAACCAAAATACATTGAAATAACTATTGTGATCTATACCTACCGTGCTTCTAAATGAACTATATTTAAATTCTCCCCATTTAAAGTTTAAAGGTATATATGTTTTTAAGAATTTTGCATTGATTTTAACAAATAAAATGGTATGCCATGTCAACTCTGAGCAGAAAGACAGATTTCCTGCATGAAAATATAAATAAAGTAACACATATTGCAACTTCAAGGCTAACTTCTATAATATTATTAATCAAGTTTCTTTTTTCGGGTGATTGTAAACTTGTCCTTCATAAACAAAATTAGTTGGCATTTAAGCTTAGTTAAAATAAAGGTTGCTTCAAAAACTTATTCTGCTCAAATAAGTACATGTAAGAAAGAAAAAAACATACCCTTTTTTCACTCTGGCAAAATCAAACGCCATCTGTCTGTAAGAGAAAGCCTTTTCATTCAAATATCTACTATAGCGCCTAATGAAGGTAGACATATCATAACCTGGGGGAAGGAGCAGAAGAAATTAAACTAATTAATAAAATACCTTCAATTGTGCTTTGCTTAGTACCAATTTTTTTAACGCCCCAAATGTAAATAATTCCAGGACGAGGTCAATAAGTGTTATCAGATAGGCCTCATTTAAAATCCTACTACAGGCAAAAATACTTTTGGCATGAGACATTCCAGGACTATTCAGATTAGTTATGCTACCTTCCTTGTGCAGACTGTCTGCTCAGATTTTTCCTTGCATTTTCGTTCACTGTTTCAAATAACCGCCTGTTTCAGACTTAACACGTGTAGCTCTCTGATAACTATCCGCTTGCTTGGTGTGCTTGTCTCACACATAACAGCAACCAGTAAATATGATGAATGAACAAATGATTGCAATTCGAATTTTATTAAGTTATAACAAACATTTCTTTAAGACTGGAATTTTTTTTTTTTTTTTAAATTCACAAAGTATCTTTCATTTCATTGCTTCCTGCACCTTCATAAACAAACAACTGTGGGTCTAACATATCCACTTTTTAAGGTAAACACTGAAAAAGACACACATAAAATCAACATATAATTTATATGCGAAGTTATCTAACAACAAAATATTTTAAAGCTACTATAAACTAACTATATGCTTTTACATTTTTTCGTAAGCACCCAAGAGAACTATCGATTACAATGATTTCGGATTAATAAACTCACTTCAAAAATAAAAATAATCTGCATCAAAAACATTAGCAACAAAATAATAAAATGTAAGTATTCTCACCATGGGATCCACTTTTGTCCAAAAAATTGCTGAGATTGAATAGTGTATTTCTAGAGGCCAAATACTGAATAAATCTCTGAAAAACAAAAACACTAGAATTAAACACCAGTATTCTCAAATCATACCTTTAAATAATTTCTGATTCTAAAGGGAATTTTTTATTTTTTACAAATTCTCACTATGATCTCTTTTCTTTCAGTTATGAAGCTTCCTAGTCTGCTTTCTCTGAAGGAGGAATAAAAAAACTAAATAATACTCACTGAATTAGAATTAAATTATATGATCTTTCATTTCTGTATATAACAGAAACACTGCAATTTAATAGGACTCAGTAAGCATCCCATATAAATGGGTAATTTTTATTTTATTAATATTTTCCAAAATTAAACACTTTTATAACAGCAATTTTCACTTAAAGGTACAAGGAATATTTCCTATGGGAAAAATAATCTTATTGTTCCTTTCTCCTAACATTTTTGCCCACTAATATATTTACATGGTACATACATTTCAGGTACCAGTAATATTCAATAGTTCAATCCAAGAAAATGCCTAACTTAACTTTCATTTTTTGAAAATAGCTAAAGAGAAGATTAAAATTGTACTCGAGATGATTTTCAACCACAGATTTCCCCTTTTTCTTCTAATTGGTGGAAATGCAAAGGGCCTTAAGTCATCACCATAGTCTTCTGTAAAAGCCTCCCTCCTCCACCAAGGAAAGAGAAGTTTACTTCGTTTACCTCATTTCCGTGCACCATGAGATGATGTGTTGTGACTAAAGCTTTAAATACAACCACCCAGCTACTGTTTGTTGCCCGCTCAAAGAGCGTGTCGGCCATCTGAGGAATATTAACATTGGTCTCATTGGTAGCCTGGATCAAATCTATGAAAATAGAAGATATCAATTAATGATATTAATCGTTACATACAAAAATTCATTTCAAATTTAAAATTTTTAAACCTATTTACTAAAATATGAATCTGAAATTGCTTTGACAATAGCTCATAAAATGTAAAAGAATTAAACTATAATATTTTCACACATATTTTTGTGGATACATAAATATATTTGTTACCCAATGTATTTGTTTTCTCTTGAACTTATTTTTTTCTATTGAATCCTCTTCTGTACCCTTTTCTGATGTCATTTATCTCTTTTCTGATACCAATGTCATTTTTGAAAATTACAAACTCCAGGAAATCTAAGCCTCATATTAATCTTTTTTGTTTTCCCTCCAAGAACAATTGCTTCAAATACGTGGACATTTACTCTATGCTCCATTTGAAGTCAGTAACATGAATGTATTTTTTTGAAATACTATAGCTAAAAGCATACTTCACTTGGATTTTAATCATGATAGATGCTAATAAATACAATCTTGACAGATGCTAATAAATATACTTGTCCTGTAAGTGGCAGAATGAGAGCAAATAGCAAGTAAAACAGGAAAGAATTCTACTACACCCATCTAAGCTTTTACAGAACATCATGCATGCATTAAATTACTATAATTTGACTTGAATTGCTAAGAGAGTAAACCTTTAAAATATATTCACCGTCCACATCTACATATAATCAGTATGATTCCAGGTGTATCTCAGGACAAATTATTTTTATATAGTGGCCAAGAGGGGCTGCCTAGCATTCAGAAAACATGGTGGTGCTGTCAAAAAGTTAGCTGAGGCAACCAAAGATCATGTGCTAAGAAGAGAAGCTAAGCCACACTGAGGCAGCGTGGATGTCAGAGAAAACAATACCCTATGACGTCTTTTGCAGGCGATATCCGCCATGCAGAGAACTGCATATGATACCCAGTTCCTAAGAAATCCCACACAACAAATATAGAGACAAACCCATGCTTTTCCTTACTCAAAATCCATACTCAGTAATCATTAAACGGTGCATTTGTTTTATGCATTTCTTTATTTTATAACAAGGTTTAAAAAGCTGATATTCCATCACTGAAATAGCTCTTAACTTCTAGACTAAAGGGTATCAATAATTGTTCTGAATTATAAATGGACCAAACCAGGCTTATTTCTTACTTTACATACATATTTTTTTTAATTCCAGTCCTCATCCCTATTCCCTTAACACCCCTCCCTCAATATTTTCCTTTATTGGAATGCTATCCATCCTTCAAGAAATCTTTCCTGGTCCCTTTTAAATGCAGCCCCAAGTGACCTCCCTCTGCTTTAAAACCTGCGGCATTTTGTTCTTGCTGGATGTTCAGATTAGATGTGTATGTGTCATAAGTTCCTATGATTTCAAAGCTCCTTGAGGATGCAAACAGTCATACCAATGTCTGTTTCCTGTGCAGCACTTCTCAGAGCACTATGCACAATAAAAATTTGTTGAACAAAATGTACAAAACCCACATTTTAGCCCAAAATATGAAGTTATTTGAAAAAGAAAAATCACTACATTATAACATTGTTTTCTGAGACTATATCATGGGACCATTTTATACTTGAAATTCTGTGTTAGTTACAAATTCCTCTATTTGTTTATTTATTGAACTGAGCTCTGGAGATACAGAAACATAGCGCTGGTCAGAGGAGACAAATACATATTCAGATAATAGAGAAATTCCTATAAGAGATAAGTAAAGAGAGGCAATAATAGAGCAGAAAGAGCCCATCCAGAACTCAGCTTAGCTCCTGCCTAGAAGTGTGACTCTGGGCAAATTCCTTAATGTCTCTTTTAAATGGGGGTAATAATTACTACCTTTCAGGGCTATTATAGGATTGCAAATGGTCTGAAAAAAGTAGGCATCCAAAATAAATGTCTGTAAATATGCTATACATAGAGTGCACTGCATTATGAGAACACATGGATTAGGAAGGACTCCATGGGAAGACCCTAAAGTCAACTATGACACGAGAGAGGAGTGAGAAGTACATTTTTAGTAAATATGCAAAAACACTCCCATAAGAGGTGTTGTGTCCTTGGAGACCTGTGGTGGTCTGGGGGCTGGGTGTGGACAGGAACTTAAGGGCTAGGCAATGGCCAGTGAGGGATCTCACACGTGACATTAAAGAGTTTGGACTCTACAGACTAAGCGGATACCCTGGAAAGGTATCAATAAGATTTCATTTTTACAGTCAACAACATTATTCAGCAACTGCTAAATACTACCTACAAGGTAAACAGAAGCACAGGACAAGGAATAATCTTCTTTGCCTAGAGATATTACAAGACAGAAAAATGGTTAAGTTAGAAAGCTCAGTTGAGACTCAGAGATGAGACGAACCTAAACTAATGAAATAGCAGTGGAGGTGGAAGAGATAATGAATGGAGCAGAAAGGTATTTAGGAGGTACAACTGACAGGATTTACAGGTGAGTAAATGGATATTAAGAGGTGAAGGGAAAAGGAATCCTGAACAAATCAAGGTTTCTGGTTTGGGATCCTGTAAATGCTTTTTACTGAAATAGAAGGAAAGTTGTTTTCAAAGGAGACATAAACTATTTTGGACATGATACATTTGAGGTTGCTGTTGGAGAGCTAATTCGAGGTGTCTGATAGGAGACTGGAAGCATATTCTAAAGCTCAGGAGAAACATTTGGCCTAGATACAAATTTGGGAGTGATCGGTAACGAAACTGGAGCTCAAAGTAGAAGAGGAACCCAAAGATCACGCAAAGATCATGAAAATTGTATGTTATAAATAAGAAAAGTAAGAATCAAAGAAAAGAAAGACCAACATTTAAGAGACGAATGGAAGAAACATAAGTGAAAGAACAGTCAGAATGGTAAAGAGAAGCCCAGGAAAGTGAAATTGTGGAAGCCAACTAAGAAGGGAGCTTCAAAAATTCCAAGAAGCAGTTGGGAGTCACCAGGGTCAAATATTACAGAAAATCTTAGCAAGCCGATTCCCAAGAACAGAATGTACAACTAGGAAACTGCTACCAAAGCCTAAAGTATTTACTGTCTGACCCTTTATAGAAAATATCTGCCCACCCTGTTCTGTCACTAAGTAGAAAGTATGCATAAAGCACTTCTGATGTATAACAAAAATCAATGGCTGTCTCAAGGATAAGCAATCATGTGACTGAACTGAGCTGAACTAGCCACTTTTGTCATAGACTATTGTACTTTAAAGACTGATTGACAGACTTCAAACCAATGGTGATTCAGACTTATTTTCTTGAAAATAAAGAAAGTGAGCTGTCACTTCAAAAAAAAAAAAAAAAAGAATGACAGCACTGGTTGCCAATGATAAAATTTAATCTTTCAAGTAAAAGCTAGAATTTTAGAAAACTTGTGTCTGCAACCGTAAACCTGATAATTTTCCAGTTCTTTAAGACTTTTCTCATAAGGTCACTGGTGACATTAATGAATATCATTTGTTGATATTATATAATGAAAAGTGTCAAAATTTTGGAAGCTGTGAATAACTCAGTGAACCAGTATTTTCCAAATGATTAGTGTAGCTATTACACTTAAAATAACGCATTCAATTCATTCAAAGTACAGACAGACCAATGAGAATGGATTTTAATATAACAGAGTATAAAAGTTGGATTTTAATGGCAGAGTAAAAAGTTCACTGACATGGTTTCAGATTCAACATTGCAATTTAAATTTAAGAAACTACCACTTAGAAAGTTATGGTGTCGTACCAAAGAAGAATATCCCCAATTTTCTGAAAAGGCTACTAAGTTTTTCAACTGTACATCTGTGTGAGGTCAGATTTTCCTTATATACATTAACTAAAGCAATATACATAATCCCGACTGACTGGATACAGAAACAGATATAAGCATCTATCCATCTTCTATTAAGCAAGATATTAAAGAGATATATAAAGATATAAAATCATATCACTCTTCTCACTATACTTTTTGTTTGGGAAAATAATTACTTTCCTTAAAAGTATTATTTGTGTTAAAATGTCAATAGATTTATTATTGTTATTTTAACATGAAAAATATTTTTAAAATTTCTCAGTTTTGTTTTCTAATAAAGTAAATATCTTGAGGTATAACTCATATAAACAAAAGCTCTTTAAATTCGTCAATAATTTAAGAGTACAAAAAAGTCCTCGGACCAGTTTGAGAGCTGCTATTGCTGGTCTATACCTAAAAAGACAATTGCTAGTTTTGTAGGGTATGCACATATTTCACTTTACGAAATGGTTTTACATAGTGATTGTACCAATTTACTAGTAAATTCTTGTATATTCTTACCAGTAGTTTATGAGTTTCTACTGTTTTACTCCCTCACCATATAAAGCATTTCCATTTAAAGAATTTCAAAAAAATTAAACAAAGCATAAACATAAATATACAAAAAATACTAAAAATTGTGAGAATCTAAATGCCAAATATCTGTCATATTTGAAATCCTTAGACTTCAAAGTCTTAGTTAAACTTGGGGCTATAGATATCTTTTTGGTAGTTTTAACAAGTTTTATTGAAGTATAATTGACATACTAAAACCTGCACGTAAAGTACACTATTTGATAAGTTTTGACAAACATATGCACCCATAAAACTATCAGCAAAATCTAGATCATGAACATACCCATCGCCTCCAAAGATTTCCTCAATCCCTTTTATAATTCTTCTTTCCTTACTCCTCCCCATTCTCCTCCCCTTGTCCCTTAGTAATCACCAATTTGCTGTCAGCCAATATACATTAGTTTGTATTTTCTAAATTTTCTATAAAGAGAATCATGCTTTTGGGGGTGGGGGTGGATAGGGGAAAAGTCTGGCTTCTTTTTCTCAGCATAATTATTTTGAGATTCATCTGGTTGTTGCATGTATCACTAGTTCATTCCTTTTTATTGATGAGGTGTATCTGTTATATGGACATACCAAAACTTTTTTTTATCCATTCACCTATTAATGGACATTTGGGAGACTCCAGTTTTTGGTTATTACAAGTAAGGCTGCTATGAACATTAGTGCACAAGTTTTCTATGAACATGTGCTTTCATTTCCCTTGGGTAATTGCCTAGGAGTGAAATGTTTAAGTTATTTGAAAGTAAATATTTAAGTAATTGCCAAACTACTTCCAAAATGGTCATGTCATGTTATATTCTCACCAGCAGTGCATGAGCATTACAGTTGTTTTTGTTTTGTTTTGTTTTTTCCCATTCTAATAGGTGTGACATGGTATCTCTGGTGGTTTTTCTTTGCATTTCCCTAATGACTAATGATGTTGCGCGTTTATTTCATATGCTCTTCATTAGTTTATTTGCCATTGCTATATATCTTTTGCCCATTTTTATTGGATTGTTTCTTATTACTGAGTTATTCTAGATCAAGGCCTCTATCACATGATTTGCAAATATTTTCTCTAAGTCTGTGGCTTCTCATTTCATTCTCTCAAACAGTAGCTTTCAAAGAACAAAGGTTCTTAATTATGAAGTCCTATTTATCAAGTTTTTCTTTTATGGATCATGCTTTTGTTGTCATATCTAAGAATTAATCTTTGCTTAAGTCAAGGTCATAAACATTTTCTCCTACGTCTTTTCTAGAAGTCTTTATAGTTTCAGGGTTGTATAGTTAGGTCTATAATACATTGTTAGTTTTTATAACTGGTATGAGGTATGACTAATGATTTATTTATTGATTGATTTGTTTGTTTGTTTGCATTTGGATATTAAACTGTTCCAGCACCATTTGTTGAAAATACTTTTCTTTCCCCCACTGAATTTCCTTTGAATCTTTTGTCAAAAATCAATTGACCACAAATCTTTGGGTCTATTTCAGGACTCTATCCTGTTTTATTGATCTATTTGTATATCTTTACACCAGCACCACACTATCTTGATTATTGCAAATTTATAATAGTTCTAGAAATCAGATAGTGTTAGCCTTTCAACTTTGTTTCTTTTCAAAGCTGGTTTGGCTCTTTTAGATCCTTTGTATTTCTATATGAGTTTTAAACTGAGCTTATAAACTTTAACAAAAAATGTCTGCTGGGATTTTGATTGGGATTCTGTTGAATCTATAGATCAATTTTGGGTGAATTAGCATCTTAACAATATTGAGTCTTCCAATCTGTGTACATGGTCGGTCTTACCATTTATTTAGATTTGCTTTAACAGTGTTTCGTAGTTTTCAGTATATAGGTTTACAGGTCTTATGCATATTTTGTCAAATACATTCCCAAAGTATTTCTCATTTTTGATGATATTGTAAATGGTATTTTTCATTTCAATTTCTAATTGCTCACTGCCAATAATGAGAAATAAAACTTATTTTTATATATTGATTTTCAATCCTGCAACTTTGCTAAACTCATTTATCCGTTCTCTTTGGTAGACTCCATCATATTTTCTTCATAGATGACCATGTTATTTGTGATAAAATCAGTTTTTTGTGATTTTGATATTTTTTTGTGTGGCTAGGGTCTCCAGTGTAATCTGAATAGAAATGGTGAGAGAGAACATCTCTGTCTTTTTTTCTGATCTTATGGAGAAAGCATTCAGTCTTTCACTAGTCAGTGTGATGTTAGCTATAAGTTTTTCATAGATGTTCTATTATTTTATGTGCAGTTAAGGAAGTTCTCTTCTATTCCTAATTTGCTGAGAGGTTTGTTTTTAAACCATGAATGGATAATGAATTTTGTCAAATACATTTTCTGTATCTATTGAGATAATCACAAAGTTTTTCATTTTCAGTGTTTCAGTTTGGTGAATTACATTGATTAATTTTCAAATGTTTAAGCAACTTTGCATTCTTGAGATAAATCCCCTTAGTCATGGTGTTTTACCTGTTGTTGAATTTGATTTGCTAAAAATGTGTATGAATTTTTACATCTATGTTCATGAGGGATATTGGTCTATAATTTTTCTTTTCTCATAATGTCTTTGGTTTGGAGATCAGAGTAATGCTGGTATCATAGAATAAGTTGAGAAGCATTCTCTCATCTTCAATTTTCTGGAAGAATTTGTATAGAACTGAGGTTACTTCTTTCTTAAATGTTTGGTAGAACTCACCCATGAAGTCATCTGGGCATGGAGTTTTGTGTGTCAGATGTCTGTCAACCGTAAATTCAATTTATTTAATAGATGCAGGGTTAGTCAGGTTATTAATTCATTTTTGAATGAGCCTTGGTACCTTGTTTCCCTGAAAAAAAGACCTAGCTGGACATCAGCCCTAACGCATCTTTTGGAGCAAAAATTAATGTAAGACCCAGTATTATATTATATTATACTATATAAGACCCAGTCATTGTATTATATTATATCATATTATATTATAATATGTTATATTATACCCAGTCTTATATTTTAGTAAAATAAGACCAGGTCTTATAATAATTTTTGCTCCAAAAGATGCATTAGAGCTGATTGCCCGGCTAGGTCTTATTTTCGGGGAAACATGGTAGTTTGTGCCTTTCAACAAATTTGTCCTTTTCATACAAGTTGTTGAATTTATTGGCATTAAGTTGTTAGTAGAATTCCCTATTGTCCTTTACACATCTTTAGAATCAGTAGTAGTGTCACCTCTCTCATAATTACCTGCTATTGGTAATTTATGTCTTCTTTCCTTTTTCTGATTGGTCTGAATAAATGCTTTTCAATTTTCTCCGTCTTCTCAAAGATCTATCTCCTCCACAATGCAGGAGATCAGTAGGATCCAAATGGGGTCCTCCATACTCTGCTATAGTCTGGAAATTCTCTCATGGCAGTAAGCTGGGACAATCCTAGATATCACCTTGCTTGTTTTCCATTTCTCACAGATCACTGTCCTTTACTGCTTAACGTCCAATACAGTGAAAAGAGTTACTTGATAAACTCTGTCCAGTGTCTCAGTTGTTTTAGGTAGGCAAGTAAATATAAACCCCACTACATTTTGCCACAAAATCTCTCTTTTTGATAGTTTTAAGCAATGAAAATATGTTAGAAAATCTCTCTAAGGTAAGAAAGTATCATCAAAATAAGAGAATTAAAGAAATAGATGTAAGTGGGAAACAACTTTAAGAGTTGTAAATAATTGTGCACTAAAAAAGAAAATAGCAACAAACCCAAATAGCTCTCAAACTTGCGATCACCTACTTTTTGCACGATTATATCAGACTCTCAACCACTTGAACCAAATGAAAAGGTAGCCCACAACAGGGCCCTCATTACCTCTTGCTTGGACTGCTCTATAACCTGTTCTCTGAATCACCTCCAGCTCAACTAGATATATTTGTGGTAAAATAACTGATCATAGCAGCCACTCAAAAAACCCCTGGGGCCTCCTATTGCCCATTTAATTAAATATAAATACCTCAACGCAATAAGTATAAGGTCTTTCACTAGAAGGCTCAGCTACCTTCCTAATATTTTCTTGGCTACAAACTGTGTCAACAATATTGTACTGATATCTTTTCATGCTGTTCTAATTGCCTAGAATGTCTCTACCCTCACCCTTTTGAGATCTCATCTCTCAAGAACAATCTTAAACACTATAACCTTCAAAAAGTCTTTTCTGACATCACCCTCAAATGAAAGACAGGCTTTGATTTTTTCTTCCATGCAGAATGGGGCAAAGGACACTGGACTTGTAGCCAGAGACCTAGACCACAACCTGACTCTGTTACTTATGGACAAGTTAATCTGACCACTCTGCAGCTCTGCTTTTTTACCTAGAAATGAGAGTAATAACTACCTTACAGAACAGATACTGACATTTGTGTTAATCCTTATCATATGTACTTCTATTATAGTCCTTATCACACACAATTATAATTGTTAATTTACGTATGTCTCTGCCCCATTGTAGCTCATGGTCCAATATGAAAAATGGAGTCATATCTGTGTCTTTGGGTCCCTGGTACCTAACATAGGCCTTGACATATAAAAAACACTTAGTAAATGAGAGGGCTATTACTAGCTTAACATTAGTCTGCCTCAGTCTAAAATGCTTTCATACTAAATCTAATAGTTGGGTTTAGAGGCCTATGTCTTTCCATAACTTTTACTAGACACAACTGAATCACCAAATTAGACAAGAAGAGTTACTTTTATTTCATTCTTAGGTATACTTTTATCAGAAGCCTAAATTTAGAAAGGCATCCTCTATTCCATTTAAAAAATATTTAAAAAGAAAATAAAAATCTCTCTCTAGTTTATATCATTACTGGCCTATCTCAAAAAAAAAAAAAAAAAAAAAAAGACAAAAAAAAAAAAAAAAAAAAAAACCCACCGAGAAAAATCCAAAAAAAAACAACCTAACATTGTATCTTAAAGAACTAGAAAAAGAACAAATGAAGCACAAAGATAGCAGAAGGAAGGAAATAATAAAATTTAGAGAATTAAATGAAATAAAGAACAAAAAAAGAGAGAAAAAGTTAATGCAATGAAGAGCTGGTTCTTTGAAAAGATTAATAAAATTGACAAATCCCTAGATAGACTCACTAAGGAAAAAAGACAAACAAAATCAGAAATGAAAGGAGAAATTATGACAGATACCACAGAAATACAAAGGATCACATAAGAATACTATGAAATAATATATGCCACCAAATTCAATAAACTAGAAAAAATGGATAAGTTCTCAGAAATATACAACTTTCCTAGACTGAATCACGAAGAACTGGAAAATCTAAACAGACCTATCAACAGCAAGGAAATTGAAATAATCATCCAAAACTTCCCCAAAAACAAAAGTCCAGGACCAGATGCTTCACTAGTGAATTCTACCAAAATTTCAAAGATGATTTAATACCTGTTCTCAAACTCTTCTAAAAAATTGAAGAAGAGACAATACTTCCTAACTCATTTTATAAAACCAACGTTATCCTGATACCAAAACTTGGCAAGGATAACACAAAAGAAGAAAACCACAGACCGATATCTTTGATGAATACAGCTGCAAAAATCCTAAACAAAATACTAGCAAATCAAATATAACAATACATTAAGAAGATTATACATCATAACCAAATAGGGCTCATTCCAGGGGTGCAAGGATGGTTCAAAATATGCAAATCAATGTGATATAGCACATAAACAAAATAAAGAATAAAAATCATATGATCATATCAATAGATGCAGAAAAAGCATGTGACAAGACACAATATCCATTTATGATTAAAACACTTAATTAAATTGGTATAGAAGTACCTCAACATAATAAAGGCGATGTATGACAAACCCTCAGCTAATATCATACTTAATGGTGAAAAACTGAAAGCCCCTCTCAATTTTGTTCAACATAGTATTGGAAGTCCTAGCCAAAGCAATCAGCCAAGAGAGATAAATAAAAAGCATCCAAATTGCGAATGAAGAAGTCAAATTGTCACTTTTTGTAGATGACATGATTCTTTATATAGAAAACCCTAAAGACTCCACCAAAAAATTATTAGGAACAATAAACAAATATAGTAAAGTTACAGGATACAAAATCAATGTACAAAAATCCATTGTGTTCCTATATACTAAAAGTGAATTTTCATAAAATGAAATAGAAAAAATAATTCCTTTTACAATTGCAACAAAAAGAATAAAATACCTAGGAATAAACTTGAAGGATGCAATGGACCTGTACAATGAAAACTACAAGACATTATTAAGAGAAATTTAAGACAAAAAAGAGAAACATTCTATGTTCATGGACTGGAAGAATCAACGTAATTAAAATGTCCATATTACCCAAAGCAATGTACAGATTTAATGCAATCTCCATCAAAATCCCAAAGGCATTTTTTATTAAAAAATAGAACAAAAAAATCACCAGATTTGTTTGGAATCACAAAACACCCTGAATAGCCAAGGCAATACTGAGAAAAAAGAACAATGCTGGAGGTATCCCACACCCAGGCTTCAAATTATACTATTATACAAAGTGATGCTCAATTTCACCAGGTATTAGGGAAATGCAAATCAAAAACCCAATACGATACTACCTCACACCTTTCAGAATGGTTATTATCAACAAAACAAGTAATAACAAGTGTTGGAGAGGCTGTGGAGAAAAGGGAACCCTCATACACTACTGCTGGGAATGTAAACTTGTACAGCCACTATGGAAAACAGTATGGAGTCTCCTCAAAAAAACTAAGAACAGAATTACTATATGACTCAGCAATGCCTCTTCTGGATAGCTACCCAAAAATCTGAAAATGTTTATTTTAAAGATACATGTATCCCTTTGTTCACTGCAGCATTATTCACGCTGGCCAAGACATGGAAACAACCAAAATATCCTTTGACAGATGAATGGACAAAGAAAATGTGGTACATATGTACGATGGAATATTACTAGGCTATAAGAAAAGATGAAATATTGTCATTTGCAACAACATGGATGGATCTTGAGATTATTATACTAAGCAAAATAAGTCAGAAAGAAAACGTCGAGAACCATATGATTTCACTCATATGTGGGATATAAAATTGAAAGCAACAAAATGAACAACACAAACAAGCAAAAACTCATAGACACAGACAACAGTTTAATGGTTACCAGAAGACAAAGGGAGGTAAAAGGGGGTCAACTATATGGTGACTTTTATTTTTATATTACTACATGTGATCATTAATGTAATCTAGTTTCTAAATTAGGTAATTTCATTCATCTCAAAGAAAAATATGTATATTTTGTAATTTTTTTTGTAGTCCTTTGTAGAAATATATACTACAAAAGTTCCTTTTTTAATACTCTTTGTTCCCTTACAGGATCATGGCAGATTTAAAATTAGGAGATGCAGTAAATGGACAGCACAGTTAAGTCATTCAGTTAAGGCTTTGGAGCCAGACCAGGCGCAGTTCAACTATAACCTGTTACTTAATAATTGTTTGATCTTGAGCAAAGTTGCCCCCTTTCATCTACATTTCTGCATTGCCATGATGGGGATAATAGCACTTATGTGACAGCTGTTTTATTAAAGTGGGTAACACAAGCAAACTATCTAGCACAGAGACTGATACATTTTAAGGGAAGGATATCAAAGTACTAGCACAGAGCTTGATACACTATATCCATCCCTTACAGCATATCAGACTCTGTGCTAGATACTTTGCTTGCAATATAAACATACGGGGGGGGGGGGGGGCAAAAAATGTATACACAGGACTTGTATACACATGAATATCTTTTGTTATCAGTATACATTGAGTATTACAATTTTAATACAGTTTTTCCTTTCTTAAAATGTGTATACATGTTTTTGGCACGCTCTGTATACAGAGATATATTATACTACATAGTATAGTATACACTAAAAGGGATAGGTACAAACACACACAATTATAATTAGATCCATCCTTTGCCTACCTATATCAAAAAAGACAGCATACTTTGTTAATTAATTCAATCAATTCATTCATTAACAAATACTTACCGAATGCTTATCATGTGCCAGGCCCTGTTCTACCTGTTAGAAATACAGTAGTGAACACGACAGACATAGTTGCCTTCATAGATCTGACTTTCTAATGGAGGACACAAACAACTAGATATACAATGTGAGGCAGGGATAAGTAATGCAGTAAGAAACAAAATAAGGGGATGGAGAGTTTTAGTGAGTACTTTCTCAGACAGAGTGATCAGAAAAGGTCTCACCACGGAAATGACATTTAAAGAGGCCCACATGCAGTGAGGGAGCCAGCCATTCAGTCATCTTGTGAAGGAACGTTCCATGAAGAGCAAACAGCAAATGCAAAAGTCCTGGGGTGAGAACATGCCTGATGGGTTCAAGAAACAGCAAGAAAGCCAGTGTTCCTGGAGAGCAGCAAGCGAGGGAGAAAGTGGCAAAAAGAGAATTGATCGGGACCAGGTAACTCAATGCATTATAGGTTACAGGTGGGACTTGGTATTTCATTACAATGCAATGAAAAGTTGTTTGAAGGTTTTGATCAAGGGAGTAACATGACCCAACCTATATTTTGAAGAATTACTATGGTGGCTACATGGAGCGCAAACTGGGCGGGGGGAGTGGAGTTCGGGAGACAAAGGAGATTATTTTAATAGTTCGGGTGAGAAGTGATAATGAGTTTGTATCAGTGTGCAATGGGGACAGAAGCAGGAAAACAAAAGGTAGGATTCTGGATATTTGAAAGGTAGAGCCAAGTGGCTTAGCTGGTAGATTTGATGGGAGGCATGAGCTACAGACAAGACAAGAATGATAAGCTTGTAGCAGCTGAACAATTGGATGAACGGCGTCGTTTTCCCTCTGGGAAAGACATTCAAGCAGTGGAGGTGAGGCATGTGCTTGTATAAAAGTGCTTATTTCTCTTTTCACCACTTTCACCTACTTTGTCACTCTCTTCTTTGACTTCACTCCCAACCCCACGGAGCCCCATGCCCTGTGTAATGTCTGAGCTGTATGCAAAGGTATGACTATTGTCTGGAATACAGAAAAGGATGTCCTCAGAGTTATGTCAACATTTAAGCATCATAGTAAACTATATTCCAAAGTTCCCCAAACATGGGCCAGTCTGAGACACAGGCATCAGCCACTTTTCAAAACGAATATTATGAATTTACCATGATTCTTCTGACCGATTGGAATAGAACAGAGACTGTCTATGATGCCTCCCAAAGGCAGCATCACAACTCAGAGGGCTTCAAGGAGCCAACATAATTGCCCAAATGCCAATTGGCATGACTCTGAATCCAGGGCCATGTCCCACTACTGCTTGGGATTGGGGTAAGGGGTGAGTGAGCAATGCATGTGTCAAATATTGCATCCTCAGTTCACTCTAGGATGGTAAAAATCATTAGGACAAAAACTGGAAGTTTACTTTTTGTTTTTTAGGATCTGTACACAGCTAGTTCTGGCATTAACACCATAACCTTTAGGCAAATCAATGGATTTCTTTAGCATAGTGTCTTCAGCCATGAGATAGAAATCATCACATACGTCCACTGGCCATACTATGTTGCTTTTATATTTTACCCTCTTCCAATTGTTTCCTTAAAAATTATCATAGGGTTCTCAAAAGAACTCTGTGCTTTAACAACCAGAGGACAACTGATATGAACAGAAACTTAAAAGTATACAGTATTATAGAGGTAGAAGATGACATTTGTAACTGACCACTGAAACAGAAGATCGTGGTGTTCTGGGCAATCCACAAACAATCTCAAGCCAGGTCTCTGGCTGGCAGTAATTGCTGGAAGGATGGCCTTTGCTGACTTCGTTGCCAGGGAGATTTTAGAAGATATGTGCAGCTTGGGTTTCTGATTTCCTGCTACTGCTACAGGGTGATCAACTACCTATGTCTAGTCTTCAAGTGTGTCAGATAAATTAACTCATGTCCTATTTCCATGACAGCCTTATGTTTTTTGTTTTGTTTTGTTTTTTGCTGTTTGTTTTTTAACAGAGCCTTGGACTGAAGATAAGCTTAAGGCACTTACATTAATATTCTCTAAAAACAATATTTTACGAGTCTCTAGAGAAGAATTTGCCACGTTAGTAAGTTTACCATATCCCAACACTGATTAACCCTGCGTGTCTTTTTAATATCTAACCCAAGTTCTTCAGGCTCTAACCATAGCCCATTACTCGCTATTCTGCCCTCAGAAAAAAACAGCCATTTCACCTTCAGTTAACTCTTTATATTCAACAGCTCCTTTTCAAACGTTCTCAAGCCATAAAGAAAAGCAATGTTTCATAGTTAGGACTTAAGCAGAGCAACGAGGCATCCGCTTTCTGTTCCAATCAAGCTCCCTACCCACATATGTGAAACATGTTTTCTAAAAATAAACAGTATCCCTAAATGGTAACTCCTGCTGCAGACATGCAGGACTTGTCTCCTCTGTTGTATCTACAGCCCAGTCTCTAGGGTATCTCCCCAGTGCTGATCTGGTTTTTACTCCAAGGCTAGTACAGGGTACCTCGTAATGTACCATCTACTCCTGCTCCTCTCCTAGGTAAGAACCCTCGGTAACACCTCCTAGCATGATTCCCATCCTTGGCCTTCCCAAGTCTTGCTTTTATTCTTCAGAACCTTCCACAGAACTTCCTAGAAGGAAATGTCCAAAAAAGACCCCAATTTACTTTCTTTCTGAAATACCCAGCATACAACATATATACATATATGTATATGTATATATGTATACGCATATGTGTATGTATATGTATACACACACATTAAGTATATGATCACTTTATCTTTACTGCAGTGAAAGAGAGAACAAGAATTTTTAAGTGAAATGAAAAGAATATAAAAGCCTCTCCTTCATAGCCTTAATTTCTAGGGAAAAAAAATAAAACAAAAAACTGAAAAGATTTTACATTTGCATTAGAGAACATTCTAAGACTACATTTACTGATGAAGGAATGCAGGGGGAAAAATGAAGAGTGGTCAGAAATTTAGATATAACAGGTTGTAGCAGTAACGAGGTCAGTCAGTAGGTCAGCCCGAGACCCCAGGCCACCCCCCGCCCCTTCCGTTTCTCCAAGTCCTGCACACCTGAGAAGCCCCAGCAGGTACCCCACACTACCTCTTCTATCCAACAGGAAGAAAAAGAATCAAGTTCCTAGTGCCACTGTAGTTTGGGGGGCCAGTAGGGAAAGATCTTTCTGATGTCTCAGAATGGAACTCAGTCATTTCCACCCTAACAACATCGTAACAATTAGTTTCTTTAGTAATTCAATCCTATACTTCACGATAGTTCAGGTACATTATGATTAATACAGGCTCTGGCAAGATACCTGGAGAACTTAAATACTTATCAGAACACTGTTCTAGACAAAAGTGGTTTTTAAGATTTCAAACCTTCAGTGTTCATAATTGGCAACAAAAAGTTACACACTACCCATGTCCACTTATATTTTTATTCATACAGACGAGCTAAATCAAAATGCAACCATCTTTTTCATAACACACATACAGTGCTTCATTATTATTCATTCTGAACAGTTCTTTACAAGGACACCATTTAACCTCCCTTCATAGCTCTCAGAGCTAAAAGCAACTTAAGTCAAATATGTTTACCATATCTTCTGGGTCATACAGCTAATTTATGTCAAAGAAAAAGCTAAACTTCTCTCATGTGCATCAATAAAATCTAAAAATTTACGACTAAAGAGTTTATCCTATCACAATTTATTTTTCCATTCATACCTATACCAGTACCTCTCTAGGACTTTACACTCATTAATAACCATAGTAGTAGATACATCAACTATATAATTCAAGTAAAGTTTTCAGTTTTCAAACTTTCTGTTGCGGCTACTTCCCTCTTATCCTACTCCATAACGTCCGATCTTCTAATTTTCATTTCCCTTCATTCAAGTGTATGAAAAACTTGGCACTGTTACATCCCACCAAAAACCCCAACTCTTCTTTAAAACTGTCCATGTCAAGAGCTTTGAGTGTGCCCTGCAGATAAGCAGCTTCACAAGTGCAGGATATTTTGGCCATCAGTTTTGCTCCATTATATTCTCTCCAAACTATTTTTCCTATTTCTGCGTACCTCCTCACAAACTTTTCATGCTCACCACTGAGAAGTATGATCTACAACTTTATGTGTGCTTTCTTAAGTTCCCTGGTGCTTAGTCTAGAAGTTTCTCAACACTGGCAGTACTGACATTATGAGCCAGATGATTCTTGGTTGTGGAGGACAGTCCTGGGCATCGCAGGAGGTTTAGTAGCTTCCCTGGCCTCTACGCACAAGATGCCTGTAGCGCCCTCCCTTCCTCAGTCTAGACAGTCAAAGACATCTCCAGACATTGTCAAGTTTTCACTTTGGGGCAAACCTGCCCCCTGTTAAGAACGGCTTGTCTAAAGTAAGAGTTTGGAGATCTCAAGACCTGAAGTCAGGCCAGAGTAGGGCCTGGGAAAGCTGTCCCAGCTTTTCTCTAGTTTCTGCTGTAGGCAAATAACTATGTTGTATCAATAACAGTCTGTAAGAACTGAATATATACAAGTATGTATAGCATTTGCTGTTGTGACCAAATAAGATTCACAGAAAAGGGACTCTCACACATGATCAAGGATAGCAGTTCCAGCTTTCAAAGGGGTTACAATTTAAGAGTTTACAAGTGTATTTAGAATGAGAAACACATTTGGTTGAACTATCAAAATTACCATCGTGGAAGTCAAAAAATGATTTAACAACATCAGCACTTTCACAGAATTCAACCTAATCATTTCTGTAGCAATGATAGGTCCCCACTAAATCCTACTGAACTATTCGACTTCTACTGCCCCTTTTTCTCTTAAGGTCCTCAGGTCCTACTGACTTGGATTTTCATTTTTCCCAACAGCAGTCATTGTTTCTGATGAAGTTTTCCACCTATCCAGGCCCCGTGGAACAATACGCAGCCTCATAGCTTTCCTAAGACCCTGTAGTCCAAAAAGACAGAGAGATGTCTATTTCCTATGTTTCTCTTCAGCTCTCTTCTCCCATTTATTTAAATCTCCGAGATAAAGAAAAACGATGGGTCTTCATATTTCTACTGATGGAAATGAACAGTTTCATATAATCCAGTCCTTCTCAACTTGGGTTCCCCACTACCCTAAAACAACCATTATATGTAACAAATTAACTTACCTTTCATGCATCTAGAATGATATTAGTTATATACCATCATTGAAAGGATTGAGAAAATAGTCACTTATATTTTGCGTTCTGTGGTTCAGATGAGGAACCCCAGTTGAGAAAGGCTGACACAGGCTTCATGCTGCCCAATTCCTGCCAATGAAACTACGTAGCACTCATACCAAACTATGTATCTATAAGACCAAGAAAGCCAATACCTAGCAAAATATTCTATGGTCCTCAATAAACATTTGTTGAATATAGCGATAATAAATGAACATTTATGGTAGATTACTAGAAAAAATAAACACAAAACACGTGTTAAAAGTAATTTTGGGATATTTTTAAAAACCTGGTAAAAATTAACTCAATTTCAGCATGACGCTGCTCCCTTCACTCTGTAATATAAGTACAAAGGTCAGTAGAGAAGATAACAAAGAATGAGGTCTCAAATTAAAAAAATAATTTAATAGACTTTGATATTACTCCTCAAAAAGATTCTAGATATATCATACTTTAATTTCTTTTTAATCCATGTCAAATACTTGTTTCCAAACCTCCCATTTCTTCATCATGTCAGTTGCCTCACCTTTCTATCTTACACATTCTATTTCGACATTTAACTGTCCTCATTTTCTTCAGGTTATAAAATGCTGTCTTAAGTGGCTTACTGTAATTTTCTTCACTTTTTTTCCCCATTTACTTCCTTGCCATTTCTCATCATTACCTTATTTTCTTTTATATACTAAAAGATTTTATTAATTTTAACAATTTCCTTCTACTCAACCTTATCTCTAAACAGTTACATTTTTCTTTGCATTATAATTAATGTAAAAAATAAAAAACGTATTTTTTGTATTTTATATTAATACTCTCAGGTAAGTTTTCTTGAGCATAAGGACAAAAGGGAGCATCATGTACTGCGGTTTTTCTAATGGTTATGGACAGCAATAACTTAATTTGAATATTTTAATTTTTTTCCAGGGAGTACTTCCTAACACTACTATGCTGGATCATATCTCTTCTTGAGGAATGAATAATATTGTGATTCAAGACAAATGTAACATAGTCCTGAAGCACCTCTCCTTTAACACAGATCTTTAGGAAACCTGTGATCTTATTATCCTCCTTTTGCTATATAACTCATAAAGAGACAGAACAAATTTTGAGATCTCAAAATTACTTAGGAAGCATTCATTGAAAGGTTTGTAGGTTTAAGGAAACACAATTCAGCTCAGTCACACATTAATAATAAAATACTTAATTCTCTGCTAAAGCAATAGGCACACTGAACCTGTTGTTTTGTTTCGTTGGTTATATCTGTACCTCCAAGGAAAGAGAAGGCTGACAGTCAAAACCCTGTGTATATTTCATAGGAGTAAGTTTGGAAACAGGAATAGCGAATATTTAGCTTGACAGAGACAGGTTAAGTCTTATAACTTTGGCAATTTCTGCTTTTCTACCTCATGCCCTAAAACTCTTCAATTTCCTCTCTTCTGCTATACACTACAATAAAAATGAAATGGGTAACATTAGTTTGGGCCCCCTATTAACTACAGTCCAAAAATAATTATTAAATTAGTATGGGAAAGGCACTAATATTTCTAAGAACTTTCACATCATATAAAGAAAATTATTTAAACTACAATATAACAGTTTTACATAAGATAAACAAGATATATATAATGAGTCATACTATGATGCAGAAATTGCTAATATTCTATTATGTATTTCAATTCTAATGATCTATTACAGACAATTTCTCGGGTTTTTACGATTAAAAGTTTAATTCAAAATTGGTACTCCCAAGACAAAGCAAATGTTCATCCTTTTCACACTTTTAACAGAAACTGGCCAAGTTTAGCAATTTTAAGAAATACATAGCAAAACACACACAAATAGTTTAAAAATAAAAAAGTGAATAATTATGACATACTTAAGATTGTGATAAGCTCTGTGAATTATAACCTCTCTGAAGTTATATTATACCTGGTCAAATAGTATATTAAATGTCACGAATTCTTAACCATAACTACATAACTTACTATTAGCTATAAGGACTAAATTCTTACATGCAAAATTTAAAATGATTCAATTATCCAGCTAACAATTTTTCAAAAAGCCTTCAATCCAAACAATGAACCTCAGCATCCTTAACATTATTTATTGACTAAATTTTGTTATATGGTTCTGATAAGTTTGGGTCACCTTCTATTAGTACTAAAAACTGTCAAAGTCCTTCAAATATATTTCACTATTAGTATATATAATATAAATTGAGATTCACTATGAAACTGATCTCACTTTTAAATCAACTTTGTAATCAGTTCAAAGTTTTTACTAAATATTTAAAAAGCCTTTCTTCAAGGACAATTCACTACTGTTTAATGCAAAACAATATATATTTAATGGCTCTCCATTTCTAGTCATGTCTTCAACTATAACCTGAGAATAATACAAAACCGTAACCATGAAGAATCTAGGCCCAACAATATACACTCCACATATTTTAGTTTTATCACTTCCTACGTGTCTTAAACATTTCAGTGGATAACTACCATTATTTTTTTAAAGAAGCAGTAACTCTCTTTTACTAAAAGACTCTGTATTTCGAAAGTTTAATATCTGAAAAAATGTTAAGTCTAAAACTATTTACCAAGTCTCAATAATTAGGAGATGATTTTAATCAAACACAAGTTATATTTTAATAATCCGTGCTACCATTTGCGAACAGAACAAAAACTAGATCATGACCCCATATAGTGAGGGTTTAACTGCCCCCATATGTTTTCATATCTTCTAGAAATAAACTATCATCTCTTAAGCAGATGACAAAGATAAGCACAGAGCAGCTGAGGCTGGGCTCGTTTTGCATATTATTACTGCACACAGTACCTGAAAGATACCTAGAAAGATAACTGTTGGGGCCCAAAATGCTTTTTCCTCCAATAACAATAATTTATAGAGCAATTTAGAGTTGAAATTTGGTTATTATTGCTGTTTTTAACAAATATATTCATTTAAAGTTTACCATATCCTCACGTTGCCTTAGAAAAGAGACTGAGTTAATTGGTCCAAGAGCACAGCCAGAAAGCAATAGAGCCTGGAATTATACTAGGTCCTCTGATCACAAATCAGTAATTTTTCTGCTGTACTTTCCATCACCACCCAAAGTCCTTAATTAAAAAGTATGTTAAAATAAAGGCCTCAATAGCTAATCATCAAAAGACATAACTGATGTGGGGGGAGATTGTTTCCAGTAATTTGCACCCACCCTCTCCACTCTCCCACCCACTAATTAGACAGAGGAGGGCCTTTGCAGGGGATTTGTCCACCTAGCTAATTAACTAATAAACTGCCTTGAGATCTCACCCCATTTTTCATTCCCCAAAATAATGTTTTAATGGGTTTTGTTTTGGATTATTGCTACTTGTGACACTTGGAGACACAGACAACAAGCAAAAAACATGCTGCAAAGGAAAAAAATGTCTTGCAATTAGTATCCTTGGTGAAATGCTAACTCTTCCCTCATTAGCTGTGGGACCTTGGATGGTCCCTAGCCTCTTTGGGCCCTGTTTTCCTCCCCTGGAAAGTAAGAATAAACGTATTTCCCTTCCAGGGGTTTGTGAGGATAACAGCAATTGATCGCATACATGTGCCAAGCACAGTATGTAAGCCTTGCTTTCACTCTTACAGAACCCCTTTATTTTAATTCACTTAAATCTTACGGGAAAAGACAGACTGCTAATGCATTATACATCAAACAAAGGAATCAAGAATCACCTTACGTTAAAAAAGAAACCATATCCATGTAGGTACCTGAGTAGCAACTCAAAGAAAATTTCCTGGTACTAAAATTCAAATGTACATTGTGTAACTTGCATTTTTAAAGCACTGATTAGTATCAAATTTGATGGCTGCAGAAAGTTTAGATGAAAATCTAAATGAAAAATTCAAAACATCCTTTCCATGTCTCACAATAGCTATAAATGTCTCCATTAAATGCAAAATATAAAATCAGCCTTTTGCTATCAAACAGACCAAGATGAATCCTGCACTTGGCACTATCCAAGTTGAAGGCCAATTCTTGGTGTCTAGGTAAATCCAGGGAGCAATTTGCATTAGTATCCAGTATGGATAAATTGCCTAAACAAGTTATGGCAAATCTATTTCATCTTAACTGTCACCTATGACTGACAGCAGAAATTCAAAGCACTGTATATGGATGCACTTTGAGGTCAAGTGAAAGTTTTGAAGAATGTCAGGATCAATTTGCCATGTCTGCCAAAAATGGAGGAATATATGGTGAGTCTACTGACCAGCCATTAGTTATCCATTTCCAGAATCATCTGGCTTCACTGGAAAAAAAAAAATTCACAGTAGCTATCCCATTACTAGATGCTAATGATCACGTGATGGTGGCAGTGAAATCTCTGGGGCAAACTCAGTGGCACAAAATAAGTGTTTTTAAGATACAGGTGACAAATCACAATCCAATTTCTTTTTCTATGGACACGGTGAAGTTAATGCTGTGTGTTCACATCCCGTTTCCTTCTCCTTCTGAACTCACAGCCAGACTTCATTTCCCACCTTTGCCTACATTATTGGAGAGCCCACTGAATTCTTGCCAATGGAATACAGGGGAAATGATGTCTAGTCCTTGACCTAAATCTTCCCCCACAATACAGTAGGTCCTCACTTAATATCATACATAGGTTCTGCAATTTGAAGTGAAATGACATATAATGAAACCAATGTTACCATAGATATAAGCAAGAGCTGAATTCCTCCTACTGCATCTCATCAATAATGAAACAGAGTTGAAAGGAGTGCCGTTATCTGAGGACCTGCTGTATTCCCCTTTCTGCCTCCCTCTGTCAGACAGATACATAGAATCCAGTGGAGAACTTTAGGTGATAAAATCCCTAGATAGACCAAGCCTTCCACAGAAGACTGTGATATGAGCAAGAAATAAAATTTGTACCAGGCCATTATCTCTTGGGATTCCCAACTAGGCAGTTCTGGTTGAGACTGACAATCATAGTCTTATGCCACATAATTCAGACATGTAAACCATGACCTAACCAAAGCAAATCAGAATTCTTCCCTATAATTTTGTATAACTCTAGTTGTAGGAAGAGAATTCCTTTCTCTCGCTGAGGTTGTGGTGATGTGAGCCTTAGTCCATCATGTTTCCAGACTCATTGAGAAAGTCCATTTGTGAGAATTAAGGAGGTGCTCCATCACTATTGTGTGAACTGGAGGTAAGCGAAAGAGGAGGTGTAGGGAGAGAATACTGAGCGAGCACCGGAGAGGCCCAGCTTCATCCCTGTCTTTCTCTCCGTTACAAGGGCAAAAATGATCCTCTTTTTGCCTGAACTAGTTTGACCTATGTTCCTGTAACCCATAATAAAAAGTCATGATTAATATGGATATAAAATAGAAAGTAAAACATCTTTAACCCGCAGACAAAATATTGGCATATATTCTACCAAAATATATATTATGGGCATACACACTTTCAAAGAAATGAAAACCAGATCATATCAATTGTCTTTCCATGTTAAATATGCTTTAAGAATCTCATTTTCCAAGGTTTCCCAGTATCTTATTGTTTGGCTACACCACCATTTTTTAATCAACTATTTATGTGTATTTAATTTTGCATTCCCATACACTGTATATATTGCTGCAACAAGTACCCTTGAATGAATATTTTTCTCTATTTTTCCATTTATTTAAGATAAATTTATAGCAGTTAAATTGCTGGATCAAAGGATTTTCAAGAGTTTTGATCAATATTACGAATCCACACTCCCAAATATTTGTACCAATTTACACTCCCACCAATTGAGTGCCCAGTTTACACTCTTCTTTTTCCATTTGAAAAAGTAATGCTGAGTTCAACCAATGGCATAGGGAGCATTCTCAGAAACACTTCTGAGTTCACAGCAGGCTGAACGAAATGATTAGTATGACCCACAAGAAGGATCCAAGTCACATCTCCATTCCACTGAGATACATATATAGAACAGACCCTCGACAGAGTAATGTTGCTAGATAGCACACGGTTCTTCACAAAATACAGTAAAATATAACTAAAAGTTAAATGACTCCTTTGGAACAATGATAAGAGAATTCTTGTGGGAAAAACAGAATAGAAAACCACAAAGCAATGAGGAGATGCAGGTATTTAACAGTCCAGCCGTTTCATTAGCACAGCCTCAAATCAGCCTTCCATTGAACTTCCACGGCTATAGTTATGCTCATTCAAGGGTAGCCAAAAACAGAATGTTAACCCTTACAATACTTAATGAAGAGACCAGAAAAACCTGAATAGACTGCAACCCTGTTGCGTTAGGGAGACAAAAAGAACAACATTTCATCAAGCTGTGGTCTAACTGAATTATTTAGCTAGATGATAGATGATTTGTAAGATGTACAAATTGATGCTAATTAAGTTGATAGGGAAATTACAGGAAGTTTTAAAATTTCATCTCAGGAAGAATCAATAGAATCTTTCATGACATATTTTAAATATTTATCTTGAGGAAAACAATTACAGAGGATGGTGACATGAAAACAACTGGCTTTGGAAAGAATAGGAGAAAGGTAAAATTCTTCACTTGGATATTTTCTTAACCTAAATTTTTAACTTTAGCTTTTGTTCTTTAGTGTTAACAGACTAACAAACAAACCCAGTGAAGTATGGCATTAAAATACCTAGATATACTCAGTATATATGGTGATGGGGGGTTTATTTTGTTTTAGTGTTTCAAATTTTTAATAGTTAAGCCTAATATATAAAATTCTCTGATTTCAGTGATGATACTTAGGAATGTTATAAATTATGTCACCACAATCATAAACCAAATTAAATAGCCTTTAAAGTTTAACATGCAGTTTTTAGAAGACTTTCAACTAAATTACCTAAGTCTGTAATCTTTTTTGTCTTCACTGTTACTAATGGCATAGGTAGCATTCTCTGGTGTCAGCACCATGACTCAAGAACCAAGCAATAGCTAAGAAGTGGGAAAAGATACAAAGAGGTCAGGCTCGGAGGAGGAGTCCTAGACCATCAGGAACTGACTGATGCTGTGCATTGTGTCACGAGTGCCCTGGGTGATGCATTTATGGTGACTCTGAATTCAGACTGTTAAAATGTTTGTTTGTGTGTGTGTGTGTGTGTGTGTGTGTGTATGTGTGGTATAAGATCTGACAGTTAAGTTCGTGAACTTGTAGCAACAACATTGCTAACTTTTTTTTGATAGCAGAGGGATTATTCATCATGAATTTGTACCAACTGGACAAACAGGTAACCAAGTTTACTATTTGGAAGTGCCGAAAATGCTGCGTGAATAAGTTAGATGACCTGAACTTTTCACCAACAATTCATGGCTCTTGCATCACAACAATGCACCAGCTCACACAGCACTGTCTGTGAGGGGGTTTTTAGCCAGTAAACAAATAACTGTATTGGAACACCCTCCTACTCACCTGATCTGGCCCCCAATGACTTCTTTCTTTACCCCCAAATAAAGGAAATATTGAAAGGAAGATGACATTTGATAACATTTGATGACATTCAGGACATCAAGGGTAATACAATACAATTCTGATGACCATTCCAGAAAAAGTTCCACAATTGTTTTGAAGTGTGGACTGGTGTTGATGCAGAGCTTCCCAAGGGGAGTATTTCGAAAATGACCATAGTGATATTCAGCTATGAGGTATGTGGCACTTTTTCTAGGATGAGTTTGCGAACTTGTCAGACTTTGTATGCATATATATACACACACATACACATATATGTTTAAATAATTTTTCATTTCCTGGGTAGGAAATGAAATATCGATATTTTCTGGCATAGATACAGCAATCAGAAGTAGATGAACACAGCAATGACCCACGGGGGCACCTGCTCTAGGCAGATAAGAATTACTCAGTATTAAGACATATGTAATGCATGATATTGCCTCTTTGGGGCTCAGCTTCCTCATCTGTAAACATGAAGAGGTTGGACAACTTCTAAGAGTCTCTCCAGCCTAGAAGACTTCCCAGATCTGGCCCCTGTTTACAACTCAGCTCTCATCTCTTAAAATTCTCGGCCATCTTAAACTCAGTTTTTCAGCAACACTTAAGTTCTTTAAATTCCTAAAATATGCCTTGCTCTTTCTGAGCTTCTTCCTAGATCACAGACAATGCAGCAGCCCTTATCCACACCTTACTGAAGTTAAATCCCACTCATTCTTCAAGTCGGGCTTACACATCACTTCCTCTGCAATGGACCTCTACTGTAGTCTTTGCCTCCCCTGTTAAAAATATAATTCTTTTTGCACGACTTGTAATTATTTGTTTTATTTTTCTGTATCCCCTACTAAGTTGCAAGCTGTCTGATGCTAAGAGTTGTGTGTATCTTGTTCACCATGGTATCCCTGCCTCTTGGAACAATTCCTGGTATTTAGTAAATACCCAAATATTTGCTAAATGAATAAATAATGGGATTGTGTTAAATAAGCTACTGAAAGCCTCAATACTGGAAGTAATTTATAATTTCTCCAAACAGGTCATTAAAGGCCAAATTAAATATGGTAACATTTATTGCTCTCTTTACAAAGGCAAAACAATCCGAAGCTTTAGCTTAAGCTTGTCTCCTTTCCTTACTGCTTTTCTAAAACCCTTAAGTTGTTAATGGTAATATTATCAAGTTAGGGAATAGTATCACTATATACAGTACATAACATCATTTCAGTGAAACTTGACAGTATGTAGCTACTTCTGAAATAATGCTTTACTCCCATAACTATCCTTACTATTTATAATGTACATACTTACGAATTATAGAATGGATATTGAAAAGCAATGCTACCAAACTCAACCCAACTCAGAACAAACTAAAGCAAGTGGGTGCATACATACATACACACACAAAATACTAACAAAGAATTTTCTCTGTATTACTACCTAATATCTACTATCTAATCATTGGTGATATGCACCAAGAGACGTGCACACAAGCTTTTAAATCCACAACCAAAACTCTCTTCATATCAAGAATATAAATTTCCCCAAACTAAACTTTTATCATATCATATGAATGTAAGCGCTGAGAGACCTTCAGGAAAAGCACATTAATATCTACATTGGCAATTTTATGTTTCTTTTATTTGTCTGTTTTCCTCCAATATTACATACTTCTATTGCTTTCATAACTTTGAGAGAAAGTGGATCAAGTTCAACTCCTTGTTCTTCTGGAAGATTAGCAAGTAAAATTTTTAAATACAAATTTTATTTTAAAAAAGGGCCTAAAATTTGGTAATTGTAAAATGTGTAATAAAAAATCATTCAACAAATGTTTACCAAAACCTGCTCACGTCATATGGTTTTAGGGATAAGGTAGTTAGAGATAAGCAGCCTCAATGCAAGTGCAGACCAGACAAAGAAGAAAACCATGGAATAGAATCCCACCACAGCTCTCTGAGTGATCTGACAGGTAGAGGTACATATGCACAGCAACCCATCTAAGCCCTGAGAAAGAATGGCTAAAGCTAGGGTTTAGATATGAGATTTAAAAAATATATTACAACACAGAAACAGCATTGCAAAGGTCCCAAAATAATGCATAGTGAATCTAATAACTTTCAAAGCTGCTCAGGAATGAACTGTGTTGTGTGTGTTGGGGGGAAGAAGGTTGGTGGGGGAGAGGCAAGCACAGAGGATAGGAAAACAGGCTGGTTCCATTTCTAGCGTACAGGTAGACTATCAAGAAAAAAAAAATACCTCATAACCTAGATTAATATGATAGGCATTCTTCCACATAAGCAAGGTGCCTATTTGGAACTGAGACCTCCACATAAAGCTGGGATCTTCAAAGAGTTACTCCCTTAGCAAACTTGGCGGGGGGGGGGGGGGTGTGGTGTGGCGGGGGGAGAAGAAGAACATCTCCCAGCAAAGAAAGACAACAGAAAATCTTGTCCCACTCAGTCTAGATTCTTAGTAGATAAAAGGGAAAAAATATCTCTGGGGCATTTGTAACCATGGCTTTCTCCTTGCTCAAGTTTGTGATTCACATTTTGACTAAAGAATTATATTCCTCTAGCCAAGACCCTCAGAGTCATACATGTTTCAAAATTTAAGACTTTTCAGATTTTACAAAAGTAATATGGTACATACACCATATATTAAGCAACACCCCAGTATAATCTGGACAGCACACAATAATATGACAACATTTCTATAGCTCAACACATGAAACTTCATGGTAGGTAGTATAATGGTTATATCAGGTCAAATTTTGCCATAAAATAATTTACAAAAAAAAAGGTCTTTTGAGTTTTTTGCATTTTCAAATCATGGACCTAGCTACATAAGAAACTCCAATAGCAGACATTAACTTAAGATGCCCCCAAAATAGCAGCACTTGTAGGACCTAACAGAAGCAAACACAAATCCTCTTTAGATGATCCTAGGCTTCCCAGAATTCCCACAGTTGAAATCCTAGTCAACGTGATCTCAGAGTCTAAAATTACAAAACACACGAGGACACAAATCATGACTGAGAGGCAAAAACAACAGCAGAAACAGAACTTCATGTAATGGATCTATCTATGAGATACAGAGTATAAAAAGAATTGTGTTCAAAATGGTAAAAGACATAAATGAGGAATTAAAAAATGTGAGCAAGAAATGTATGTGATCAAAAAAAAAAAAGAAAAAAGAGAACAAAGTTGAAAAGCTTCAAAATGAAAAAATATAAATGAATAAAATTAAAAACTAAGGATGAGTAAAAGCAGACAAGAAAGTGCTAAAGAGAATTAATAAACTGAATGGAAGATATCTGAAAAACAAAGCATGCTGAACAGTAAAGAAAATATTAGAAACTATGAAAGGTGTATTTAGAGATATAAAGATATAATGAGAAGGCCTACCATATGTATAATCATATTTGAAGGAGAGAAGAAAGAGAATGAGTGTAGGTAACAATTAATGGTAACTGAAACACTGAGAATTTTCCAGAATTTATGAGACCTGAATTTTCAGATTCAGGTAACCCAAGTTCCAAATAGGATAATAAAAACAAGGTTATATCTAAACACACACATACTACAGAAGGACAAGACAAACAAGATTTTAAAAGCCACCACAAAAACAAAAAAAGGTACCTAAAGACATTAGGAAGACTAATAGTTGACATCTTAAGAGCAACAATGGGAGCCAAAAGAATGCAATATTATCTTCAAAGAAAAAAATAACTGTCAATCTAGAATTGCATATAAGGACAAACTAACTAAATACAAAAATAAACTTGAAATGCATTAAAGACTTAAATGTAAGAGCTGAAACCATAAAACTCCTAGAAGAAAACATAGGTAGTAAACTTTTTGACCTTGCTCTTAGCAGTATTTTTTAGATGTCTCCTCAGGCAAGGAAAACGAAAGAAAAAATAAAAAAATGGGACAACCTCAAACTAAAACATTTTTGTACAGTGAAGGAAACCATCAACAAAACAAAAAGACAACCTACTAAATGGGAGAAGATATTCACCAATGATACATTTAATAAGGTGTTACTATCCAAACTATATAAGGAACTCATACATACAACTTAACAGACATACACACACACACAAAATCCAATTAAAAAATGGGCAGAGGACCTGAACAGATAACATACAAATCGCCAATAGACATATGAAAAGATGTTCAATGTCACTAATCATCAGGGAAATGCAAATTAAAACCACAATGAGGTATCATCTCATACTTGTCAGAATGGCTATTATCAATAAATCAACAAACAAATGCTGATGAGGATGTGAAGAAAAGGGATCCCTTGTGCCCTGCTGGTGGGATTGTAAATTATGTAGCCACTATGAAAATCAACATGGAGATTCCTCAAAAAATTAAAAATAGAACTACCATATGACCCACCAATTCCACTTCTGTGTATTTAGCCAAAGGAAGAAATCCAAATCACTAACTTGAAAAGATATATGCACCTGTATGTTCACTGCCGCATTATTTACAATACCCAATATATGGAAGCAACCTAAGTATCCATCAATAGACAAATGGATAAAGAATATGTGGTACATATATATAATGGAATATTAATCATAAAAAAGAATGAAATCTTGCCATTTATGACAACATGGATGGACTTAGGCGGTATTATGTTCAGTGAAATAAGTCAGATGGAGAAAGGCAAATACCATATGATTTCACTTACATGCAGAATCTAAAAAACAAAATAAATGAAAAAAGAACAATAGATATGGAGAACAAATTGGTCACCAGATGGGAGTGGGGGATAGGTGAAAGAGGTGAAAGGGATTAAGAAGTACAAATTTCCAGTTATAAAAATAGTCACAGGGATATAAAGTACAGCACAGGTAATATAGTCAATAATATTATAACAACTATGTATGGTGGCTGATGGGTACTAGAGTTATCTAAGTGATCACTTCCTAAGTTATATAAATGTTTAATCACTATGTTGTACACCTGAAATATAATATTGCATGTCAACTATAATTTAAAAAATAAATTAAAAAGAAAAAGGAAGAAAGAAAATCTTAGACATAATGAAGGAATGGTGAGCAAAGACGTCAAGGTGGATACAACTAAATAAACACTGCATATATTGAATAATAACGTTTAGCTTTAGGGTTTAAAACCATGGTAGAATTACAACACTGGACAATAATAGCACGTAAGTAAGAAGTGGGTGATTGGAGTTAAAAGTTTCTTTTCTTTGGGAGGAAAAAAAAGAGACGCTGATCTACTTTAGACTTCAAGTATGCATGTTCAAATTTTAAAGATAATCACTAAAGAACAGAAATAATATATACAGCTTCCAAACTACTGAAGGGGAAAGTTGGAATTAAAGCAAAAACTGAAGTAACTGAAAGGAGGGGGCAAAAAACAAGCATGGAGAAGTGGTAAGGGCAAATCACTAATGATTATATAACAGTAGTTATGGTGGTAGTAGGAGCAGTAATGATACTACCATGTTTCCCTGAAAATAAGACCTAACGGGACCACCAGCTCTAACATGTCTTTTGGAGCAAAAATGTAAGACCCAGTATTGTATTGTATTATGTGTTGTATTATATTACACCAAGTCTTACATTAAAATAAGACTGGGTATTATATTATATCATATATTATTATATTATATATTATATAAGACTCAGTCTTATATTATGTTAAATTAAGACTGGGTCTTATATAAATTTTTGCTCCAAAAGACGCATTAGAGCTAATGGTCCGACTAGGTCTTATTTTCGGGGAAACACGGTAGTAGCAGCAACAGTAGCAAAAACAGCAATTGTACTAGTTATGGTTAACAGTAGTGGTAATGACAACTGATGTTTTTTCTACATTTATGTGTCAAGATCTGGGCTAGGTCTTTTACACGCATTATCTCTCTTGTTCCTCACCAAAGGTGAGGTTGCTACTATTATTAATCTTCATTTTACAGATGAGATTTATTTCTGATCTAAATGAAGACAGAAGACAGCTAAAGAAGGAGACTTCAGAGAGTTTTTAATAATTAATAACCCTCTGGACTAGAGAGATGGGGGATACCTCCCAGGTCAGTGGCTTGCGCATATGGGTGGGCAATGCCTAGTACCTAACAGCAATTCTAATGTTTGAATGAAGCCAATCAAAGTCGCAATATCCAAAGAGGGGTAGAGTTGTGTTTGTGTTCTTTGGAATGGTGAGCTACTGTTTCAAGAAGTTTGGTTGTGAAAGAAAAGCAATGGATGATGACAGGCTGACTGCTGGAAAGGGTCATAGAGTCCAAACAGAGTTGTGTGTAGGTGGTTTTGTTTTAAATGGAGATAATTGAAAATGTTTATAAGAGAGATAGAAGGGGAGGTTAACATACAGACGACAGAGGGAATAAATGATAAAGGAAAAAGGAGAATTATAATTTAAAATAAAATTGCTAACTCTACAAAAATAATCAAATGATGAGGCCCAAAAGCAAAACCACACGAAGCAGGCAAAGATCCAGCTTCTCACTCTTGAGTAGCCAGAAATAGTATATCATAAAATCCTTTAGAAGATATTAGATCCTAGATGAGAGTATAAAGGGTCAAATATATGGTGATGGAAGGAGAACTGACTCTGGGTGGTGAACACACAACGTGACATATAGATGATGTAATACAGAATTGTACACCTGAAACCTACGTAGCTTTTACTAACAATTGTCATCCCAATAAACGTTAATAAAAAAAAAAAAGATATTAGACCCTTCTTAAAGGTGCATAAGAGAGAAACCTTGAGGACATGTGGGCTGGCGGTAGGGGGTCCTCACACACTTGGGAGAGCAGGAAGACAGCTATAGAAAGCTGTGGGCTTTAGGGTACAATTCTCTTTGGTTTGTGCCCTAAGAAAGACTCCATCATTTTTTACTTATAGGTCATCATGCAATTGATATTGGGTATGTCATTCAACTATTCTCCCTTTTATGAGAAACAAAAGATAAAGCACATAACATAAACACCTAAGAAAAAACAGCCAAAATTTCCCTTCACAAGTAAACAATATATTCCTCTGAAAAGAGGAAGGGATTTACAATATTTTTAATGGCAAGAAACGTGGCTTTTCAAATTATTTAACTGCACTATGATTATACTTGAAGGTTCTCTCAGTAGCTGCTGGCTCAGGAGTTGAGTCACCTAAAATACAACGCTGTGAGGAAAGCATCCCTGACCCTGAGGGAATAGCGGGATACAGTATGTCACTTCTGACCCTCCTTACCAAGTTATTGAAACCAAGATAAGCTCCAAAGAACACTCTAGCCTAGCATCAATAAATTTGAAGAGAGGAAGTAAGATATTTAAAGGATATTTATTTGTGAAAAGCTGAGAGATCCATGGCAAATAAGTATCCAGATTAAATTACAAATAAGACTTCAGTGGACATCTATTAAACATTGAAACTAATATGGCAATGTACCAAAAATCTAGATTTTAATCTAAAATGCTACAAGCTAATTTTGTAGTTAAGATCTGAATTTACCTACTACATGCATAATTTTACTTATTTTTATATATATGCAATTTTTTAAATCACTAGAGCAACTTTCAAAAAATTAATTTGAGTTACCAATTTCATAATGGTTTTAAGAAAATATCTGCTAACCACATTGATTGGCAAAGGGGGAAAAACATCTAAAATGACCCCAATATATTTAACATTATACCATAAAAAAAATATTTATTTGAAAATGAAGATGTAAGAAGATCCAGTAAGAAATCCTTATTGTTCCACTGGCTAGTAAAAAGCCTCCTTAATTACTTCAAGTCATTTTAGAAGCAAGCTCCCTACTATTGCCTAAGACTCTTTGCCACTCTTCTGCTTCCCTGGCTCCTGCCAACCCCTGAATCTCGCATGATCCCTTCTCTCCCTTCTTGGGATGCTGAGCATAGACTGAAAACATCACAGGACCACGCAGATTGGACCCCTTATAGGTTTATGATATAATAATAATAAGCTTGAAAGCTTTTCAGAAGTGTATCTTCTTCATCTCTTCTTGAGTGCCTAACAAATAATATGGATTGTTCTAAACCATCTTCACATTTAGACTAGGTCTTCTGATGAAATTAAGAAGGAACGGAGTATGCCTTGATACAGAAAAACGAAATATATATTTAGACAATAATAAATAGTTAAATGAGAATAACTGGAACCAAAGTAAAATATATTTACAGCAAGCTAGTGTATGTCTCATATTGAAAGTTGCTTTAGTGTTCAGTAAACTTTTATACATTGTTCCAATTAATTTTATTTAATAAACTTTGCTTACTTTTTGGATCTTAGCATTGTAAAAAGCTCTCTAAGTTCCCACAAATATAAATATGGTTTTAACTGAATTTGTGCGCAAATAGCATTTCTATAAATCAAAATATATTTTATACCAGAGGTGTCAAAAAAACATATACACATGTTAAGAGCCATGTATTACTTTTCGAGTTGAACTGAATTACGGCAGCAATGTGTAGTATGGTGTTCGCTCAAAAGATGGCGTTAATCAAATGAATGCTAAGTGTCACCATGCGACAGCAAGTTAAAGAAAATGGCAGAAACACTGTTGTCGTTTGAGGAGCACAAGACCATTTTGAAGTGGTATTTGAAATTCGAGAATGTTAACAAAGCACAATGACAATGGAGGCGTGAGTGTGCAACAGAACCTCCAACACACCTAACAATTGCACACATTTGTAAGTTTGAGGTGCATGGTACTGTGTGAGCAAACTGAAACGGCATGTGCAGCGATGAAAGTGGACACCTTGGTCAGCGTTGCTCAAGCAGTAGTTCCCCGTAATCAGAAGTGTCTGGACGCTGATGGTAACCACTTTGAGCACCTCTTGTAATTGCAGAAGTCAAACGTGACTTGTATTATTTATCTTTTGTTATTGGTATATATTTAGTATTACAACTTTAATACAGTTTTTTCCTTTCTTAAAATGTGCATACATTTATTTTTGGCACCCTATGTATATACCAAGCAAGTTTATTTAAAGCAAATGAACTTAGGTTTAAGTTTTCATTTTGTTTACTCACAATTTTTTTTTTTTTACTTATTAGCAGATATTTCATGAATATAATTAAAGCAGCAGGAATTTTGTGGTTATGTGCCAGTATTTCCCTTGAGTCTAAACACAGACCATATGTCACCCTACCTTTATCAGATATTCTTATAATAAATACAGTCTTTTTTTTTTTTTAACGTGAGCGGAAAAGAATCACTTATAAAATGAAAATATCTCTCAAACATAAGATTCAGAGCTTGAATCACCTGCTTATTATGTGGGATAAGCTCATTATTAAACACCCTCAAGAGGTTTAGAATACATACATATACATATAACTAATAATCAATTTGGCTTTTCATAAGGTTTGGTTTGATGTCAGTAGTAAAGTCTAAATTTGAATTTTGATAATCTTAAATAAGGTACTTTACAGCCTATTGTTCCTAAGAACTATTAACCGAAATGAATCTTTGTATCAGGGCTGCAAAACTTTCCAAATTTTCCTTCTGCAGGTGTTACACTTTTGGCCAACTTTATTTTTTTTCTTGCTGTTGTTCTTTAACCTTGACACAGCATTTGGGTAGGTACTGGGTGCCCTACTGGATCTTGTTACTTTATTTGACTTGAGCTATCCTTCATGCCATCAACTACAAAACAGAAGAAAAGCAACTGAAATGTACAACAGTTGTAACCAAGAGGCAAATACTTGCTGGGTCTTGGATGTTTTATGTACTATCAAATAAGTATACAAAGTTACAAGGGAAAGGAAGTGAGGATGTGCAGAGGGACCCAGAAAAACTGTCAAACTAACATTGATTAGGTGTTTAACTTTCATGGGCACAGGGCAACACTATTATAGTAGGGTAGAGTATGGAATAAAAGTTTTACATAATCCAAAAGTACTTTAAAATATGTAATGCTTATTTAGATTAGGTTAACCTTAACCTTTACATTTACTATATCAATGCTGATTATAGTGAAGCTTTACGGAATATATTTTTCTTTAAGGAACATAATGTTATTGAAAAAAAAATCTGAGAATGTCTAATTTATCTCCACCTTCTCACCATATGTCATTCTGCCCCAGATGTTAACAAATAATTTCTTCAAATGTATAAATCATGTACCATTAAGTATCATTTTATAATCACCATAATTAACAATTTTCTTGGCCTATTAACCTAAAGAGAAAAAAAATTATCTTTTAAACCAGTACTTTAAATAACATTAAATACACTTTTCATAAAGATTTTGAGCCTGTTCAATTAATCTGATATCTAAGAGAAAAAAAATCACAGAACCATAAACCCTACTCTTATATAATCTTTGAATCCAAACTCCAAACTAGAAAGTTATACACAAATCAAACTAATTATAAACTTTTTTTTTTGGTTTGTTTCAAATCCCCAACTCTACATTTTGTGCTCTTTTCCTCCCAACTAGTACTCAATAATTTCAAAATTAAAACACTAACTTTAAGAATGCTTCAGTGTCTATAGGGAAAATTAGTTACGTGTTTGCATGTTTAACACCAGGTGTGACTCACTTTTATAACTGATATATTACTAAAATCCTGTGAATAAATTACTAAGGCAGTTTACTGTTATTTAATATGAACTTCACAAGGAATTTTGAGCAAAGATGCCCTCTTACAATGCATATAACCATTATTTATATACTCAAATTTCCCATATCATCTTTTCTTAAAATAGGACACATCAGTAACGTGATATTTATCTTCCAAAATTCTACCCTAATGATGGTTTTAACTGCATATAATTTATTTTATGACTTAATGGAAAACTAAAATGCTGAAAAGAAAACCCAATACTCCTCAGTACTTGGCATTTGATCTTTTTTTTAAGTAACAGAATTAAAATTTTTTAATGCATATCATAGTGTGCGTATCAGTGCACATGCAATGAGTGTGTTTATTGTGATGCTCAATTTCACACAAAGCCATGCAAACAGGATGGGTGTTTTGAAAATCAGACCATTCAGGCTAATATGGTTCCTTTTTCTCCCTCTCTCAACAGAGAATGTTACTAAATAAACTGCAGATGGCAGTTAGTGCAGTGGTTAAAAGCTTTGAGAGTTAATTACCCTCCATGAATCTGTTAAGTAGTGATAAATTAATAATGTAAAGCCCAGTGCGTGGCATATAGTAACTGCTCAATAAACGTTTCGCTCATAGGATTATTCAAATTAATAATTCAATACCAGTTCCTACTTCAGCTGCTTTAAATACGGAATCTTACCCTTATGTCCCACATCTTTAAAATCCCCACTCACTAACATATGCTGCAGATGCTGGAAAACCTCCCACCTTGAAAATTTTAAAGAGACTTTTCCAGGTCTAAAAGATTAAGGTGACTACATATACAGATATGGAAAAGTCCATCTTTACCTGAATAATATTTTCATGAGATGCTCAAAATGCAAATATTCTGTGAAATGCATTGATATATCGATCTATCACATTCATAGCATTTAGCAAATCCATAACCTATAGTTTTTTTATTATGAGGCTTTACTAGACTGACACATACCTTTAAGATATGAGTCATCTTTCCAGAGTTGGGGAAACTGATGGAAAGATGGCTAAATGATTCAGCATGCTGCAGCAAGACAAGCTGGTCATGAATTTGTAATTTCCACTTCTGTTAGGTGCCCTAGCCCTGGTAGTCTCTCTCATTCTGTATTGTATACATAACACATGATGCCATAATAAACAAATGTTGTTAAAAATTCCCCCAGGAAAGGAATACTGGTGTTTTTTCCTTAAACAAGCTAATAGAAGCAAAACCATTCAATCTAATGAGACAACAGGTTCACATGGCTGGATAACCCTTTCAATGTCCAGTTGTAAGTTTCAAGTCTGCTTATACAGTTAATAGCACTAGAGTCAATTCTAACACTGGTGCCATTTTTTTCAGCAGCAACAAGGCAAACACTGGGGAAGGCCTGAAGCAAAGGAAAACCAGGAAATGGGCAAAGGAAGCCCGATGAGAAATGGCTATACCTGTGTTTCTCATACCAACACTGACCTTTACCAACAAACATCGGAACAGGACAGATCCTAAGCAGGTCAAAAAGTCTGAACAGCAACTCCAGAATACACTCTGATGTAACCTTATTTAATAAGGAGCCTCACTGGCTAAAGCAGGTGAAAGCCTTTTTCTAAGGGTCCCTATTTGTCCTTCAATAACAAAAGATTTACTGTTAATCAAATAAACATTTCAGAAATATAAAGATTCCAAGTTACTTTTTCCATCAAATAACCAACATGGGGAAAAAATATTATGAATCAAATGTTTTAATCTAAAATCGCACTGTCTCAAATGCTGGGAAAGTACATCCATTTTGTGACCACAGCAAAGTCATTCCGCCCAGTAGTTTCTGAGAATGGGACAAAGAAGTGTGCCAGGAAGTGTCAAATGAAATCGCCATTATCTATGAAGTGCAATTTCCTCATTCAATAGCTTGAATTTATTTGTTTGGTGTGGTTACATACAACAGACACTCACCCACCCACACTCACAGACCAAATCTCAGCAGCACACTGAAAAAGAGGACACTATTCAAAAACTATCCAAAACATATTTAGGAAACAACTAGGGTGACAAGTTTGACCTTCCATGAATCCATCTTTTGTTGTTATTATGATCGTGCAACCCCTGATTTCCTCTAACCTGGAAGAGGTGGGTCTGGAGAAAGGAAAAAAAAAAGCGAAAAATGCCTAATCCAGAACGTACAATTTCTCGGTATCTTATAGTATTTATATATGTTTCTCCATCAAGACCTTGGAGGTCAATAGGGAAAAAAAAGGCTCAGAGACAAGGTTTCAGGGCTGACCCAAGGAGACACCTCCACAGTTGGAGATTTTGAGCCCAGGGGCAACACCGCTGGGAGTTCTGAAGGCCGCAGCATTATGGACAGTGAGCCGAGGCTGCACCGCAGGCATCCAAGGCGCGTATGCCGTGCGCATGTCCCACTTATATAAAGAGATGCTTACAGTCCAGGTGCTTTTTCTTGGGGCCCATCACTTCATGAGTGGTGGCTTTGCAGACTGCTCTGGCTACAGCGGAGCCTGTCACGCTGTACTGAGCCGCGGCGATCCGATCCGTGAGCGTTTGGCCCGACATTTTCTCAGTCTGCTTCTACTGTCTCCTTTTCTGTGGGGGAAGAAAGGGGGAGATGGTCCCGCTTTAACCCGCAGACCCTACCCTCGGAGTACCCAGGCCTTTCTTCCTCCAGCCACACGGCGGCTCTCTTCGCTGTGCCCGCCCTGGTACCACGTCTAGAGCCAGCAACGCGTGAAGCCTCGCTCTTGCGACGCGATCTGGGGGTCCTGAGCAAGGGTAGGTCCATCACGGAACCCCAGCGCGGGCTCGGGTCCCAACCTGGTGACACCGTCCCCGTCCCAGCCCCGCGTCACTGTTTCGGCGCCCCCCTGTCAATCAGCACTTTGCCTGCAACCTGATCCCCGGGTGCCGGAGTGGCGTGCGTCGGGGTTATTCCCTGGGCGCCGCACCCTCCGGGTGCCCACCTCTCACCGCCCCGCCGCAGCGCTGCCTCCTTGCAGCCCGCAGGCTTGGGAGAATGAATCGGATACTCAAGCCTTGGCCGCTTCCCTCCTTCTCCTCCTCCTCGCGCTGCTGCAGCAATGGGTTCGTCCTCCCTCGGTCACAGTACAGATTATCCTAACGTTGCGCCATATTATGCCCTCGCCTCCCCTTTCCGCCTCGCCACCGCCGCCGCCCTACGCCCGGGCCCCCTCCCCTAGCTCCCAAATCCCCGCCGCAGGCGCCTCTCCGCTCTGCGGAGGCGCCAGAGACCCCGAGCGCCTCGCCCTTCCTGGCAGCCGGGCAGAGACGGGCTGACAGCCCAGCCCAGCCCCCAGCCCGCCCTCGAACGCGCCGCGGCGCTGTCACCCCGCCGCTGCCCTTCTCCGCGCCCTAGGATTATCCTCTCCGGATCCCCGCATGCCCTCCACGAGGGAGGGGGCCGAGCCGGGCCGCGGGTACTCACCCCGCCCGCCGCAGGTTGAGCGGAGCCTGGGCTGCCGAGGAAAGCCGCGCCGGGTGGGTGTGTGCGGCCGCGCGCGGACCCGGTACCCCGGGGCGCGATGCCTCCAGCCCTAGCCCGGCCCCCGCCCTCAGCTCCGCGGTCCCTGCGCCCGCAGCCCGTGGCCCCAGGAGCCAGTGCCCGCCCGCCGCCGCCGCCTCCGCCAGAGCCGCCGCGTCTCTCTAGCACTCCGCGCTGCGTCCCCATCCCCGCCCCCACCTCAGCTGTGGCTGCTCCAAAGAGTCAGGTGACGACGACAGACAAACCCGGGCGAGCTCTCCACGGAGCGCCTGGCTGCCCCCTCCCAGCTACTCACACACGCCGTCCCCTCGGGCCGGGAGCTTACAGGCAAGGGGGGGCCGCACGCGAGCATCCCCGGCAAGCGCGAGCAGAGACGGTGGCAGGGAGGCCGTCATCCACCCAGCAAATCACCCTCCGCCAGGCGCCCAGCAGCCCCTCCACCCGCCCGCTGGACCCGCACCCGGCACGCACTGCGTGCGCGCGCGCCGCACACACCTGTCCGCCGACTGCGGGATGCGCCGGGATCCGCGGGGGCGTCGGCGCAGCCCAGCCAGTGGGCTTCCGGAGTTCTGCTCGGTGAAGGCCAAGGCTAGGGCGTGGTCGCGCTCCGCCTGTCAGAGTCCAGCCCCTTCTCCCCGACATTCTGTCTCACACACGCCCTCCTGTCAAACGCAGTCCTGGCCCAGATGGGCAGGGGGATTTTAAGATGTTAGATTTCTGCGGGCCAACCGCACCCGTTACCTGTGCGTCCTCAACTTCTTGAAGCTCCTCTACTTGTTTTAGTTACAATTGGGATCCAGGATGGGCAGGTCATTCTAGCCACTTGAGTCTTAACGGCTACGAAGGTCTGCTGCAAGGACGAATAATTAACAAAGCCATTAATCGAGTCCCAGATTATATTAAAGTAATCATTTGGGTGTGTAAGGAAAACGCTTTGTACCTTTAAAAAGTAATTTCTGCCAATTATATATAGTGTTTGAATGTCTTAAGTATATTTGAATTGCATACGTGAATTTCTAAATGGGTTTGGACTTGGTTAATAGTTTCATGTGTTGACATTTTCAATTTTTTTTTTTTTTTTTTATTTTTTTTTGCCTTTACCTTAAAAAATCTTTTGAGTTCTCAATGTAGAATCAGGATCAGAACTTCGGTTGTGAATTTTCTTGACATTTTTTTCCTGGCCACAGGTAGCCTCTATTTGGCCTCCAGGCAGTAAAATGTCTGTCTATAGATATCAAGGTTTTGTTGTGCTCTCCTTTCTTTTGCCGGGTGCAATGTTCAGTATGATTTCATAACTGTTGGGACTGACTCTAACATTGATTGGAAGCGTGATGACTTAAGAAAAACTGCCCCAAACCACCATTGTCAGGTCTCAAATAACAGTCTTACCATATGATCTAGAAATAGCAACCTAGGTATTTATCCAAGAGAAATAAAAACACATCTACATTAAAAAACTTGCACTCCCATCTTGTAGTAGCTTTGTATAATGGCCCCAAACTGGAAGAAACCCAAATGTTATTCTACTGGTAGATGGATAAACAAAAAGTGGTATGTCTACACAATGGGATGCTAATAAGCAATAACAAGGACCAGATGAACATGGCTGAATATTAAATGCATGACGCTAAATCGAAGCATAATCCAAAATGCTACATGTTGTTGTGATTCCATTTAACTAACATTGTGAAAAAGGCAAAACTATATAGAGACAGAAAGCATATCAGATGCCAGGGGTCAGGGAGCAGATCTACTGCAAAGGGGCTGCAAGTAGCTTTTTGGAGTGATAGAAATGTTCTGTATCATGATTGTGATGATGGTTACACAATTGCATATGTTTCTCAAAACATCAATTTGTACACTTAAAATTGGTGAACTTCATTACATGTAAATTATACCTCAAGAGATCTGATAAAAAGACCTAGAGTGGCAATATTAATATAAGACAATGTAGACTTCCCAATAATGAATATTAGTAGGGAGGCACAATGTTAGTAGGGAGGCACATCATCACATTTTAAAGATAAAAATTCAACAAGCGTATGTAATAATTCTACATGTTTATCTCCCTAGCGACAGAGCTTCACAATAGGCTGAAGCAAAAACTAATAGCATTAAAAGGGGAAACAGGCAAATGCACAATTATACTTAAGGGTTTCAATACTCTTTTCTTAGTAATTGATAGGACAGATAGAGAAACCTATAAGGGCATAGATGACTTGAAATAACCATACCAACCAATTTTACATAATTGACAACAGTGGAATACATTCTTTTTGAGTGAACATGGAACATTACCAGGATAGACCACATTCTGGGCCATAAAATTAGCCTCATAAATTTAAAAGGATGACAATCATGCAAACCATGTTCTTTTACTACCATGAAATTTAACTAAAAATCAACAACATATCTGGAAATTGCTAAATATTTGCTAATTACACAACACATTCTAAATATGGGTCTAACTTTCCCATAGGAAAATTAGAAATTACTTTGAACTGAATGATAATGAAAATGCAGCATATCAGAATTTGTGGGATGCAGGTAAAGCAGTGAATAGAGGGAAATTTTTAGCATTAAAATACTTATATTAGAAATGAAGAAAGACCTGAAAATCACTATTTAAGTTTCAACCTCAAGAAACTAGAAAAAGAACAAATTAAACTCAGCATGCAGAAAGAAGGAAATAATAAAGAGTAAAAATTAGTGAAAGAGAGAATAGACAAATAATAGGCAAATTAATGAAACTGAAAGCTTGCTTTTTAAAAAAGATCCATAAAATTGATAAGCTCCCAAGCCAGGCTGAGCAAGGAAAAAAAGAGATGACACAAATTTTCAGTGTTAAGAATTAAAGAGTAAGTAGATCCTATGGACATTAAAAGGATAAGAGAATGTTATGAACAACAGTATGCCAATAAATTAGACAATTTACATGAAATAAGGAAATACTGTAGAATAGAGGTTCTCCAATTGTCCGATAGTAATGTTGTGTCACATATGTTGCTATTAGTTAAAAGGTTTTGAGCAATTAACATATTTCCAATAATGGTTAAAATAATACAACCTATGAGTAATTTACTTTTCAAAAATAAATTGGAGCGGATTCACAGTCAATCCTATAATACTGTGAAATTAATTACATACAGTAAATTATGTACAGATAGCACTGAGAAGTATGGGAAGCCATAGTCTATCTTTAGTATGTTGCTCTTATCTCTGGTATTATTCATGGGAAAGTATCCCACACATAGACACCCTTCCACCATGGGTGGCAGCAGAAAAATATTTGAAAATCTCCCAACTCTAGAAGTATCAAATTAGTAAATTATGTCCAGGGTAGTACCAACTTTTGAAATGTTGTTGATCATTTTGGAAGAAAGTCTTACTGAGTTTTGAAAATAGTAGCATACTTCCAGTGGCAAAGATTAAGAAGCACCAGGTTCTCATATCCAGGAAAACTTAGAAATATAACCATGAATGTTGTATATTAAATTGAAAGAAAGAAAACTGTTTAAAATAAAGAAGTATATTCACAGAAAGAAAAATGATTCCTTATTGATGTATTCCCTTTGAAGACTCAGGCACACAATAAATAATATTCAATAAATCTTAAGCAAGAATAAGCATTGACTTTCACTATTTTTACAAATTGAAAGATCTTTTGATCTCTTTCAGTGGTCAGAAAAGAAATCACATGCAATAGACATTCAAAACATGCGTTTTAGAAAAACATGAACTTTTTTTCTAAGCTAATGTACATATATGTCACTGTACAGATTATTTTCTGTTTCTGGTTTAACAAACATGTTTTCTTCTGAGTATCAGATTTACTAGAGAAAAAAACCCAACAATAATTACATGTAGACTGACAATTTATATCAACATGTGAGGGCAAATGTCTTCAAGCTCTTGGTTTCAGCTTATTTGTAAGAGACAACAAAAGTAAAAGAAAAAAGAAAACATAAATAAAGCTAAGAGCCATCTGATTGCTTCAGGTAGCAACCTGAGGTAGAGGTTGGAAATTCATATTTTTTCTCTAAAAAGTCCAGTCTTCTTCGTATGGTAAAACTGTAGGGTGATTTCGTTCCAGGGGTGCTTTTCTGTCAAAGTAGAAAAAATATGTGAGGTGCAGAAATAACTATATTGGAATATATCCCCCCGACCCCCACCACACACAAATGTGACATGTCTATCCAAACTCAAAAGCAACTGGCAACAACAACAAGCAATTTTGATATCCTGAATGCACTTATATGGAGATGAAAAGATCGTTTCTCTTTTATAAGACAGCATGAAAGAGATCATAAAACTGATGAGCATTCTAATGTAGCAAGAAAATAGTAGGTTGCACATAGTATCAGTAAGATTGAGATTCAAGCAAGTAGATCACTTTAGGGAAATACAACATTTTATCCAGGAAATGATTCAAGTTATTTAAGAATGAAAATAAATGAAGAGGCAGTATATTCCAAGACAGGACAAACATATTTATTAAGTTTTGTTCTGCCTGATATTCAAATTAGAAATAAATTGCATGACAACTGACATATTGGAAGGAAAATGTTTATTTTACATGTATAATAATACTTAAAACAATTTAAATATGGTATTTTCATTTTGCTTCCCTGTTTTAAATCTAATGTGAATGTTCTGGTTACCTATTGCACCACAAACTGGCTTAAAAAAAATTTTTTTGAATTCTTTCTCACAGTTCTGTGAATTAACAGGGCTCTGCTGGGTAGTACTCCTTTGAAGTCTTTCATGTGGTTGCAATCAGATGACAACAGGGGCTGCAGTCATCGGAAATCTCTACCGGACTGCGCAATATGACTTATTCACTCACATGTCTGGCAGTTGATTCTGGCTTTTCACTGAGAGCTCAACTGAGGTTTTGACCAGAACACAAATACAGGGCATCTTTATGTGGTTTGGGTTCCTCGTGGCAGACTGGTCCAGGTAGTCACATTTCTTCATGTGGCTGGCTTCCAAGCAGGAACATCCCAAGGTGGAGTGTTCTGAGAAACACAGGTGGAAGCTGTGAGGTACTTATGACCTGCAAGGTCACGTAGCATCAATTCTGTTGTAGTCTGTTGGTCAAAAGCAAGTTACAGAGACAGCGCAGATGCAAGGGGAGAAGACTGTTACTGGGAGGTTCATTGTGGGACCAACTATCACAGTGACATGCAAAAGTAAACCCTTGTGAAGAATCTATAGAGAGAAACCTATACTTTCAGAAGTATGAGGTTGAGTAATTTACTTAAGGTTCATTGAACACTATACCCCCCAAATTGGCAACTGATCAAAAATTACTTGAGCATACATTAAAATAACAATGTATATCCCTTGGTTTGACTCTTTTCTCTCATATACCAAGTCAACTCCTACTCATCCTTCAAGACCTCACATCGAGTTGTATATAATCAGCAGATCTTCCCCAAATCCTCTATTTTAGCCCCTTCCTTTTACCGATGAAGAAATTTAAGACTAGGAGTTAAGTGACTTTCCCTCTATCACACAGTGAGATAATGGTATAACCAGTCCTAAATTCCAGTTGTTGAACTTCCAGTCCAGTTTTCTTTCCACTGCACTTGTTGCTTCTGATAAAGGTATGATAATATTATACTAGATTTCATTTCATAATATTAATTAGCTCTTTATTCAGAAATAGTCATTGCACAGTAATGCTGTTATAAACAGCACTTTGTTCTTTCTTTTTTTCCAATCTAAAGAGATGATTTCAAGGAAATTCTTGGGAGTGTAAAGGTTTTTCTTTGAGAAGGGAGAGGAATAATCAGGAATGTCTGTTTGCAGAAGGAAGTTTCCCAAATAAACTTACTAACTTAAAAGCATGTGAGGGCTGAGCTAGTGTACTTCACTATCCAGTGTATATCTCTTTAAGTTTTCCTCTTATTAATTTACTTTCTCCTCTACTTTCAGTTGTTTGTATTTGTCTACAGCTCAGTTTACATTGTCAGCTGCTTAGGGAGAATGACTTGGGCTCTACTTGATAATCCATTGCATGAGTGCTGTAGAAGGCTATGCATTTGTCTTTGTACAGCTCCAGGAACACAGCAGCGTACTGGGAGGAGAGCTGATATTCTCACACTCCCTCAAATTGTGTAACTGGAACATATACATGTTACTGGCCCGTTAAAAAAGTTCTCATGCAAAAATAATTATACAGATCAACTATAATTATAATTATATAATTGCCAACTATAATTATGTCAGTCAACCACTTCTGTTTCTCCAATAAGGAGAACATTAAAAAGAAATAGAAAGTTTATGGTTTTTTGATGTTCAGTACAACCAAATGAGAATGAAATGCTGTGGTACTATTTAAACTAATTTTGTCTGGAACAAGGAAGGCCTTACTCTTTCTAGAGCATAGTACATTTAACAATATTGAATTTCTTTCCACTTGCCTTGAGTACTTTCCTTTGTCCAAGACCTAATGCGTCAGACATTCACAACTCATTACACAGCACAGAGCATTGTTGTGGGATGTTTAGAAAATTAGAAGACTTTACATTTGTAGTTTATTCAAATATTTATGTTAGCCTCATGTCAGAAAGTTCCCAAAATAACCCCCAGGTAAAAGCATAATGAAACAAAATATATAATTTCCTTTTTAAAAAAATGTTACTTTGGAGACCCAAGTTTTCAATGGAGGATCATATTTTCACTTTTAAGTAGGAAAATAGTAAAAAACAATGCTAGGGTGCCAATGATTTCCCATGGAGAAACTAAAGAATGAGTTGATGTACTTTCCCAAATTTATTACTATTACAGACTTGATCAATGGATGTCTTGACCTTAAAATTGTGTCTTACTCAACCTAAAACAGGGTTAATTCTGTTGTCATTATAGATGATTTTAGATGTATTCATTAAAACAAAATGCAAGAAATTCCCTGGCATTTATCACTAGTGGACTTGGAGTCTTGTTATGTCTCTCTGTATAAGATGCTTCTAGATAGGCATTATCAGAGATGTGAACTTGGTTTGACACCTCAGTGTCGATGGTGCATCTCTTATATCTAGATGTGGAGAGAGAGCCAATTTGTTTCCATTGTTACTGACTTTATTCTTCAGCCCCTGTCAAGTTTTCTTAGGATTTTGCGGATAAGAAAGAACAAACATTGACACTACAAGAAAACCTTAAAGCTTCCATTTCACGGGAAAAAGGAATAAATTATGAATCAAATAAGAAAATCAATAAACAGCTTTTATGTAACATTGTTTCCTAGGGATATGAAAGTATTTTTCATTAATAGTCCACAAAATGTTGAAGATGTCCATTAGTTCTGAGATAACACATACTGTTATTTGCATCTTTGAAATTTTGTTGGGGGCTTTAGCTCTTAGCCGGGTGCTACCCCGTGAGGGACCTTATTTGTCAGCTGCATAGTTTATTGCTGGTTGCTGTCCTTTGCACTTGCAGCTGTTATTGATTGCATTACCACATGGTCCCTATTATGGAGCCATAGCCCTTTCTGAACTGTGTATATAAATATTGTTGATTGATTTCCAACTATAGTAATGGTTTGTGTGGCTGCCTCTGTTTGAGATCTGCCTCAGATACACACTCTCCTGCTTCTAAACCCTTGATAGTGATTATATCTGCTTACGTATATTGTCTTTCAGGGGCTATAATCTTCTAGTGGCCCACAGCCTTGCCGTGTAGTAGGCATTGATAAGTCCTTACATGTTTTGTACTTTCTGTAGTTGCAGTTGTCTGAGTTTCAGCTGGGTATCATGGAAGCATTTCCATATCCTTATCTCAACTGCTTCGTTTCCTACAGCTGTGTGTAGGAGCAATCATTTTAATGATAGGCCACAGTCAAGGAACTCATTGCTGGAGAGTCTCTGTTGCCACTTTTTTCTCCATAGTGACCATCTCAAAGGCAGGATGTGACATTTATGATAAGTTTAAGTGTCACTGTCATCTGAAAAGTTAGACACACACCTCTGGAGCTTAATACCTCACCGATTCTAAATTTTGTCAGCTTCATCTAGGCTCCCCAATTTAGGAAACTAAAGTACCCATCATCAAGCAATATACTAGGGCTTCCAGCCTGTGGGGACAGAGCCCCAGAGAGCAGTTTCCAGGCTCTTGGCCTCACGTGGAAAGGTGTTGGCTCGGGTAGTAGATGGCCATCAGCTGTAATCAGATGGCCAGCTGCTGTGGCTGGGTGGCCATCAGGTGTTACCAGTTAGCTATTAGTCACTAGTATAACTGCCGTGGCTACACAAGGAGTTGGTTGGTTGGCAGAGAAGCCAACAGCGGATTGCGCATCATGTGGAGCCTGCTTCCTGTGTCTCCAACCCTGCTGCCGGGGAGACTATAGTGGTATGAAACCCCCATCCATGGCCCCGTTGGTGTCCCTTTTTGGCCTCACCATATCCTGCGTTCTGGTGCAGGGAGCAGGACCAGAGACCCTGCATTACATCATGTCAGTAGAGATATGCTCATTCCATGGTGAGCAAATTTCTTCCTATGTGGAAACTTAAAGAAAAACAGCAATTAGTAGAATTATTTGAGAAATAAAATAATAGGAATTATCATCATAATCCTGAAGGATATCTTGGGCTAATGCAATGAATTACTTGCTTACATGTGTAGAAGAATATTCTGGCATTATCTCTGTCTATGTTTATCAACTATGAGCAAGTTTATGTAGAATAGATTGCTTTAACTGTTGCTGAAAACATATATTCTGATGTTTTATTTAGGCTGGTTCAGCTACAGAAACATGAAAAAAATGAGATATGGACATCAGCCCATATCTAGGGGTTAAGGGATAGGTGCCTAAGCCAAAATTGCACACACTATGTGAGCTGAGAACCAAGTAGGGGTTGTCCAGGTAAGTGAGCCGTAAGTCAGCAGGGCACGGTCAGGGGCAAGACCACAACATTGGTTGGAGTGCTGGTAAGAGAGAAAATGTAGAACCAGAGCTAAAAGTCATTCTTAAATTCTACCTGGTTTGGTTCAGGCTTGGAGTAACACTAATACTGCAAATATGAATAAAGTAGCCCAATTTGAAAGAATGGGTGCAGATGCAAGTGATCAAGCTCAGCCAGAATTGTGGCCTGTTTCAGTTGTATTATCTTGTATTATAGTTTCATGTGTAAGATGTCTTCAAGTGATTTAGAAAATAGATTGATAATACGAAAACACATTTACTTATAGTGCTAAACATTTAATCAAAATAACATAATTTTTGGTGTTTATATTTGGTTTAATATAGCTATACACAAAGGGTGCCAAATAAGTGTACACACATTTTAACAAAGGAAAAATCCATTAAAATTGTAATACTCAATATATACTGATAACAAAAGATGACTACAAGTCATGTGTATACATATTTTTGTCACCCCCGGTATGTTTAATATAAAGATTTTCAATTATAGTCTCCTTTTCTTGCTTTCAGCCTTACAGCTAAAATAATATTTAGAACTAGCACTAATTGAATAAGTTTTCTTTTTATAAAAACCAAATATATCTTCCTCTATTTACCTAAGCCTTCTCTATTTTTATAGATAAATTAATTTCCTATCTATGTAATTACCCCATTTTATCTCTTAAAATTTGTGCCTCTCCTCAATACAGGTAAACAAATGTCTGATGAGTGAGCTGATGCATGAGTGGATCAATATCTAACATAGTACCTAAAACATAGTAGTACATGCTCATAGAGTTTAATAAATGAATGAATAGGAAATCATGGATAGTAACGACAGTGACAATGAGAGCGAATTCTTCTGAAAAATTTAATTTGTGAAATAAATTTGTGAAACCAGGAAACTCTTAAGGTCCTTTTGATTATGAGGCCAGGTACACAGAGAAATTAAAAGATTGCCTGACACATTTTACAAATCAACTGGCTTTTCTCCACAGAATTCTAGACATTGTCACAAGCTGCAACTTGCCAACTGTATGTTAGTCCTTAAAACACCTTCAAGTAAGGCTACCATTGTTCAAAAGCAGGTTCAAAGGGTTAATCACTGCTGTGTTTCGAAAATACTATAATTTTGTTAGCATGGCAATACAATTTGATAGGAGTATGTAGCAACATTGTAAAATAGCTAAGCTATCACTGTGACTCATGATTCATGACCAAGTTCATAATCTTTTCTTCCTAAAATTTGCTCAGTGTCTTCCTAGCAGCTAAATATATTTGTATGTTGTATTTTATCAACTAAAAATATTTCCCATAAACCTGAATAAGTAGATGATGAATTTCTGCAGCAGCAGCAATTTTCATATTTAAGAATTAAATCACAGCAAATGCTTTGCCTAGAGACCACATAATTAGTAACTAGTTATTTTAAACTAAGTATGTTGAATCATGAACACCGATAGGTATACTATCTTACAATATAGCTTTAAATAATATGATATGCCAAGAATTCAACAATTTTTGTTGGAAACCCATGTGCTAAGCACTTTCTAGAAAAAAAAAATCCTTACCTCAGTGGAGCTTACATCCTGGGAAGAGAAGATATACAATAAGTAAATTGTCTCAAATGTTATCAAGTGACACATGCTATAGAAAAAAGAGTATGTGGGATCTAAAGGCTGATATGAGGGAAGTGGCAATGTAATCTTAGGTAGGAGGGTCAAAAGTGGGGGCAGTTTCATGGAGGAGGGACATTTGAGTAAAGACTTGAAGGCGAATGAGCCACTGTTGTGTATAATACATTAATTACCCTTGTAAATGTCCTTTTGAACAGCCCTCACATGTCTATATTTCTCTATATGGATGATGTCATTCCCCTGCCTAAAAGTTCAGTGACTTCCTATTGCTTTAGCATAATGTGCAATCTCCTTAATCTGTTCTGTGACAACCTCTGATCTCACCCCTGGCTCGACCTCCAGCCCTCCGCCTCTTTCTCTTGCTTATTCTGCTTCAACCATGCTGGTTTTATTTCACTTCCCTCTTGAATACATGCTCATAGAGTTTAATAAATGAATGAATGGGAAATCATGGGTAAACCAATGGCTTTCCCACTTTTTGGCCTTCCCACAAGCATTTCTCTCTGCCTGTAATCATTCCCCGGACATTTACCTGACCAACTTCCCAACTAGCTGACCACCCCCACCTCCTGAACTATCCCCTGCTCTTAGATTCTCATTACACACCTTATTTACCTTCACAGTCTTTATTCCAATCATAAGTAAATAATTGTTTCTGTAATTATTTGTTTAATTTGTATTTTTCCTTATAGACCTTAAGCAAATTGATGATAGCCATGTTGTCTGATGTCTGCCCTATTCATTAGTATATCCCCAGAACCTGACACATGGTAAATATTTAGAATTTGTTGAGGGAATAAAGCATGCTTGAAATGGGGTGGGATTCCTATTGTTGGGCTAGGAAAAGTGAATGTACCAGATTAGGGTAGGAAAATAATAATGAAAAATATTATTTCCTTGAATGAACTTAATCTAGTATTAAGTTAAACGGTCGAGGTGGAAGGACTATTAAGATCTTCAGGCAACTTTTTGGGGGTATATTCTTCTCATGGATCTATAGATAGTTGGCAATGAGTCTCCTTAGATAATGATTACAAACTAGGAAGTGTAGCAATTAGTGTTCTTCTCCAAACTTTCTATTTCCCCCAATACCCCTCTTGGCCCTCTTGAAGTTGGTGTGGCCATGTGACCTTCTTTGACTCATGAACTGAGTGGATATAGCATTTGTCACTTCTGGAAAGAAGCTTTAAGAGTCAGCATACAACTGGCCGTGTTTCTCTTTCTGTTTGCCACAGCACGTGGCAGTGCTTCCGGTAGCAGCTCATCTGTTAGCCATTCCCTGAGTGGGCATAACATGGAGCTCCCAGCTGACCCATTAAGGATATAGGGCATGAATAAATAATTCACCTTTACTTAAGTCACTGAAACTCTGAGCGATTTTTTTTTTTTTTCACAGAATAATCTAACCTGTCCTGACACAGAAATAGGTTTTGAGGCTCACTTGTACACAGACATTTTCAAGTATCAGGACTGAGATGAAGAACTTAATTCAGCATATTGCCTCCCAAACTGGTGTCTTCACAAGACAACTGACCCAAAGGAAACCAGTTATCCATAGCAAACTAGCTGACTCCACTCTATCTCTTTCCTTTTCCTGGTTTCCCACAGGCAATCTACTACTTCCCTAATGCCTCCTGAATACCTTCCTTTCTTCACAGGTTTCACTTTCCACCTGTCTCTGTCTTAGGTCACCACCATTTCTCTCCTGGATAGCTTCTCAACTCATAGACCTGTTTCTACTCTGCCATTCCTTTCTAATTGATCTTCTGCATTGTTGCCAAAGTGATTTTTCTAAAAGAGATCTCTGATCACAGTCTTCTTGAGTTTAAAATTCTCCAGGGAATTCTCACTAACCTCAGGATTAAGTCCAGATCCTCAGCAGGATGTACTGACGTAGGACATTTGAGACCCTCGGCCCCCACCTCTGTCCCTTCACAAGCTGAGTTGGATGCCCATCCTCCATATTCCCATAGCATCCTACACATGCTCCTACATTCGTGCTTTTTTACACTATATTGCCCTTTCACAGCAACCCCTTGTCGACTCTGCAGCAGCAGAACACTGGGCTGCAAGGATTGTAGTTCCTCTCCAGGATGGCACCCCCTCAGCGCTGCAAGTCTTTCTTACAGCCAAGCTAGTGGGTACACCATGCTTGCAATGGAAACAGCGAGGTATGTATTTCTGCTCTCTGATTTACTTTCTTTCTTTTTCCTTATTAAGAGAAAAGAGTTCTTCTATCTTTTATTGATATTGAACATATTCAGTCTTGAAATGTTCTTCTCTGATATGTATGTTTCTTATATGTGAATCGCAAGGCTTTTTTTCCTAGTCTTTTTATCACTGGATTGTTGCCTTTTTCTTAGGATTTATTGCTGTGGGAGCCTGAACAAAATAAAAATTTATGTATAGATTATTTTGTTTAATGTATCTCCAGTACATTTAAGTCCTTTTGTGTTTATAATAGAAAAATAAAAGTGTGTGGTGGGAATTAATCAGTGTCAACTATCACTGTCATAGGGTCACACCCAAAGGCCCTCAAACCATGTTCAGAGGCTCCAAACTTTCCTGTGGTCCTATTCCAAGTAAAATAAATTATTGAATTAAATTTACTTGCATATCACCAAATCTTGGAAACAAAATTAAAAAGTGCTTATTTTCATATTACAGAAAAAAATAAATTAATGGTCTAGTTTGAAATACCAGGACCACATGAATAGGAAGATTGTGTAAGAATAAAGGATTGTTGGGCCCAAGATAGTCGAATGTTTATCTAGTATATCCTCCCACCTCTGTCAACAATCCAGTTAAGTCATCCTATTATAGCTAGGGAGTTTCTCTCTCTCTCTCTCTCTCTCTCTCTCTCTCTCTCTCTCTCTCTCTCTCTCTCTCTCTCTCTCATACTCAAGAAATAAATTCCATAAGCTCTTTTGATTATTCATTCCACTGGGTTCCCTTGATGATCCAAATGTTTGTCCCAACGTGTTAGTTGATTTCCAATTTCCTTATTATCTCAGATCTTGGCCTACATTTTGAATCTTTAATGTTGTTTATCTGACTCACTTATTCTTATGTCATAGTTATCTTTGCCAACAGTAAATTTTAGTGTATATTTAGGTGGGTTTATATTTTTTTAAAACATTTTATTTTGTTCTGAAGGAAAAAGTAATGCAACAATCAGGTATATATAACAATATATCATATATATACAGAATTTTAAAAATGTAAACCAGATTAAAAATTCTTTGGTGGCAAAAACTAAAGATAAAAATTTTCACTTTGTAATTAATAAGATTTAATAGTCATTTTTTTCAAAAGTAAAAGATTCATTCTTCTTTCTAGCTTAAAATTTAATCTATAAACCATAATATGAGATAAAAGTTTAGTTTTAAATATATGCAAAATGTTTAGAATGACCATAGTAGTATCTTCTTTAAAAAACAACAAAAGATGAAAAGGCCATTTTCTGATTTATAACAAGTGCTATAAATAAAGTACTTTATTTTAGCCAATGAATTTTCCCAATGCTTTTTTGCTTCACTTACTTCCCAGGAAGTCTGCAGTTTTACGAGGACAAAGACATTGTATCTAATTGTTGTTTGAAGACCCTATTCAGATGAATTCACCAGACCTAAACACAGAGAGAGAATGCTCTTGAGGAAACTTATTTACCTTTATACAATTACCAGATGTATGTATTTATTACATTAGGGAGCTGTCATCATAAAAAGCACAGAGACTCTGGCCCTGGATGAAGCAAATAATGAGCAACTAAGTTCTGGTAAAAATGTTTAAAGAGCAAATTATAGCATCAAAATATTTCATTTGAGGGATAAGGACTCAGGATCTTATGAGGATCACCGAGGTCAAGTATAATGGAAGATGTTAGAGCCATTCGGAGGTCAGGCAAAATGTGGTAAACATGATAGGCTGAATGAATACATTTTGTTTTTTACTGTTTTGCCTATGACTGGTACTTCATTATTTATTTAATTTGGTCATTCCTTCATTAGTTTAGTTCTTCATTCGATATGCAGTTACTGAACACCTACTTTTGATCAAACACTATTCTGGGCATTGGGTGACAAAGATAGAAAGCACGGAGTCCTTACCCAGGACGGAGTCAGAGTTGATGGAAGGCTTTCCAAATCCTGGTGTTCACAACACTCACCTAGTGGTTCAAAGAAATATATTTTGCTTCAAAGAAAATTCCTCCATCCCATCCCCAAATTTTGGGATTCAGGAAGCAGGGAGGGACTGAAGCAAATGTGCAGGGATCTTCCAGGTGTGGGCAGGTCTGTCTCTTGGTTTGGGGTTACATATGCTCTAAATTCAGGCTGATATCCTTCAATTTATTAGGAGGAATAAAGTGCATCTTGACAAAATGAATAATTCAGGAAGGAAAGTATTGAGGTAGAGAAAAACTTACCGGGAAATGGGGGCGAGGACAGAGGGAAAGCAAAATGAATGTGAAGTGATTAATGGAACACAAAAGAGAAATGAAAACACAATATTGGTGTGACTCACAAACACAAGACTCTCCACGAAGAAAGGGTCATTACATCTGAAGAAGTGGAATTCCAAACTTCACAGAGTGGAAGCAATTATAGTCCCTGACTGTGAGATGAATGAGTTTCTCACTGACACTAGAAGGAGGCACAGTGTCCGTGGATGTGTTTCTGGGGCAGCCGCCCTTGTGTTCCCAGAGAGGCAGTGTGTGCCTGATGGACCTTAGAAAGTCGTCAAAAGGCTCAGAGACCCAGTAATCTGCTGCCCTCCCCGCCCCAACCAACCACCACCTCTGTGTCCCTCACACAGCACACAAGTCTGTGCCCTGGGACCCCCACGGGTGAACTGCACTCAGAGCTCAGCCTTAGTCCTTAAGGGGCTAAGTGAGAGAGTGCCTTATAAGGGAATCCATAGTCCCCGGGGCAAGAAGGCAAGAGCAGAACAGGGGGTGTTTATAGACCCATGTCTGCCCCGTCTCATCCACAAAGCTCTGAGAGAGAAAGTAACTTCACTGTATTCATCCTCCCTCCACCACAAACAATTAATAATAACATATTAGAATTCTCTAGGCTACTACTAGTTTGAGGATAAGGTAGATAAATGGCCTCCACCTGATAGGTGATACAAAAAAAGTGGCCTGGATCCTGGTGTCACTGGACAGTAATGGAGCCCTGTCTCTGCTCTTCAAGAACTAGAAGTCAATCTTGCTAAACATCATGAAGAGGGTGTCTGGACACTTCCTCTGCCTCTGTGGTTCTTAGTCACCTGCCACTATTTACCTTTGCTCCACCTTGGACTCTCCTGGAGGTGGTGACCAGGGTTGTTTTCACTGAAACCATGTGGTGGGAGCCATAATGTGTATGCAGGAAATAAGTGATTTAGGCTACTTTCCTCAGAAGTGTACTTGCTGAGACTATTAATAGGATTTTGATAATTTATGAACTCCTACAGCCCATCGGGAACATAAAGTTGACTTACTCTATTTTATTATTTGAAGGAATTTGGTATGTTCTTTGTAGCAGAGGGCACAATTCTTTCCTTATACATAGCAGAGACCGTTAGCTTGGACAAGAATGTATTAGAAAGAACTTTTTAACAGTAAGAAACTTACAAGAATGGAATGACAATCTCTTAGTGAAGCCACAGAGAAAAGGAATTAGGTAGAAATGAAAGCACAATACGGAACACATTTTTTTTTTCTTGGTGAAGTGTTTGCTAAACACATTTTAACAAGTAAAACTGAGAACTCAAAATGGGTCATCTGACTGACTGAAAGTCTCAAACTCTGTTTTAAAATATTATAAAGACTAGGTTATATATGCATAGACAACACACCTCTCTTCTCTAACTGAGGGTCATATTTATTTTTACTATTCAAAAGCTATAATTATTGGTGACTCCTACTTGCCCTATTTCAATCTACAATCTCTTTCCTAGATTCCTCTTCTCACATATTCCTGGGAATCACTAGGGAATGCTTCCACATCTCTAACTCATCCTGCAGGCCATTTTGAACTCCACAGCTCCCCGAGTTACCTGTGGCCACTCCTGATAAGACTTGACCCAGTGCATGCTGGACAGAGTTGCTCCAACTGTAGACACATTTTTTTCCCCTCTTAATCCTTCTAAATCCCTTTGAGGTGAGGGTCAATGTTGCTTAGGAAGGCTTTACTGAATGTTTGGGAAATAATATCTGATGCCAAAGTAATTTACCCTGGATGTTTGAACCCACTGTCAGGGTTGTATGTAGCTCAGATCCCTCTACAGATTCCTGTGTGTCTGGAGGCCAGTTTACTACTCCAGCCAAGGAGAAATCTCCACGTTTCTTCACTTCAGGCCCCCACTTCTTTAGCCCCATATCTCAAAAGATTCCCTCCTTCCCCATCGCCAAGGCCCATCCATTCTTGTCCCAGCTAGATTGACATTGAAACTCCCATTCCTTTAGCAGAAGACGCAGAGCATGGGCTGACAGTCAAGGCTCAGATAATACAATCACAATAGTTGAAAATGTGTTTCCCAAGTTTTGAGTAATTCAATCTTGATATGTGTAGGGCACTGACATTCAGTGTAAATCCATATTTTGGGAAAACATTTCTCTAACTCTGCAAAGTCACAGTCTGCCTGAAAATGCAGCCATTTGTATTACCTGACATAACAAGGATGTGTCCTGCAGTGACTACATTCAGATTTATGGTGACTTCACAGTTCTTTTCAGGAACAATGGTAGGTATGTTTATGTAACAAAAAGTTCTATCCTGGTGAATTTCCCAAAACAAAGGGAATTTATTACAAAGCCTAATTGATATTTCCACTTTAGAAATTGGAACTTTCAGCAATTTCAAATGGTAGCTTCTTTTCTAAAAAGAAAATTAATAAAAGCAATTCTTAGTGATCCTTCCCAAGTACCACATACTAAGTTATAGTTAACATCTGCCATAAATTCAGGTTAGCATGGGGAAATATAGAACACAGATGAGATAGTTGTATTCCTTTCTTTAAAAAAGGAATATAGAAATGGATTGACATTTCTAAGTGTATATTCATTTTTCTTTTTGTGGTGACATGTTCTGGTGAAAGCCTTCCTTTCTATTCTCAGAAGAGCATTGACACCCACTCATGCAAATAAAATTATGATCTTAGCCATTTGTGGAAAAATAGATCACGATTAAGTTGCAGAGGTGATTTGAATAATTACCTGGAACTAAAATAAGTGAAAAATAAATAGTGATTTGGTAATATTTTCAACATAAAAGTTTTGAAATTACACATATAGTAACTGTTTATTGTAAAAAATTTGGAAGGTATGGAAAAGCAGAAATAAAAATATGAATAATCCTACCACCAAGAGATAATCACTTGTTATTTTGGTATCTTTTTTTCTAGTATGTTTTTCTAATAATTAAAAAATGGTTGTGATCAAATGATATCCTAATTTTCCCATGTTGTTTAAAATGAGAGCATTTTTCTATAAATAAAAATGATTTTAAATATCATTTTGATGATCATAAAGTAATATTGTTGAGCTCGTAGTGAAGTTTTAATTTCTGAGGTTAGTTATAAGCCATAAGCCATGTTTGTACAGGTCAATATAGAACAAATAGTTATGTCAGAACTGAAGGTTCTATTATAATACAGTCTTATTTACCATATTAGGAGACTGGATCCTTCACAAACCAGATAAAGGCAAGAACATATCATATGGTTTGCTTTCAGTTTAAGGTGGAATCTGAGATGGAAACCTTGGTGCATTCTTCTGTGCTAGCTAATCTGCTATTGAATCCTTCTAATGTGTTTTTCATTTCAGTTATTATATTCTTCATGTCTGTTTGGTGTTTGTTTTGTTTTTGTGACATTTTTTAGTGTGTTATTTATTTATTTTAAAGACTTTTATTTAAAAATGTAGCTAACATACAACATTTTATCAGTTTCAGGTGTAAGGTAGTTGTTCAACATTTAGATACCTAAAGAAGTGATCACCATAAGTCCAGCAACCATCTGACACCATACTGTGCTATCAAAACATTATTGATTATATTCCCCATGCTGTAAATTAAATCCCCATGACTTGTTTGATATTTGGAAATTTGAACCTCTTATTCCCCTTCACTTTTCCTCCCATTTTTCAATTTTTCAATTACAGTTAATATTCAATATTATTTTATATTAATTTCAGATGTACAGCATACTGGTTAGACATTTGTATAATTTAAGAAGTGATCTCCCTGACTAGTCTAGTACTCACCTGGCACTATACGTAGCTATTACCATATTATTAACTATATTCCCTATGCTTTACTTTACATCCCCATGACTATTTTGTAACTATCAATTTATACTTCTTAATCCCTTCACCTTTTTCACCATGTCCCACATCCCTCCCATCTATTACTCCGATAAATCTAGTACCCATCTAACACCATATATAGCTATTACAATATTATTAACTATATACCTCTTCTATACCCCATATCCCTGACTACTTTGTAACAACCAATTTGTACTTCTTAATCCCTTCCCATTTTTCACCCACCTCCTCAACCCCCTTTCCATCTGGTAACCATCAAAATGTTCTCTATCTATGAGTGTGTTTCTGTTTTGTTTGTTTGTTTATTTTGTTCTTTAGATTCCACATATAAGTGAAATCATATTGCATTTGTCTTTCGCTATCTGACATACTTCACTCAGCACAATACACTCCAGGTCCATCCATGCCACCTGGAAAGAACCCATTACCCTCCAGGGCCAAGCAATATTGCATTGAATATATGTATCACCTACTCTTTATCCATTCATCCATTGATGGACACCCAGGCTGCCTCCACATCTTCGCTATTGTAAATAATGCTGCAATGAACATATGGATGGACATGTGCCCTCAAAGCAGCATTTTGGGTTTCTTCAGATACCCCAGATGTTTTTTTCTTTTCCATTTCTATTTTTATGAAATAACTTTTTCCATTCCTTTACTTTCAGTCTGTGTGTGTCTTTCAGTCTGAAATGAGTTGCTTGAAGGCAGTATATGTAAGGGTTTTGTTTTCTAACGTATTCAGCAACCCTATGTTTTTTTATTGGACCCTATGTTTTTTAATCCATTTACATTGAAAGTAATTTTTGATAGATGTGTAGTTATTGCCATTTTATTACTCCTATTTTTTTAAATCTCCCCTCCCCCCATCTTAAAGCAGTCCCTTTAACATTCATTGCAATATTGGTTTGGTGGTGATGAACTCCTTTAACTTTTTCTTGTCTGGGAAGCTCTTTCTCTGTCCTTCCAATTTTAAATGACAATCTTGTTGGGTACAGTAGTCTTGGTTGTAGATCTTTTCTTTTCATCACTTTGAATATTTCCTGCCAATCCTTTCTGGCCTGCAAAGCTTCTGTTGAGAAATCAGCTGACAGTCTTATGGGAGCTCTCTTATAAGTTACTAGTTGCCTTTCTCTTGCTGCTTTTAGGATTCTCTGTCTTTAATCTTTGCCATTTTAATTATAATGTGTCTTGGTGTAGACCTCTTTGGGTTCATCTTATTTAGGACTGTCTGTACTTCCTGGGCTTGTGTGCCTATTTCCTTCACCAGATTAGGAAAGTTTTCAGTCATTAGTTATTCAAATAGATTCTCAATTCCTTGCTTTGTCTCTTCTCCTTCTGGTATCCCTATGATGAAAATGTTGTTACTCTTGTTGTCTCAGAGGCCTCTTAAACTCATTTTTAAAATTCGTTTTTCTTTTTACTGTTCCAATTGGGTGTTTTCTGCTACCTTGTCTTCAAATTGTGATTCAATCCTCTGCTTCATCTAGTCTGCTGGTGATTCCTTCTAGTGCATTCTTTATTTCAGTTATTGTATTCACTTCTGACTGTTCTTTTTTTATTTTTTCTATGTCCTTTTTTATGCCTGCTATCTCTTTGTTGAAGTTCTCACTAAGTTCCTTGAGCATTCTTATAACCACTGTTTTGAACGCTGTATGTGGTAGGTTGTTTACCTCCATTTCATTTAGTTCTTTTTCTGGAGTCTTCTCCTGTTCTTTCATTTCGGATATGTTTCTTTGTTTCCTCATTTACGCTGCCTCTCTGTGTTTATTTCTATGTATTAGGTAGATGGGCTACATCTCCTAGTCTTGCTGGGTCGCCTTATGTAGTATGTGCCCTGTGGGGTCAAGTGGCACAGTCTCGCTAGTCACCCACGCTGGGTATTCCAGGAGAGTCCCTGTGTGGGTTGTGTATGTCTCCTGTTATATTTGAGCCTTGATTGCTATTGGCACATCAGTGGGTGGGATTGACCCTCAGGCTGAATTCTGTGGGGTTTGGCCATGTCCACAGCTGCTGTGCAGGGGCTTACTACATAGGGTAGGATTCCCCCCAGTGTGCACTGGTCCCTGTTTAGACAGGCTCTTGGGTGTGCCACTTGTAGGGTTAATTGGGTGGATATCTGCTGTGGTCTGAAGTCAATCTCCAAGTATGTTGGTTTTGGGTCCTCTTGGGAGGGGTTCCAGTGCACACACAGGTCAGCCAGTGCCTGTGACCTGTTGGAGATCCACCATTGGTCACTGCCTGTGCTGCACCTGGAGGTGTGTGGGAGATGCCACACTGTAAACTGAGGAAGCTACTGCCAGTATTGGGTTTAGGGTAGCTCCACATAAAGTCAGGACACACCAAGCCCCGCTGCTGGTTGCCAGCTCCCATAAGTTTCAGCTGCTGATAAAGCCTTGTGCAGTAGAGTTGGGTGTGGTGGGGTCTCATGAGTCACCAGGGTTGAGCAAGCAGAGTTCACCAGACCAATCAGATTCAGATTTGGCCATGGGAGTGGGGCAGTGAGCAACACTGAAAGACTGCACACGCCTGCTGGCTGCAAGGGAGAAGGAGCCCACACAGGGAAAATTGCACCTATCCTCCAGCCCACACCTCAAAGCCACTCACCTCAGTCTGTCCCCCACATGTCTCCAAGGCCCCCTGAGTTACCATTCCTTCACTGGAGCCCAGGGTGAGTGCCTGTGAGCAAGTCTGTGAGGGCCCTTTAAGAGGACATCTGGGTTTCCTATGTGACTTCCATCACAGCTAGATGGTCAAAATCCCCATTGTTTTTCACAGTCAGATGTTGTGGAGCCTCCTCTTCCCAGCACCAGTTCTCTGGGCTGGAGAGCCCAGCGTGGGGCTGGGGTCCCTTTCTCCTCCATGGGGAACGTCTGTGGCGGAGATATCCCTCCCAATTTTCATCCACCACATGAAGGTTTCGCTCTTTCTACCAGTCTTTGTGTGGCCTCTTTTTTATATCCTTAGTTATAAAACTTCTGTTCAGCTAGACTTCAGATGGTTCTCCAGGTTGATCATTCTATAATTTAGCTGTAATTTTGATGTGTTCATGGGATGAGGCAAGCACAGCATGTATCTACTCTGCCATCTGGGATTCTCCATACCAAAATGTCTGTTTGGTTCTTTATTATACTTTCTAACTCTTTGTTGAAGTTCTTCCTATGTTCCTCTATTCCACTCTCAAGTTTAGTGAACATCCTTATGACCCTTTCTTTCAATTCTTTATCAGGCAAATTACTTATCTCCATTTTCTTAGGGTTATTTTATCTGGAGATTTTTCTGTTTCCTTCATTGGAGAGATGTGATCCTGTCTTCATTTTATTGGAGTTTCTATATTTGTTTATATGAATTAGGCAAAATAGCTATCTCTCCCAGTCTCGAAAAAGTGACCTTATGTAGAAACAGCCTGTATATGTTGTGTGTGTCAGTGGTTTGGGCAAGCAGATAGGAACCCAGCGGGTGCCTAAGGCATCTGGGGGCAATGGCCTATCAAGCCCAGGCAGCTCCAGGTGGGGAGGCCAGTTGCATGAAGTAATACCCTTTTGCTCCCGCTTGCTCCCTTTGTTTGGGCCAAAATGGGCTCAGGCGATATATCCAGGAACACACTGCAGGAACCCACTGCAGGAACCTTGCAGGTAGGTCAGAGCATCTTCATAGAGCATTTGCCCACTCTATGGAGGTGGAAGGGGACATAAACAATGGTGCTCACTGGCCCCTCCAACCCCAAAAAATTCCCAAAGTCCCTGGAGAGCTCCCGCGTTTCTCCAGTCTTCTCTATGCTGTCTCTCTTTTGTTTGTTGTAGTGAAAGTGGTCTTGTGAAGAAGAGACCTCTGTGTAGGCTTTACATGCTGAATAGTTTTGGGAAGCCCCTTGGACCCTGGCAGGCTCTTATGACACCTGGGTCACTGACATGCAGGGCCAGAACAGCTCTCAGGCAGGGCATGGGGTGGGTGTGGTGATACCCTGCTTGCTGCCTTTGTTCAGTGCAAAAGCCTCCAAGCAATGTTGCTGGAAAAGCACTGAGGTGATCTTGCAGGGAATCCAGAGCACCTAAATAGAGCTCCCATCTCCCACTCTGTGGAAGAGGAGGGGTGTGAACAACGGTGCTTACTGGCTTTATCAGACCAGAGTTCCTGCGGCTCCTTGAGTGCTCTGCAGTTTCCTACCTGCTCTGTTCTATCTCTTTCTCTTGTTGTTCAGAAGCTGCTCATTCAGCCCTCAGTTCCCAACTATCTTTCTTGGTATCCCATACTGTGCCAGACTGTATCCTAGATGTTGCATGTATAGTAAGCAAATAGATGCTGAGCTTGTGGCACTAGCAGCCCAGCTTGAGCTTGTTAACCAAATTTTATTTGGAAGTTTCTGTGCAGTGTTCAATCATTGGAGTGAGTCTTATCAATCACTAAGCATGTAGTATAGCATTACAGATAATAAAGTCATATTTCAGTTCTTCAGAATGAAACAGATGAGGAAATGTCAGTTTCATTATCTGGTATATGTAATTTCTCAAACCTTGCAAAATATCCTGTTTAAGAGCAGATGATGACCCTCAGGGGCCAATAAGTAATTCTGTCAAAGGCACACTGCACAAAATGTATTTTTCATAGAGTTTTAAATCAGAAGATTGTGTACAAGGCAGTTAATTCTATATTGAAAATAATCAAATAGACAGAGCTCTTATAGCTGAAGAGTCATCTATTTCAGAATAAACAATTCATCTATCTTACAGGGCATTCTAAATGGATTTCATAGTAGTACAAAATAATGTACATTGGTTATGCTAACAGTCACTTCAGGTAACTTGTTCTTGAATAAGCAATAAAGTCTGTGGCTTCAAAAAGCAGAGTAACAGAGAGAAAGGGAAACAAACACAGAGAGGCCCTATGTACAGTTCTGTATGTATATTTATATATCTAACACCTGCTCCTGAGAAATTCTGAAGATCTCATTCCATGCATGCTATACTAAAAGTGACCATTTTATCACATGCACATTTGAATTGTTGTTGCATTAGATAATATTCTTTTTTCCACTTGCTTTCTACACTCCAAGATTCCTGAGAGTGTGAAGTGTTACTAATTATGGTGTATGACCAGTAGTAATTCTGTTAGCACACAGCAAAGGGTGAATTTGTTTTATTCAGTTATTTGTATTGCCACAGGGCAAAATTTACCTGTCACTACAATGTGGGGATTAAACATTTTCCATTGCATTCATCACTCTGTAATACATGCAAATGAAACCATTAATGTTTTCTAAAGTGTCCACAAATATCTTTCTAACTACATATTCTCATGTTATTGCTTTCCTTTATGACTACATTAAAATAAAATTAATCATGATAAAAAAAATAGATGATTAACATCACAATGAAACAGGCTCTTTAGCTAATTGCAAAGGTGTTAATTACCCATTTATAAGCATTACTAGACTGAACTCAAATGTGTGTGACTACAGAAACAGTTATATGTTGCTGGTTTATTTTGAGGGGAAATGGCCAAGATTCCACACTACACAAAAACACACAAACTGAAGAGTAGATTTTTAACCTGTTACTCTTTATGACAAGTTAAAGTAACAGGGTATCTTTCATACCAGGAACTAGTTGTTCACTTGGTGTTGCCAGTGAGTCACTGAAAAAACGCTGCATTTAAGGAACTAAAACCAGTGCTAGCTTTCTAATTTTTATGCTTTCTAGTATTCAGTGGGGTAGTTCGTGAATTTCCTAATTACAAGATGTTCATTTTTTTCAGTCTTGTTCTCTGGAATGAGAGATTACTGAAAGTCAGGATGAATAGGATAAACATTGCCCTAGAAACACATAGGCCTAAAAATAGAAATCTGTATTAGATTCTGTTTTCTGAATGGTGAGGGGTTAAACTAATGATTCTAGCTCTGGAAAACCAGAGAAAAATATCATGAGAGCTTGCTAAGGGCAAATACTAATTTGGAGTTTTGCGTGTGTGCATTCAGCTGAGAAAATCCCCATAACAATGGGAAAATGTCAAGAATTTCATAGGGGAGGTGAAAGGTTTTCATGTCTATTATGCTTGCCCTGTTGCTAGGGTTAACGTGGGTCAGGGTGGAATTTATGACATGCAGTCACTTCAGGACTTGAATTGCAAATTTTAATACCCTGGCTGTGAACCTACTTTCTTATAGCTGAGCCATTGAAAATTTATTTTGTAATACAAAATAATGTCTGAGGCAGAAGTCAAATTCTCTAAGTGATCAGATCACTGAACTGTTAGTTAATTGTTCCTGGAACTGTGCACTTCCAGTTTCACCTGAAATGGATGAAATAATGGACTAGAAGTAGCAAGGGTCTTTCATAGGAAGACGGAAGTCATCTGGGATAAAGTGGAAAGAGATTTATCTTTATAAACAACTGAAATATCTTAATTAAGAAAGCGACAAAATTACTTTTTATATGAAAAGAGTCTCCATTGTATTCTTCTCAAAATAAATCCTATAATATCTTGATGACTTTAAATAAATAATCTGCCTTCTTTTAATACTTATTGGAAAGCTATTTTAATGCAAATCTGATGATCAAGAAATATCTGATGAGCCAAATAAAGTAACAGTCAATTTAACATTCTGAAATATTTATGGTTCTTCTCAAAAATTTACCAGACTTAAGGAATCTTGTGAAATTATAAAACTAGGGACCTTAGTAGTAGATAGCCTTACCTCTGAAACTTACAGAGACTATTAAGATGGAAAGAAGATCCGCAGTCATGTAGGGGTATCCCACATCAATTTTACAACTTCTGAATATGGAAAGATTAAAAAAATATATGAAACACACATCACAAAATCCCCAGGGACATCTTTTCCTTTCTTAACACAAAGACATTGTTTTATCAGGCAAATCTATATAAGCAATCTACCTGGATTTCTGGACAGCATTTTTCAAAGTATGTAATGACAATATAATAGATAAGAGAGATAAATGTAAACCGGGTTACAGTACAGCTGTGTGTATCCTTAGGTATTGCTATGAGACAGGAGACCCTGAGTATATGTAAGCAATCTTGTATGAAGCCAGCAGTTTTGATGAAAATGGAAGAGGCATTTATTTTTATCAAGTTTTAGATGATAAATTTGCTGATGTGAATGTATAGAGGAACAGAATTCATATTCAGAAAAATGATGAAAGGTGGATTAATAATAGGTCAAAATTAATGAGATTAAATTTTAGAGGAAGAGCATAACACCTGCCTTCTAGTCCCAGTGTCTTTCAGTGTTTGACAATTTTCTAAACTTTGATGTAAGAGAACAAAACATGAAGAAAAAGAGCAATAGATTCTCTTAATGCAGCCAGACAGGCTGGAATCCCTACAGAGGGGCTGTGACCAATGGGAATTGAGTGAGCCGAGAAATGGCAGAGGACGCAGAATGGAGTATAGAATTGTATATCAGTACAGTGCTTTGGATGGTCGGCATCCACATAGCACTCTAAGGAATGCCATGGTCTCTGTGGTCATAAATGGCAGTTTAAGATCATGACACCCAAAGGTGCTTTGAAGGGCTTTGAGGTTGGCTCAGCCTCAAAGGAAACCTGTTATTGTTGCAAAGGGTTCTGTGTGATAGTAGAAGCAAGGCAGTAGGAGTTTCTCAGTGGAAGGCACCATCTGCCTAGTAGTGTCCAGGTGACCTAACTGAGGTGAGCAGGATAGCCAGCCAGAGGAGCAGCCAGTCCCCAGCAGTGGAGTGTGACAAAAGTTTTGGAGAAAGTCATTCCTACAGATAAGTGGATCTCGGGTCTCGCAAAATGAAAGATAGTAAATTACATTCCGAAAAAAAAAAAAAAAAAAAGTAAAATTTCCACAGTCAGGATTGCACGTGAGAGTGTGGGGGAAGGAGTCAGTGGGTGTGAGGATGCCTGGGGCCCACTTTAGGGTGCCAGAAGCCAGGGTGGGCAAATCAACATTGAAAACAACCAACCTATTTGAAGAAGAAGGGCTTTGTGGATCATAACTTAGCTTTGGTCTGTATTTTCCTGGACACTGAAATCATTTCCAAAGTGTTAATACAACTGAAAACAAAGCAGCTAAAGTAAAAAGCACAACCATAGACTAGATGAGTGATTATAGAAAATATTACAGAACATTAATTTGAAAATATAAATAGGAGTAGCATAAAATAGGGCTTAGGGGCATGGATCCTGAGGTCCCTAAGTTCGTATCCTGGCTCTACCACTTACTAACTGTGTGACTTTGGACAAGCTTCTTAATTTCTCGGTGCCTCTGATAGCACCAAGGATTTTGCAAAGATTGAATGAGTTAATATTTGTAAAGCTCTTAGAGCAATACCTGGCAAATAATAAATGCTATATAAGCATTTGCTAACTGAAAATGAACATTCAGATTGATGAGGGAAATATAAAAGCTTATCCCAACATATAAATAGGCAAAGAGCACAATCGGACAACAGATGATTCAATCTTGAATAAGCGTGAAAAAATATTCAACATTAAGAATAATGTTTAACACATCTTTGAAAAATAACCAGGTACCATTAAAATGGTAACAACATTGTAGACAAGATGGAATAACGGTACTATCATTGTAGACAAGATAGAATGAGTATGTTTGTCCATTCCTTCGTAAAACACTTATTCTTTATGTTAGGTACACTAGTATTTACTGGTAACATAAAAATGAAGACTTCGTCTTTCCTTTGAAAATCTCACAGTCTAGGTGAGAGACAAACACGTAGATGACAATTATGAAACAATATGATGAATTGTATATCTTACTCCTTCTCTCTTACTCATGCACAGGCACAAAGGACTATTGGAAGACGTAGACGGTATTAACTCTACCAGGAGGAAATGAGGAGGGCAGGAGTAAATGATCCAGAAAAGGTAAGCTGAGGCCATGTTATAAAAGATACTTTGCACAGCATTTGCTAGAAAATTTGGCATAAAGTAGAAAAGGATAATAACTGTTCTTCATTTTCTAACATTAAGAGTTAAACCCATCCTATAATCTGAGCAAAACAGATATTCTTAAATGGTCATTCCTGGAGAGTTAGGGAAAACCTAGCACAAGCATCTTCTTCCATCTTGGAAGCAGTTTGGAAATACTGCTGTAGATTCATAAAGGTGTCCCTTTAACCTTATAACCCTGGGATTTTATTCCAAGGAACTAAGTAGAGTTATTTATAACAATAAAAACTGGACGTGCTTAATGAAACTGTAGTATATCAACTTAAAGGAAAATTTTGCAGATTTTTTAAAAATGAAAATGTTGGACTCCATGTAGAAACATACTTATGACATAATGTGAAATGAAATAACAATGCTAAACAGTATCTAAGATATGATTGCTACTAGCATATAGGAAAGACTTAAGGGGAAAATTTAAATAGTTGAATTGACCGACTTATATTGGTAGAATTGTGGGTATTTAAGTATTTTTTATTCTTTTTTTGTTAGTTAATTTTAGTGCAAAAGAAAACAATGAAAATTTCTTCCTACATGTCCAAAAAGGTACATATTGGATTACAGAGACTGGCTTGACAGCAGATAAAAAGACCCTGGGAGTTTAATTCACTGTACATTCAAAATGAAATAACAATTTGATGATACTTGCCAAAAAGCAAATTCCATATTATGGAGCAAAACCACTAGAACAGGATTTACACGTACATAGGGAGGTGGCAGCCTCATCTCAGTTGTCATTGATCAGACGACATCTGAAACTTATTTTTTTCTGGAAGCCACATTTTACGAGGGATATAAGCAAACTTATAAGATTAGTGGTGACTTATAAGATTAAGGGTGAAGGAATGAAACTGAAGAATGTACCAATGCTTAACTTGGAAAGCGGAAGGCAACATGGGAGTAGGTAGATACACAGTTACGTTAAAAAATGTTAAGTGCTTTCTTGGAGAAGACAGAATAGGCATTCTTTATTTAAATATAGGAGTCCTTTTAAATAGTCACGTTAGTATTATTCAAAATAAAATGCTCTATCATGAACGATGATGAATTCCTTGGAATTAAATTGGTTTAGCTAGATACTGTATACCATCTGTTGGGAATATTACAGAGGAGGTGAGAATTTGGACTAAGTGTCTAACATCTATCCCAATACTGAAAGTCAATAACTCAAATTGTCCTCTTAGGAGATTCACAACTTGGCATGCTTTCCTGAACCTGTAGAACCTACTTGTTACTTCTCTTCTGTATCATGCTTATGATTAACTGGGCCTCTGTGATTAGGAATAAGAAAGGGCTGGGTAAGATGTTAGAACAACAGTTGAAGACAGTCGATATTTAAGGACTAAGAGGATGGCTTGAAAAAGGTGCTACTATTAAATCCTCTAGTAATGAAAAGTTGGATGAGAAGCTGAAAGCTTGTGTTACAGTAACTATTCCAATCACTGATTTTTTGCAATGAGGAACAGTTTTATTAAATTTCATTCCAGTTAAAATTAAATCCATTTAAATCCTCAGAAGGAATGTTGAAGGAACATTGCAGAACCTAGAGAAATAACTATGGACTCACATGGTTTCTGGTCTTTGAGAATGAAAGGTATACGTAAGACATTTTAAAGTGTTTTTTTTTTGTTTTTTTGTTTTTATTCTTGGAAAGCTGATTTCTGAACTAGGATTTTTCTGTGATCGATTATCAAAACCTAGTCTCAAAATTTTCCAATGTAATAGCATATTTATTGTTTCCTACTTCAGTGGTGTTCATAGGATAGAATTATAAGCATTCAGTATAAACAGATTCAAAGACTCAGATTATTATTATAATTCCTCAAGGCTGTTTATTTTAATTGAATGATTTGTGGCAAACTACAAGGACATAATTCAGCCAAAGGAATGTTCTGAATCTCTTTTGGTTTGTCTTTTCATGACCCCTGAAGTGTTTGTTGCACAGTGTAATCAGTGAGGAACGACTAACATTTCAGAAGTTCCTTCTTATAATAACTCACTTTATTGTGTTTTAGAATTTTTCTTTTAATGTGGAATTTTAAGTATAATTGTTGGTATATATTTTTAAAGTTCTTAAGTGTCTATAAATGCTGTGTTTAGTTATTTCATTAGAGTAAATGGGTGATGTAGTAAATTAGTATAATTTAAAATGCTTACTTGAAACTACTTTATCCTGTGGCAAATTGATTTTGTGACTCCAAAAGAGATGACCCATGTAGCACATATTTCATTTCAAGACAAGTTGGCTTTGTTCTTGTCTATTGAGATCTTGTGTTGTTTGTTGTTGTTGTTGTTGTCATCAGGAATTTTATAGATCTTGAAACTTTGATTCAGTCTAAACTTTAGGATATTTATTTTGAAAAACAAATTATATAGGTATGTATATATGTATCACACATAGATATACATAATTTGTCATTTCGAGAAAAAGTTCAGAAGTTATTACATTTTGTAAACTTTTTTCTTGGTTTGGAAAATCTTAAAACAAATTGTTTATATCTTAAATTTTGCCTTGATGAGTGGTAGGCCGAGTGACATTTCTTTTGAAGATAGCAGATATGACATTAAGTAAATTAAAATGAAAAGAGTTAAGTAGGTCAAAGCGTATAACATATTGGTACGCCAAAACATTAGAAAGCTCCCATTTCTGAATAAAAAGTCGACTTTAAATGAAGTATGAACATAATGACATTTATTTATTAGATTGCTGTAATCCCTCCCTCTCCCCCGCACCAGCAGATAATTAGCATTCAGATACTTTATAATCAACAAAATGCGAGGTACAAGGTAGGGGCAGTAGAGCTTGACAATTATGAGAAAAGATTCCTTCTTCCAAAGATTTATGAGCAGGTGGCCTTAGCATGCACAAATACACACAAACACACACCCACACATGCCTTCTATTAACAACTGCTGCTGCTCTACCCTATAGGCCAGTTCTGTTCTTGGCTGATGGCCATGCCATGTGTTTCTGGCCTTGGGCCTTGACATTGTCCTTAAAAGAGGAAACAAATGACTAGGAAACTAGTTCAAGAAGATGTCCTTACAGAGCCTGAAGCACTGCTCATGGCATCCTTTGATGGCAAGAAACAAATCAAGAGTGACATTGATATAAGAAACCTTGTAGGGATTAAGGAGAAGTATCACATCAAGTCTGAATGTTCTCACATCCTGGCTACATTCCAGGAATTTTAAGTTAGTAATGTTAATCAATAACCCTATTTTGAGTACTATGGTTTTCACTACTCCAGAAAGCATTAGAATATGAAAGCGTATTAAGAGGTAGAAAAAACTGACTTGATTAAATGGTAATTCACATAGTTGATGTTCCTGGTTGGGAAATCTAAATAGAATATCAATTCTTCCCAAATTAAATTAAAGTTTTAACATATCTAAACACAATCTCAGTGACATTTGGAGGAATTTACACCAAAATTAACAGAGATAAAGAGAAGACCTATGACAAAATTAACTGATAAGGACCTATTTCCCCATCCCATCCATTTCAAACATATAGAAATTCTAAATAAAATGTAATACAAAATTAAGTAAATAGCGAAAAGCAGAGAGTGAGAAAAAAAAACAAGACAAAAACCAAACTTCTGCAATCAAATTGAGCCTAAAAACAAAATTCTACCACACATGAAGAGATTTAATTTCAGATACATGACCAAACCTTTACAATGTGTGAAGAAATTTAATCTCACAAGGCCATCTAACAGGATCAACAATGGGACATGGATTGACCTTAGATTACAATATTATAGAACAGTTGGACAAAACTTTAAAATAAATATATGTACAATGCTAAAAGAACTAAATGAAGGAATCAGATTAACAAGAAAATACAATATAGAAAGTAAAAGTAAAAAAATTGGACATAAAAAATTAATATTTAAAAATTATAAAAAATAAAATATGTATTAAAATTAAAAAGTGAAATAGAATATACCATAGATTGCACCAAGTTAAAGAGAGAATTAATAAATTAAAAGATGGTGCTGAAGAGTTATCTCTGAGTGATAAAGAGATAAAATATATGAAAGAACAGTTGACACATGCAGAATAGATATAGCAGCTTAACACATGTGTAATAGAAGTTCCAGAAGAAGGGAATGGAGGAAAAATAATATTTAAAGCAATAATAGCTGAACTGCAAAAAGATATACGAGTTCTCATAACAAAAGTACACTGTGACTATCAAGCAGAATAAATAAATTCAAAGTAAGAGATACCATGGTGAAACTATAGAACATTAAAGAAAAAAAAAATTGTTAAAACTACCAAAGAGAAAAGGCAAAATACGTTGAAAAACAGTAGTTTGAAACCAAGAAAATAATAAGCAAATTTGACAAGTCCACAATCATTATGAGTGATTTTACACAGCGTTCAAAAATTCATAGATCAAGTAGATATAAAATTAGTAAGTATATGGAAGATCTTAACAATGAAATAAAAAAGCTTTATTTAATGGGTATACATATAACCCTGTGCCTTCCAATCAGAGAATTCACATTTTTTTTAAGCTCACATTGAACATTTACAAAAACTGACACTGTACAAGGCAAGAAGGAATTCCAGGATATTCCAAAACTATCTGTGCAATACCTATAAAAATGCCTCACCATAATAGAATATTAGAAATTAACAATTAGAAAACCAAAACCTTGAAAATATATAGGAAAACAGCAAGAAGAAGAGTTGCCAATCATGTATGTGAACATACCATAGAGCTACAATAATAAAAACATTGTTGCCCACTCAAGAATAGATAGCCCAGAAACAGACAATAGAATTATTGTGTGTGGTATAATAACTGAGTAGAAAAGAAAAAGATTCAGTAAACTGTTTTGAAATGTTGGCTCATAATTTGAAAAAATTCCGTCATATTCTCATCTCATATTACATACCACAATCAATTCCGAACGGACTAAACAGTTGAATCTAAAAGTAAAGACAGAAAATAGGCAAAAATAGAAATAAATAATATATGTCTGAGTAAGAGAATATTTTCTAAGCCTAGATATAAACAAAGAATTTAGTAAGCAAATGATAGATTTGGCTATATAAATTTTTTCTTTGAAAAAACCTCTACATTAAAATGTCTAATTAAAAAAGCATTTGCAACATAGATTAAAACAAAAACAATATATATAGTAACTATAAATATCACATCTAAATCAATGAGAAAAATGCCAGGAACTTTAGTAGATAAATGAACATTGGAAAAAATAATTATTCACAGGGGAAATACAATATAAAATTTTATTTTGTATTTATACAATGAAGTTTGATTTTCCCTAATCAAATTAGTAAATACATTAAAGGTTGGTTGGTGAGTTTCTGACGAGATGGGAAGTCTTTGTAAAGAGTTGGTATTCAGTCTGTCAGTCTGTATCAAAGATTTCATAATGCTTCTTTGCCAAAATATGAACAAAATTTTATTGCAATGATCATTTTCTCCTCTTTATTTGAAAAGTAAAAATTTTCAACAGATTAAGTGTCCACAAATGAAAGAATGACTAAATAAATTATGGTACCCAATAAAAAATTATGCAGTTATTAATGTTATGATTATAAAAGAACTTATTATAGAGTATGATTATATGAAGTTTTGGTTATATACCAGTTAATTCCGTGATAATATGCTTTGTCATAATTTAAAATAAATCAGCATACCCAGCTATAGATACAGTATCATTTTTTTACATTTATTTGAATTTTAAAGCATGAGCATTGTTTTCTTTTTTAATTTTTAATTTTTTGATTGCAGTTGACATACAATATTATATTAATTTCAAGTGTACAACATAATGATTAGACATTTATATAACTTAAGAAATAATCACCCTGATAAATCTACTATGCATCTGACACCATAGTTATTATAATATTACTGATTGTATTCTTTATGCTATACTTTACATCCCCATGACTATTTTGTAACAATTTATACTTAAAATTTTTTTTGTATTACTTAAAAATTTTAAAAATTATACTTGACACATACTTGACATATTATTTTATATTAGTCTCAGGTGTACAGGATAGTGGTTATATATTTATATAATTTATGAAGTGATTCCCCCAATACAGTTATTACAATAGTTTTGACTATATTCCCTATACTGTAATTTATATCTCTGTAACTATTTTGTAACTTCAAATTTGTGTTTGTTAATCCCTTCACCATCTACCCAACCCCATTCTCATCTGGCAACCATCCAAGTATTCTTTGTATCTATGAGTTTGTTTTTGTTTTGTTTGTTCATTTATTTTTTTCTTTAGATTCCACATATAAACTAAATCACATTGCATCTGTCTTTCTCTGTCTGACATACTCCACTTAGCACAGAACCCTCTAGGTCCACCCATGTTGGACCTAGATATATATATATATATATATATATATATCACTTCTTCCTTATCCATTCATTCATTGATGCCCACCCAGGCTGCCTCCATAGCTTGGCTATTGTAAATAATGCTGCAATGAACATATGAAAGCCAATGTCCTTTTGAAGTAGTGTTTTGGGTTTTTTTTTAATAAATACCCAGATGTGGGATTAATGAGTCCTTCTCTATTTCTTGTTATAGTCTTTGTTTTAAAGTTTATTTTGTCTGGTGTAAGTATTGCTACCCCAACTTGTTTGTTTGTTTCCATTTTCGTAAATTATCTTTTTTTATCCCTTTACTTTAAGTCTGTGTGTGTTCTTCAATCTGAAGTGAGTCTCTTATAGGCAGCGTATGAAAGGGTCTCGTTTTCGTATCCACTCAGCCACCCTGTGTGTTTTCATACACGATTTAATCCTTTTACATTTAAAGTAATTATTCATAGATATGTAGTTGCCATTTTATTATTCATATTTTTGATGGTTTTTTTTTTCTCCTTCTTCTTCTCCTTAAAAAAGCCCCTTTAACATTTCGTATAATACTGGTGGTGATGAACTCCTTTAGCTTTTTTTTTGTTTGTTTGGGAAGCTCTTTAGCCTTTGATTCTAAATGATAGCTTTGCTGGGTAGAGTAATCTTGGTTGTAGGTGTTTGGTTTTCATCACTTTGAATATGTTGTTCCAGTCCCTCTGGCCTGCAAAATTTTTTTTGAGAAATCAGCTGAAAGTCTTATGGGAGCACCCTTGTAGGTAACTAACTGCTTTTCTCTTGCTGCTTTTAAGATTCTCTCTTTGTCTTTAACCTTTGGCATTTTAGTTATGATGTGTCTTCATGTAAGCCTCTTGGGGTTCATCTTGTTTGGGACTCTCTGCACTTCCTGGGCTTGTATGTCTATTTCCTTTGCCAGGTTAGGGAAGGACTCCCTCATTATTCCTTCAAATAGGTTTTCAATTCCTTGTTCTCTTCTTCTGATACCCCTATGATGTGGATGTTGGTATGCTGGATGCTGTCCCAGAGGGCCCTTAAACTGTCTTCATTTTTTAGGATTCTTTTTTAGTTTTGCTGTTCTGACTGGGTATTTTCTGCTACTTTATCTTCCAAATCACTGATTTGACTCTCTGCTTAATCTACTCCTGTTGAATCCCTCTAATGTCTTCTTTATTTTCAGTTATTGTATTCTTCATTTCTAACTGGTTTTTTTTTATGTTTTTTATCTCATTTCTTTGTTTGTTTCCAATCTCTTTGTTGAAGTTCTCACTGAGCATCCTTATAACCAGCGGGTTGAACTCTGCATCTGCTAGATTGCTGCCTCCATTTTGTTTAGTTCTTTTTCTGGAGCTTGGTTCTTTTATTTGGGACATATTTCTTTGTCTCCCCATTTTGGCTGCCTCTCTGTGTTTGTTTCTATGTACTAGGTAGAGCTGCTGTGTGTCCTAGTCTTAGTAGAGTGGTCTTATGTAATAGGTGTCCTGTGGGGCCCAGTGGCACAGTATCCCTACTCACCTGAGCTGGGTGCTCCAGGTGTGTCACTTGGTCACTCGTGTGGGTTGTGTGTGCCTTTCATTTGTAGTTGAGCCTTGGTTGCTGTTTGCACATTAATGAGAGGGATTGATCCTCAGGCTGATTGGTTGTAAGGACTGGTCGTGACTACAGTAGAGATGTTGTGCAGGGGCTGAACCTACAGAGCTGGAGTCGCTTAAGCAGGGTTCTGGTGCCTGCCCAGTGTGCCCTTTCGGTGTGTCATTTGTCAAGGTAACATCCATGCTTTCTGCCTAGTGGACCTTTTTGTGGAAGCTGCTCTGCTGGTTAATAGCAGCGGTTTCAAGCAGAGAAAGCTTAGTGGTAATATAGAGCTCAGTTTTATGGTGAGGCAGAACAAAGGAAACTCTCAAGAAAGAAAGGAATTAATGCCCCCAAATTAGGAATTTTTAAATGTCTACTAGATTTAATGATTAAAGCTTTTCAGTGCCAAGAATGGAGTTTTGTTGTTTTTTATTTTTTCCCAGAATGGAGTTTAAATTTCAGATTTATGGGATCCTGATCTGGGTGGTTTGGGGAGATAGGAAAAGGCTATAGATTTTTCGAAAAATGGTCCCTAGACCCCTAGAACCTGGCTGAAGCTCATAAGCTCAGAAATTAACATTTAAAGCAGGGCCTAAGATTGAACATACTTCTGTGAAAGGCTGTGAATTCTTTTCTCCCCCAATCCTTTTCCCTTGATGATATTAAATCACTTTTAGTTAGAGTTACACCATTTTCCTCCAAAATCTTTTTTCATATGCATTCTTTCTTGAAAAATCAAACAGAAATCTCTTTTAAAAGTGCATTTAAAAAAAACCCTCGTAGTGACCTTATAGTGCACCAAGTATTTAGGTCAGTGAGATTTCGAAGTATTTTCCAAAGTAAATGGGGAAGTTGGGCCCCCATTCTGGGCTGCAAATTAAGGTCAGGCCAGAATGAAACCTATAGTCTTTCAAGTGATCTGGGGTCATGTTGGAGGCTTGGGATCACTTTCGGACCTGACCTACTCTGCATTCTGGCCTCATGGATCTCCGTGGCAGAAACCATCCCCCTTCCAGGAAGGACTTGAAGCTCCAGCTGTCAGCACCTTCTGCGTTTGCTCAGCTGCAGGCAGCCCCTTCCCAGAGGCCACATCCAGTAACTGATGGTGGCAGGGATTAAGGGTCCAGTGTGGCACCACGATCATTAACTATGGCATGTGCTCTAGCATACGGCAGATTGGCTGAGGCTTTGTCATTCTGTGCCACAGTTTGACATTTCCCTAAGCCCGACCTGCCACTGCCCTTCCGTTACACATGTGTTGATTTCCACACCCAGAGAAGCCAACCTGAGACAGTATCAGAAGTGGTACTAGCACACAGGTAATAAGATGGGGCTTTGGAGCTGGACCACTTGCCATCCCACTGGCAATGTGGACTGCAGTACTGGGGGTGGGTGAAGTGTAGAGAGCCCCTGGTTCTGGCTGTGAAGCAGGATGGTATACCTGTGGAAAGGAAGTCACAAGTACATGGGTGTGATGTATCAGGCATGTTGAGAAGTACGAGGAAATAGTAAACTCTAAAGAAAATGGCATGGGATGGCTATGGCTTAGTACCATTGATGTACTTAATGTAAAAGAAAAGCTACAGGTTGAGAACCAGTACTCTCCCTGGTAAGAAAATTAGTTGTGATTCAGATAAACTAATAAGGAAATATATTTCTCGTCCCACTGAGCATGTTGTGTAGGTGACAACACCCTGGAAGCCAAAAAAGAAGGAGGATGAGGAAAAGGAGAGAAAGGAGTTTAGAAAGGGATAAAGATTTGAGAAAAGGAAAAAAAAAAGTGAGGGGTTATCTGCACCAATATAACTTGTTGCAATAAGGCTTATTATTGTCACTCTCCTTATTAGTCTTTCTTACTATCTTACCTTTCCTTTGGGTTTTCCGGGTGTCATCTATCTCTGCATTTCAGCTGTGAATATTCCAATCTTTTTCACACAGAAATGTGTCAATTGATTTTCCTTCATAGAACTATTTGTCATGATTGCTAATTACTAGATGTGCAAAGTGATAATACATCTGTTTTATTTATATTGTGGACAGTCTTGAATTTTATTGATTTGAATGTATTCCACATTGCTCATACCAAAAGCAGAAAATATGAGCATTTTTCTGCCTTTTTCATTTCTCATGTAGAATTAAGGCTCTGACTGAACAGAATAAGATTTTTTTTTTATTGAGGCATAATTGACAATAGCATATTAGTTTCAGATGTACAACACAATCGTTTGATATTTATATACATTACTAACTGATCACCACAATAAGTCTAGTTAATATCTGTCACCACACGTAGTTACAAATTTTTTCTTGTGATGAGAACTTTTAAGATCTCTCTTAGCAACGTTCAAATCTGTAATACAGTGTTATTAACTATAGTTGTCATGTAGTGCATTACATCCCCATGACTTATTTATTTTATAATCTGAAATCTGTATCTTTTGACCCCCTTTACATATCCGTCCCGTAACCACCGACCTGTTCTCTGTATCTATAAGCTAAATTTTGTTTGTTTGTTTTTACATTCCACATATAAGAAAGATCATACTATATTTGTCTTCTCTGTCTGACTTACTTCACTTAGCATAATGTCCTTGATGTCCATCCGTGTTGCTCCTCCTCCTTGGTGTGTGTGTGTGTGTGTGTGTGTGTGGTGTGTGTCACATTTTCTTTATCCATTCATCCTTTAATGGACACTTAGGTTGTTCTCGTACCTTAGCTATTGTGAAAAAATGCTGCAATGCATATAGGGGTGCATATATCTTTTCGAATTAGTGTTTCATTTTCTTTGTCTAAATAACCCAGAAGCAGAATTGCTGGATCATATGAATTTTATTTTTAATTTTTTTGAGGCTCTTCCATACAGTTTTCCATAATGGCTGCACCAATTTACATTCTCACCAACAGTGCTCAGGATTCCCTTTTCTCCACATCCTCACCAACATAACACTTTTTATTTTTTGTGTTTTTGGTAATAGCCATTCTATCACCTTTGTGATAGCTCATCATGGTTTTGATTTGCATTTCCCTGATGATTAGTGATGTTGAGCACCTTTTCAAGTACCTGTTGTCCATCTGTATGTCTTCTTTGGGAAAATGTCTTTTCAGATCTATTGCCCACATAAAAAAATGAGAATGTTGGGTTTTTGTTTGTTTGTTTGTTTACTATCTAGTTGTATGAGTTCTTTATATATTCTGAATATTAACTCCTTATTAGATATATGATATCCTTTGCTGTGCAAAAACTTTAGTTTGATGTCATCCCATTTGTTTATTTTTGCACTTGCTACCTTTGCTTTTGGTGTCAAATCCAAATAATGATCACCAAGACTTTGCCAAGGAGCTTACCTCCCTATATTTTCTTCTAGAAGTTTTATGATTTCAGGTTTAACATTCAAGTCTTTAATCCATTTTGAGTTAATTTTTGTGTATGGTGTAACATAGTGGTCCAGTTTCATTCTTTTGCATGTAACTCTGCAGTTTTCCCAACACTATTCATTAAAGAGACCATCCTTTCCCCATCATATAATTCTTGGCTCTTTTGTCATAAATTAATTGACCATATACACATGGATTTATTTATCGGCTTTCTATTCTATCCCACTGATCTATGCATCTGTTTTTATGCCAGTACCATACTGTTTTGATTACTACGTCTTTATAATATAGTTCGAAATCAGGGAGCTTGATGCCTCCAGCTTTGTTCTTCATAAGCATTTTGTAATGGACCAATAACTATGTTTCTCATTCTCCTGAAGGAGAGAGAAAATTGCCTTTCCCTGAGTCTTTTCATAATCTTTCTAAATGATTTTTTAAATGAACAGAAAGTTAAAGCCAAAAAATTAGAATATGAACACTGGGGAATATCAGAACATTGGTTTAACTAGTATCAGGTAGAGATGTGAAATGACATTTGAGAGAAATATATATTACTTCCTTCCTGTTTCTTTATGGACATTCTTACACACATGCCATTTAAAAGTAATAGAAATTGTCCAAGAGATTTTTCATGGAAAAAGACAGAAATGTTGACTCACTCAAATGAAAGTGATCTCTCAGGCAGTCTACGGAATCTACATCGAGTGGGTTTTGTGGGACTATATAAATAGCTTAAGATTTGGGAGTCCAACTATAGCACATGTAATCAAGTACTGGTGAAATCGTTTTTTCCCAGACAGCAGAGGCAGTATTGTTCGCACAATTAAAACAAAGGTAGAAGTCAAGAGAATGTAGTCAAATCACCTCAGTTCCTGGGACCTTGGTTACCTCCTCTTTATATTAGTGGTTCTCAAACCTAGATAAACATTAAAATCATTTGGGAGGTTTTTTTTTTAGAAAAACTGTCATCATAAATTAGTTTTGTCTTTCTTTGAACATTATAAAATGTAGAATGTACTATTTTGTGTCAGCTTGTTAAGTTCAACAGTCTTTCTGTGACTATTCCATGTTTTATGCTCCTAGCTTTATTATTCGCCATGCTTTTACATTTAGATCTACAATCCATTTTGAATAAGTGTGAGTTACAAGTCAAGGTTCTTTTTTTTTTCATATGGATCTCAAACCATTTATTTAAAAGATTTCTTACATCCATGTTCATGAGATTGATTGGGCTATAACTTTTCTTATAATGTCCCTTTCAGTTTTTGTTGCCTGGGTTATGCTGGCACGATAAACAAGTTGAGAAATGTTTTCTGTTTCTCTATGCTCTCAAAGAGTTTGTGTAAGATTCCTATTATTTCTTCCTTAATTGTTGGGAAGAATCCACTAGGGATGCTATCGGTGCAGTTTCCCGAATAAAAGTTCTACTGGGTTACTGTTACAGCCTTCTAGTTATTCTCTAGCCTGCATACCTCTTTTTCTTTTTCTTATTTGCTCAGTTATAGAGCTATTTTAAAGCATGAAAGAGGACTTGAATATCATCATAGATTTTCAGAAGGTATTCACATTAATGCCCAAGATGGAAATTCTAGTTAAGGTTTTAAAAACTAGGAATCATGTGTCACTTCTCCAGAAAATGCATTTAAGTGGATAAAAAAACAGGAACAGAAAATAGTACGTAGGTGTGATAAGTACTTCCGTTTTTGTACAAAACAAGATAGGAGAGCTGTGTCTGTGATCTAAGGATGCATTTGCTTATTTGTTAGATTTCTGAAAATGTGCCTTCACTAATAGGCCATTGGGTATTGGTAAAAATAAGCATTGTAATGAAACAAAAGAAATGACATGGCTGTGTTGAACAGTGAGAGTTTTGTTTCAGACAGCGATGACTATAGGGGAGGATTGGCTAATAAAATAGGTAGGTTGTCCAGGTTTGTAAAAAATATCATCACCATATTCTATAGGAAGAAAAAGAAAATGACTGCCTTCATTAACTTAACACTGTATTAGGTGGCTAGAAAGCATTAACCACTGCAGCATGTGGGGATTTTCTACAAAGGAGATCTCTCTCTCTTTCTCTCTCTCTCTCTCTCTCTCTCTCTCTCTCTCTCTCTCTCTCTGTCTCTCTCTCCCCACCCCCATCTCTCTCTCTGACAACTTTGACCTTCTATGCTTATACTTCAGTGGCTTGCACCTCCCTGACTCCCATCCATCCTGCCAATACAGCTTAACTACAATGGTGCAAAATAAACTCCCATCTCTCAACAAAATCAAAGGAAGACTAGACAGTAACACAATAATATGGGCAATCAGGAGAGGTGCTGTGGCGATGCTTTACGTGTTGTTGAGGAGGAAGTACAGACCAGATGTTGACCTTGGAGCAGGGGCTCCCTGGGAATGGAGAAAACCCTAGGTGGTAGAAAGAATCATTGGTAAATTTTGAAAAATACTTTGGATCTTTTAGAGAAGGTTTTAGAATAAGAAGTGGTTATGGCATGGGTAGCTGTGAATTTCTGACCCACAGACATGTAATTGGGGATAATTTTATAAGTAAATTAAGTGACAATTCAAATGGATTCAAGCAATTAAGTGGATATGACCTGGAACCAGAGGTGAACCTATAGCTCAAAGAGAAGGAATTTCACTTTCTCATTAACCAAGGAAGCTGAGAGAAATTGCTCTGGTTTGCAAGGAAGATGGAAGTAGAAGCATATTAGGAAAGGGCCTCCAAAATTGCCATAAAATGCCATCATATGTTAACTTATGTCAAAGGAGTGTGTTGCTACAAGTTCATGTAGCTTTAATCACCTGCCCTAAATGTGGTAAAATGTTTGTATATTCTATACAGCTGACTGAACAAGTGGGGAACAGGACCAGGGGAGAGCCAGAGGGACCATGCCTCAAGGTCATGGTCTCTTCAGGGGAAACATCTAGTCTTCTGGAGATTGGAGACAGCGGGCAATCTAAGGGAAACTGCAGAAAACTTTTTTGTGACTGTCCTTGGCCACCTTATATTGCCGTCATAGCAGCCAAGACAGAGATGGTTTACCTAACTTCTAGAGGAGTCCAATTTGGTTGGCTACAAGAATCCCCTATGTAACCTCATGTCAGTGTCTTGGGCAAGATTTAAAGCTTTGTCTTTGTAGCCTTTGTACGACTTCAGTCCAAACACAAAAGTCCTGGCCTTGATATCACCCTCAGGAATTTTTTGTCAGGTATTATGTTTCCCAGCTGTTAGCAACCATGTTAAATTATTCCCAACTGTACTTCAGTCACACCTTGAAATGTTTCATCAGACATTAGATGTACTGATACGCTGCCTGCCCTGCTTGCCAGTCATTGTGAAGCAGAGGCTGGTGTGCTCTGCCATTGTTCGTCCTCCTGTGCCTTCCTTATTGGTGGACGTGAAATCACACACAACTTTGTTTCCCTTCCAGAAATGAACCAGAAATATTTTGCTCTGCTTTTTGATGTGAGGTGCTTTATGAGACAGAGGGCTGTAGCTTGATTTCAGGTTGGCCTAGTATAAAACTCTATACAAGGATCCTCTCCCAATTCATATTTCTCTCTCTCGTCTCTCTCTCCCCGCCCTCTTGTCCTTGGCTATCATGTTGGAGACAATAAATCTGTTGGCAGGGAGTCATTATGGCTAAAGATCAAGTGATGCTTGAGTACAGCAACCATTTATCTGGGGTGAGGATGGTAACCTCTCATGATTCTGAGGAAGTTATATGTTCTCAGCCCTAAACAGTCACTTTATTTATTGCTGACACACTGGCGAGTGAAAGCAGAGCTAAGAGATCATGAAGGTAAAATAGGCCAGAGGGGCCTCCAAACGAAACAGTCCAAAATTATATTTGTCCCTACCCTTGCTATTGACCATAAACAATAAAATCTGGAAACCTATATCAACTCTCCTCTGGTTTCTACAAAGTGAGATACAGTAACATTTGGTGTGCACACTGAGTTTATTAAAGCCTCACTGGATGGTTATTTTATTGCTAATCCCAGTGCATTCACACATTCCCACCTGGCTCTGTAGCTATAGTAAGTGGTTGTGATGTCATGGAGAAATTGCTCTTTGATCACTCTCTCCTCTCTGACCATAGCAGGAAATTAGTAAATATTGACTGAATAGATGAGTGAGGAATTTCTGGCCAATATCAGTTAAGTGAGGATGGGAGAGCAGAGCAGCCAAGGAAGAAAAATAGAGCATGGAATAATGGGCTAGGAGCCAGAGAAATCAGAGGGAAGCGGAATTGAGGGATGAAAATGGATAAGGTTTTGTAAAGGGAGTTGGAAAGTTCTTAAAGCACTTCTCCCTAGATGCTAAAGAGGAACCTTATCCCCTCCCTGCTTCTTCTCACGCATTGCACACACCCATGGCAAGACACGGAAGAAAGAACTGGGGTTTCCACTAGGACCTCTGTTAAGGGGTGGGTTTGGAGAGTATTTAAGGAGGAAAAGCTACCAGACCCCTGACCCCCTTTTTCTTTTAGGTTAGTGTGTGTGTGTGTATTCTGTTTTCTTAAGGATTCTCAAATCCATCCGTTCTTCTCCACTCCATGGCTTGCCTTAATTCTGGTCCTTACATATTTCCAACCTTGAGGCCTAGAGTGACCTAACTTGTTTTCCAGTCTCCAGTAGCATCTGCCCAATCCACTGCCAACATTGCTACCAGAGACATCTTTATAAAATGCAAATCTGATTGTGTTACAGCCTTATTAAAAATTCTTCAGTGGTTTCATTATCTTCTAAATTCTTACAAGACACTTCATGATCTAGCCCCTGACTACCGCTTAGTCGCTCTCTCTTGCCAGGCATCCAGCACTACCAAACCACTTTCAGACCCGGGAGTTTACCCTGTGTCATTGACCACTGTGCTTTTGCACCAATGACTTCCTCTGCCAGGAATCCCCTGTGTTCTTCCCCTTCACCAACCTCCCACTCCCATCACCTGGGTGACTCCTACTCATTCCTTTAGACTTAGCTCAAGTATCATCTTTCTTAAGGAACCTCCTGGCATGCCCTCCTTTTGGAGCCCTTTCTGAGTGCTTCTTTAGCAGCCTTTATTATAGCAGTTATGACAGTACCTAATAGCTGTTGCTAGAGTGCTTTTCACTTCTTCTGGACCATTAGCTTTTTGAAAGCAGAGACTGAGTCTTTAAAACCCTGCTGCTTAGAAGAGTAACTATTTGAAAAAAAATAAAGAGAGAAAGCTAGGAGACTATGCTAGAGTGTTGATCATTGCCTGCCTTGCTCATAACCCCTTCTGCACCATGCAACCCTAACCCAGTAGATTAGGACTGTCAATGCTCTGGTTTGTAAAGATGAACTGAGCCAATCAGATTCATTTATTGGGGCTTCAGCATTGGGGAATGAGAAATTGAGTAAACTAGGAAGAGGATGATGGTATGATGCAGAGTCAAGACACAGGTATGGTGGAAGCCAAAATTATAATAATGAGAAGTCAGTTAATAGATGTAAATAGAGCAGGTGCACAAAGAAAAACAGATGTCATAAGAGAAAAGTCATACAATGAGAGAGACAGAGACAGAGAGAGAGAGAGTCTTCTGTGGTTCCTATCACAATCCAACTCTGGGGTGGATTCTCAGTATTCTAACATTAAATCTTTTTTTTTTTTTTTTTTTTTTTAATTAAATTTATTGGGGTGACAATTGTTAGTAAAATTACATAGATTTCAGGTGTACAATTCTGTATTACATCATCTATAAATCCCATTGTGTGTTCATCACCCAGAGTCAGTTCTTCCATCACCATATATTCGATCCCCCTTACCCTCACCTCCCATTAAATCTTTATGAGAACTAATCTGAATGAATTTGTTTCTTTAAGTAAAACTGAAGCAGGGAGAGAGGAGAGAAGAGGAGGTGTGACATTGTGATTTATGATTATACTTGGTTTTGTCCAGTTTCTGGCACAGAGCTCCTAAAACTCTTGGAATGTCCTAAAATAGCTTTTGTTATGTTAATTAGGTGACTTTTGGACCACACCCTAGGATTATGACTGGTTGTCAGGAGAACCAAACATGTTGGGTTGCTATTTTAAATGACACCCCTGACCTTTGGGGAGGGGAGTGGGCCTGCTGGTTGAATCAATCACCTATGGCCATTCATGCCTATATAATGAAGCTTCCATAAAAACTCAAAAGGGTGGGTTTCTAGATGGGTGAACATGTGGAGATATGAGGAGAGTGGCTGAATCTCCATGCCCCTTCCCCATACCTTACCCCATGCATCTCTTCCATCTGGCTGCTTCCGAGTTACATCCTGTTATAATAAACCCATAATCTAGTAAATAAAATGTTTTTTGAGTTCTGTTTGACATGCTAGCAAATTAATCAAACTCAAGGAAGGGGTTGTTTGAAATCTGATCTATAGCCGGTAGGTCAGAAGCACAGGTGCCAACCTGGACTTGTGATGATTGGCATTTGAAGTGTCAGGGGAGGAAGCAGTCTTGTGGGACTGAGCCCTTAACCTGTGGGATCTGACGCTGGCATCTGATGCTATCTCCAGGTAAATAGTGTCAGGATTGAGCTGAATTGTAGGACACCCAGCTGGTGTTGAAGAATTGTTTGGTGTTCTGAGAAAAACACCTACATGCTGGAATTGATGAGGAGAATTGTAGGAGGGAAAGAAAGGAAAAAAGTAAATAAGTCTTTTTTTTTTTAGACTACCAACTTCCCTTTTCCCTAGGTTTCTCTGCTTGCTTCAGGACTAAGTCCATGCCAGAAAGGAACTAGGAAACCGTTTCTCCTACCACTAGCCTAGACCCTAGGGGCCTGATACCCTCCTTCCTGTGGGCTCACTCTGGCCACTGCTCGGTGGTATTGCCTTTGTGAATTATGTACAAATGAACAGAGGCCCGAAGGAACGCTGTAAATTCATGGTGCTAAAATGATGAAATTAATTAAGGAAGTTAAAAATTTAAATGCTCTATTGAACTTCAAATGTAATTTATAAAAGCCAAACTTCAATAGCAAAAAATAAATGCAGTCAAGAAATACTTTTGGCTTTAGGAAATTGATTACTAAATATTTTTAAGAGATGCAAAAATCAAATATAAATACTTGAAGAGAAAATTTGTAAGACAAAGATTTTCTAATCTGTATCTGAATGATTAGTTTATTGTTGCAAAATTGACATTATGACTTATGATTCCACGAAGTAGAACTCTTATTTACTACTGTGTGGATTTATTAATAGCATTATCTTGAAAGAATGTCTTACAAGGGCTCTCAAAATACTAGTTGGTAAATGAAATTAATACAATTATATGAGATTCAAAAAACAGTGATAGAGAGAAGTGATCATTTGCTTGTAGTTGGAAGCATGGCTATTTTAATAAACTTTTAGGAAATAGTTGAAAATCTATGATAAAATGTTAGGTGTTAGCAAAAATTCATTATCTATGTGATAGTTGTCATGAAAAGATTATCTTGGGAAAGAAAAAAGTCCCCAAAGCATATTTGTTTGGAGAGGACCAAACTTTCCAAGAAGGGTGGTTTTTGACTTGTTAAGTGAGAGGAGGACTCACATTTGGTTCTTGAATTCTTGCCTTATGAAAAACAAAGCTAGAAAACTGCTGACTAGAATAACAATTATGCTGTGTAAAAATCTAATGAATTTTGGGGGGAATTCCATATTTTTTTCAGCTTTATTGAAGTATAATTGACAAATAAAGTGGCAAGATATTTAAAATGTACATAGTGATGATAGGATATACATATATACACTTTGTGAAAGGATTCCCACCATTAGTTAATTAACATATCCATCACCTCACATATTTATCTTTTTTGTGTATTTTTGGTAAGAGCATTGAAGTTCTATCCTCTTAGCAAATTTCAATTCTACACTACAGTGTTATCAACTATAGTCACCATGTTTTACATTAGACCTTATTCATCTTATAGCTGTAACTTTGTGCCCTTTTACCAACCTTTCCTATCCCACCCCCTGCCCCATCCCCTGGCAACCATTTTTCTACCCTCTGTTTCTATGACTTTGACTTTCCTTTCCTTTTTTTTTTCTTTTTAGATTCCACATATAAGTAAGATCATACAATATTTGTCTTTTCTTGTTTTGCTTATTTCACTTGACATAATGCCCTCAAGTTCCATCTGTGTTGTCGCAAATGGCAGGATGTCCTTTCTTATGGCTGAATTATACATACATATATATATATTTTTTTTCTTTTTTTTTCTTTTTTCCACCAAACCAAGTGGGATTTGTTGGTATGTAAGGCTGTTTCAACATTCAGAAGCCAGTTAATATAACCCACCACATTAACAGGGTAAAGAAGAAAAAAATCATACAATCATATCATTAGATGCAGAAAAAGCATCTAACAAAATCCAACACCTATTCACAATAAAATTTCTCAGTAAACTAATAATAGAGGGGAACTTTCTTAAATTCATAAAGAAAATCTACCAGAAAAACAACAGCTAACATCATACTTAATGGTGAGACATGCAAAGCTTACCTGCTAAGATCAGGAACAAGGCAAGGACGTTTCACCACTACTTCTCAACATTTTACTAGAAGGCCTAGCTAACACATTACGACAAGAAAATGAAGTAAAAGGTATAGTGATTGGGAAGGAAGAAATAAAACTAGCTTTGTTTGCAGATAACATGGTCATCTATGTAGAAAATCTAGAAGAATTAACAAAAAGAAAGAAAGAAGGAAGGAAGGAAGGAAGGAAGGAAGGAAGGAAGGAAGGAAGGAAGGAAGGAAGGAAGGAAGGAAAGAAGGAAGGAAGAAAAGAAAAAGAAAGAAAGAAAGAAAACCAAAAAACTCCTGGAACTAATAACTGATTATAGCAAGATTGCAGGATACAATGTTAATATATAAATACTCTTTGCTATAACCGGCAATGAACAAGTGGAATTTGAAATTAAAAATACATTACCATTTACTTTAGCACCCCAAAAATGAATTCATGTTTATAAAACTAATAAAAATTTACAAGATCTATATGAGCAAAACTACAAAACTGATGAAAGATACAAAGAAGAACTAAATAAATGGATAATTATTCCATGTTCATGGAAAGGAAGATTCAATATTGTGAAGATGTCAGTTTTCCCCAACTTAATCTATAAAATAAGTACCTTTCAATCAAAATCCCAACAAGTTATCTTGTGATTATCACCAAACTGATTTTAAGGTTTATATGGAGAGGCAAAAGACCCAGAATAGCCAACTCAACATTGAAGAAGAAGAGCAAAGTTGATGGACTAACTGTTTCCAAATTCAAGACTTACTATAAAGATATAATAATCAAGATATTATGGTATTGGCAAAAGAGTACACAAATAGATAAATAGAACAGAAGAAAGAGGCAGAAATAGTCCCTCATAAATATAGTCAACTGACCTTTGAAAAGGAGAAAAAGGCAATACAATGTAGCAAAGATGATCTTTTCAACAAATGGTGCTGGAACAACAGGACATTGCATGCAAAAAAATGAGTACAGACACTGACCTTACATCCTTCACAAAAATTAATTCAAAATAGACTATCGACCTAAACATAAAATGCAAAACTATATTGGGGCTGACCCGGTGGCTCAGGCAATTAGAGCTCCATGCTCCTAACTCCAAAGGCTGCTGGTTCGATTCCCACATGGGCCAGTGGGCTCTCAACCACAAGATTGTCAGTTCAATTCCTCGACTCCCGCAAGGGATGGTGGGCAGTGCCCTCTGCAACTAAGATTGAACACGGCACCTTGAGCTGAATTGCCGCTGAGCTCTCGGATGGCTCAGTTGGTTGGAGCACATCCTCTCAACCACAAGGTTGCCAGTTCGATTCCTCGACTCCCTGAAGGGATGGTGGGCAGCGCCCCATGCAACTAAAATTGAACATGGCACCTTGAGCTGAGCTGCCACTGAGCTCCCGGATGGCTCAGTTGGTTGGAGTGCGTCCTCTCAACCACAAGGTTGCTGGTTCAACTCCCGCAAGGGATGGTGGGCTGTGCTCCCTGCAACTAGCAATGGCAACTGGACCTGGAGCTGAGCTGCGCCCTCCACAACTAAGACTGAAAGGACAACAACTTGAAGCTGAATGGCACCCTCCACAACAAAGATTAAAGGGACAACAACTGGACTTGGAAAAAAAAAACAAAGTCCTGGAAGTACACACTGTTCCCCAATAAAGTCCTGTTCCCCTTCTCCACTAAAATGTAAAAAAAAATAAAAAAATAAAAAAATGCAAAACTATAAAAATCCTGGAAGATAGCTAGGAGAAAACCCAGATGTCCTTGTGTATGGAGATGACTTTTTAGATACAATACCAAAGGTACAATCCGTGAAAAAAATAATTGATAAGCTGGAACTCATTAAATTAAAAACTTCTGCTCTGTGAAAAACAATGTGAAGAGAATGAGATGATCCTTAGATAGGGAGGAAATATTTGCAAAAGAAACATCTGATAAAGAACTGTTATCCAAAATATACAAAGAACAGTTAAATCTCAACGATAAGAAAATGAACAGCCTGATTAAAAAATGATCAAAACACTTGAACAAACACCTCACCAAAGAAGATATATAGATGGCAATTAAGCATATGAAAAGATGTTCAACATTATATGTCATTAGGGAATTGCAAATTAAAACAACAATGAGATACCACTACACATATATTAAAATGGCCAAAATCCAAATTATTGAAAACACTAAATGCTGGTGAGGATGTGGAGCAACAGGAACTCTCCTTTTTTTGCTGGTGAGATTGTAAAATGGTTCAGCCATTTTGGAAGACAGTTCAGCAGTTTCTTACAAAACTAAATATACTCTTATCATAAAATCCAGCAATTTCACTCCTTGGTATTTATTCAGATGAACTGAAATCTTATATATACACAGAAATCTGCACATGGATGTTTATAGCAACTTTATTCATAATTGCCAAAACTTGGAAGCAACCAATGTGTCCTTCAGTAGGTGAACAGATAAACTGTGATACATCCAAGCAATGAAATATTATTTACCAATAAGAAGAAGTGAGCTATCAAGCCATGAAAAGACATAGAGGAAACTTAAATGCATATTACTAAATGAATGAAGCCATTCAAAAAAAGTCTATATACTGTATTATTCCAACTACATGACATTCTGGAAAAGGCAAAACTATGGAGTCAGTAAAAAGATAAGTGGTTGTTAACGGTTAGTGGTGAGTGAGTGATAAATGTGCAGAGAACAGGATTTTTAGGGCAGTGAAATTATTCTGTACAATACTACAATGGTGGATATGTGTCATGATACATTTGTCAAAACTCATAGACCATACAATACCAAGAATGAATTCTAATGTAAACTATGGACTTTGGGTGATAATGAGGTGTCAGTGTAGGTTTATCAAATGTAACACATGTACCACTCTGGTGGGGGGTGTTAGTAGTTGGAGGGGCAGGGGATATATGGGAACTCTGTACTTTTCACTCAATTTTTCTGTGAATCCAAAATTACTCTAAACAATAAAGTTTATTCCTTCAAAAAATTCACTAGAGACCTTTATTGAATATTCAATAAGCACAGGACATAGTACATTGTTTCTATTACACGTTATAACCAATTCAAGGAGAGTGGCCCAGTCACTATCACCAGTCTCTCCCCTTTGCTCCATTTTGAAGGCCTTAACTTCCAAAACTGTTTGTTCCTCCCCCAGGTCTAACAGAGGAAATCTGAAGAAAGGTTCTGAGAGGTGTTAGAAAAGCAATTTTTCAATATGCATAATAGTTCTACTGATTTTAATGACAAGAAAATTAACATTTAGAGACTCTTCACTAGAAAACCTCCACAGGACTAGATGGAATTCAAATACTTGACAAACCAAACCGTGACCTAATGTTTTCTTTTTTAAAAAAAAAAATGTTATTATTAAATTTATCAGGTTGACATTGGTTAGTAAAGTTATATAGGTTTCAAGTGTACATTTCTATAATACATCATCTATATAACGCATTGTGTGTTCACCACCCAGAGTCAGTTCTCCTTCCATCACCATATATTTGACCCCCTTTTCCCTCTTCTACCCTCTGGTAACCACTAAACTGTTGTCTCTGTCTATAAGTTTTTGTTTCTTTGTCTTGTTCATTTGTTGCTTTCAGCTTTATAGCCCACATGTGAGTAAAGTTATATGATGCTCAACTTTTTCTGTCTGATTTATTTTTCTTAGCATGATAATCTCAAGATCCATCCATGTTGTTGCAAATGGCAGTATTTCATCTTTTCTTATGGCCAAGTAATATTTCATTGTTTTAACATCAATGTAGTCTTTGAATCTAGTTAAAATCTATTTTCTCCTGAAACTGATAGAGGTCTCTAAATAATTTTGATCCAGACCCAATCCCAAATCATGATTTATATGTCCTACAAGACCTGTAACTGTCTCTAACTTATCAATATTTAGTTATTGTTTATGTGGTCAGAGAAATGCTGAAAGAATGTGTTACAGTACAATTTCATGAACAGAGTGAGAATTTTTTTAGTAGGAAAGATCTTAGGAAACGTCTCATAAAACACCTCACTTTACAGGTTAGGAAAGTGAGTGACAGTGAACACAGTGACCTGACCAGGGCGTCATCTAATTAGCAGCAAACCTGAGACTAGAACCCAGTTCTTCTGACTCCATAAATAAAGAAAACAGTGTTGGCCTCAAAAAAGAAATGGGAGAATATTTGCAGACTTATGCTTTTACCAATTAAAATTTTGAGCAATATGAATCACTGATTTGACCAAAAATAGTTATTGCATGAACTCATGCTTTCTTGGACTTGGTACAATTTGCTCCTTGTAGCAATCCACTGTAACACAACTCAAAAACAAGGAATATAGCAGGATATAACTTCAATTTGGTTTCTCCTTAAATAGAAGCAGCTCTATTTAGAGAACAGGTGTGTTATTAGGAAAAACATACCAACTTGACAGTCTGAGTACACTCCAATGGAGTACTCCATTTCTGACAAAGAGAAGCGAGGAAATATGCTGAATATTTAATGACATGCTGTTTTGTGGTTTCTTCCAAACCACAACCGTGAAGGTAGTATTTGTTGTCTTGAGTGATGATTAGATTTGGTGCATTATGTTCCATTTGGTATGTAATATATACCATGTCAAAATCATTAGTGCTGTGAGAGGAAGAACAAAATAAAACTATAGTAGTTTGTGGTCCTGGAGAAGAACAATAATATTTTTGTCAATACCTAAATCAGTTTTCACAAATAGAATGCATCTTCACCAGAGACAAGGAAATAATAAATATTCTCCTTACCTGAGCTTTCCAATGTGTCTGTTTCCTAAGATGACTCTTCCTTTGAGTTAAAGAATGTGTTTGATTGTTTCTTTCATATCACTCAATTCATTGATTTACTCCCCACCTTGTGATAAAGAGGTTTAAGAACTTTGTTAAGATGATTTTAGATTTCTATCAAAAAGCAAGACTGATGGCTCCCTACCTCAAACTTTTAAAAAATATTTTGAATCTACCTGCATGACATTTCTTTCCCTTGCTCAGTTCTCAAACAGCTATACTGATTTTAACTTTTCCACTGACAACTCCTCTTAGATTTTAGAACCAATACTCAGTATGCAGTAGCCCAAGCAAGCACTGTATTGATTTTCCCCCCTCTAATTATTTTTTGCTTCTATTTCAGTTAATACTGACATTGGTGAAAGTATATCACATCTCAAAAATTCCATGCTAAATGTAAAAATTTTTTTTTGTCATTTGTGATGAAACATTATAATGTTCTTTCCTTGTGTCACAGTCCCTTATGTTGCTGAACTATCAGGCTATTCCCTGAACTTTTATTCTTGTCCATCGTTTGTCTTCTACACCAGGCATGCAAATAGTTTTGAAAAATCTTTAGGTGGCAGAAATTGTATATCAATTGGTTATTCTTAAAATTTAGAAGTTCTTCTTCCAGACACTCCTGAGTATCCTAATGCTTCTCCTTATCACTGACAATGAGACTGCGATGCCTTCACTACAGCAGATACCCCAAGAGTGTGTGAAGATACCCACGATTTAGCTAACCAAACCAGAAGCAGGGCACGATTGTTTTATGAAAAGTGAGCTAATTTATGTGAGAGTGATTTGTGCTTGCAGCATAAGGTAGTGTAAATGTAGATCTAAGCTATTGAATTATTATTAGTTGTTGTTGAGGTAAGGACAATGGGCTGGAAGCAGAGCACTTAATTCTATTCTCCACCCTGCCACTGACCACTTACACTGAGCAGCGCATTTAATTATCCTTTCTATTTGGGCTTGTATCTATTTGAAAATTCGGCTAACACCAAACCTATCATGTTTTTATTAGAATTTTTTATAATTATTTGCCTACGTATCTTTGTCACCTATTAAAATTTTGTTCTTCTTAAATATAAGAACCCTATCACATTAATTTCTCCATCACTCATGCATAGATAGCCCTGTTACTGATACAAAGTAAATGCTAAAAGAACTTCAGCTGATGCATGTATTTAACCAGTCTGTGCCTCTAAAATTCTATGTCTACTGCCTAATTCTCATGAGGTCTGTCTTGCCTTCTTTCAGGCCCTGGGTACAAAGCCTGGTGCCTATTTTTTCACATCTGATTTAAAATAATCTTTGTGAAAGGAAGTGAGATGAAGGATGTAAAGCACAGGGGATAATTTTACAGACAAAATCTCTGTGGAAAACCAGTTGCAGTGTGATCCAGGGAAGGCATTTTACATGATCACTGTCAAAGTTTAAACGTATGCACGTGAATCTCCCACTGAAATGGGAGCGCTGTGTGTCAGAGCCTGCCAAATGGAGCCTGCCTTCCCTATTTCTGCCAGACAACTCACCTCCCACACCATGAAAACCACCTCAAATACCTGTGCATACTATTTTCTTAATGCAATTTTAGGGTGTGCTCTGGAGTAAGTACTATTTCTAGCGCTGTCCGTTCCTTGCGATGTAGTCTGGTCCTTTTGATGTAGTTTTCATCTGAGTCAAATGGGAGTGGCTGGTTGGGGCTCTGGTCAGAAGGATTCTGTTAGAAGGATTCAGTGCTTATGTGTATGTCTTGAGTTCAACAGAAGAGTGTGCTCTTGGTACGGGATGTAGCAGTACATGTGCTAACGGTTTGCCTATTCTGTTGAGTATGTTTGATACTAATAATGTCTGATTTTTATTAAACACTTACTATGCCATGCACTCCTGTAAAACTCTTTATGACTGTTAGAATCCTTTTAATAATCTATAGTATGTACAGTTATTATCACCATCTTACAGATGAGGAAACTGTTGCCCAGAGATGTTAAGTAACTTGTTCAGGACTGCATAGCTGTTCAACAGCTGATCTGTGATTTAAACATAGGCAGTCATTTTCCAGGGTTTGTATGCTGCCCACTGTGCATACTATCTAGATATACTCACCAAGAAGTATCTTATCTAATCTCTTATAACAATGACACCAACATTTATGAGACCATGAAGTCTCTGAAGTTCTCTGCCATCTGCCATGGCTTTTCCTGAAGGGGACAAACTGATTTCTATGGGCAGGAGGACTCTGACTCCTCCTTTTAAGTGACCTTCAAATGGCATGTCTCCAACATATGATTTTTGCATACATTTGGAAGTTTTAGGAGGCTGTGGGCATATTGAGTTCATCGCTATTTCTTCATTTCTTCCCCAGGAAAGACACTAGCCATGATATCATCTGACAAATTATTTTGCTTTAAATGTACTTATTTCATTAGTAAAAGTCTTAATTATGAAGCACAGTGAAGAAAAAATGAGAGGGTGTAGGGTAACATGCTGTTTTGTTTTGTGCCAATTTGAAAAATATAATGCAGAAAGATTTTTTTGCCCACACTGATTCATGTGGTAGGATTTTAATAAAGATTCTGAAAGAACTTTAAAACTTTAAATCAATAGTGCATTTGTACCATTTTCTCCTATATATGATTCTTGTCCATGAAGTAAAAAGGACAACACATCATTAAATACTTCCAAAAATAAAAAGTATTCTACACAAAATTATGTTAAAACAACATAATTGTAACATATCTATAACATAACAGTAGTCAATGTTACAATCGTTAAAATTAAAACCTGATGATTCCTCCTGTGGAATATCAGACTGAGAAACCCATATCTCAATTTATTGGAAAGAAGACTGGCGTATCATTTTAAAGGAAATATCCAGTAGAAAAACAGGTTTTAATTTGGGGAAGCTAATGAGTTTCCCTTTTTATAGATAAGACATACACTTTATGTTGGTCCATCCTGAGGATACTGTATTCAAAGTCTTATTCAGATTAAATAGTTACATAGACACAAACACAAACACACATCTCTAGCTCTCCTAACCATCCTACAGTGTGGTAATCACCCTTTTTTAAATGAAGAGACTGCGGATAACAGCAGAGTCCTGGAGCTGGGTTTCAATTCCAGGCCTACCTGACCTCACAGCACATTTTCTTTCAGTATATCAACCCCACACTATGCCATTACTTTTATTATTTTATTTCCTAGCCTATTGCTCTGTATGTGCTAGGAACTCAATAAATAATACTTATTAAGTTGCATAAATAAATAAATACTTTAAATACTGTCAAAAGTTCCATTGTTGATTAAAATCTATAAGCTCCGATGATTATAAGTTCTTGTTTACTGATGTATCCTGTGCAGCTGGCATGTAGCAATCACTCAGTAAACAGTTGATAAAGGAAGGATAAGGGAGAAAGAGGACAGAGGAAGGATAGGAGAAGCGAAGGATAATTAAAGCCTAGGATTTATTAGCACTAGAATTATGAAGATGATTTTATAATTATCATCACCCCATATAGCAGAGTGGCACCAGAGGCCAAAATCAAGCAGTAGAAGGACATGCTTGGCTCAGATGGAGCCGATGGAACACATAGGGCAGGTAGAAACATGAAAATACATGATTTTAAGACTTGAAAGTTTGGAGAGCATTGAGGTGAAAGGAGAAGAGAGAAAATGGAAGAAAACAGAAGCGATGTTGTTATGTATTCCACACTATGTCCAGTTAGTTGTACACGATGGGTGACTCATGCATGCACCCAGAGGCAGATGTGACAGTACTGAAGCCGACAAGTCTAGTCATCTAAAGAGAGCCTCGTTACAGTAAATGAAGAACATTAGATTATTATTATTAACACTATAATCTTGCAAAAGACTGAGACCGCAACAAGAACAACTTCTAATGTAAAATTTCTAAATTTCTCAAATTTCAAGCATCAGTATGTGAAAGTGACATAAACCTAGGAAAATAATTATCAGAAAACCTTAAGGGTAGGATGTGCTGAGTCTTAGAAATGCTAACAAAAATTTTTAAATGGTTTCAAGTGGTTTTTTCTTAAGCTAATTTCAGAGCAAGAACGACAAAAAAAGAGATATGGTCAAGACTTGGGGCAGATGGTATGTTATTAACAGATGGCAGAGAAAAGGCGGAACTCTTGAGCTCTCTTTTTATTTCTCTATGAAAAAAACTGGGACTAATGTAGTTAAGAGGGCACAAAAGACCAGTTTCAGAGAGGCAATCATTGCAAATCACTTGCTTCTTTAAATGTCTTTAAAACTCCAGGTAGGCCTGACAATTAAGTTAATGAACTTGTTGCAACGATGTTGCTAACCTTTTTTGATACCAGAGGGATTATTCATTATGAATTTGAACCAAATGGACAAACAGTTAACCAAGTTTATTATTTGGAAGCGCTGAAAAGGCTGCGTGAAAAAGTTAGTTGACCTGAACTTCTTCTCACCAACAATTCATAGCTCTTGCACGAGCTCACACGGCACTGTCTCTGAGGGAGTTTTTAGCCAGTAAACAAATAACTGTATTGGAACACCCTTCCTACTTACCTGATCTGGCCCCCAATGACTTCTGTCTTTACCCAAAGATAAAGGAAATATTGAAAGGAAGACATTTTGACGACATTCAGGACATCAAAGGTAATACGACAACAGCTCTGATGGCCATTCCAGAAAAAAAGTTCCAAAATTGCTTTGAAGGGTGGACTAGACACTGGCGATGGTGCATAGCTTCCCAAGGGGAGTACTTTGAAGGTGACTGTAGTGATATTCAGCAATGAGGTAGGTAGCACTTTTCCAGGATGAGTTTGCGAACTTAATTGTCCGCCCTCGTAAACACAAATCATACTCAAGATTCTCCCCTCTCCCAGCTTTATTGAGATATAACTGACATATAACACACTACGATTCTTAGAGATATGATCACAGAGAATCTGTGGGTAAGCTCAGTGGTTCATGGCGAAGGGTTCAGGTACCAAAAATAGAAAAACGTTGCCATGATTTTTTTAAAGTCAGATTTCAAAGGGTGGATCTTGGAAATGCAGGTCAGTGAACTTAGGTCAATGCCTGACAAAATTCTAGATGACCTGGAGGCCAGCTGCAGACTTGTGAGGGACCCTCAGTTGAGATGAGTCAAGCCTGCCCAAATCAGTGTAATGGCTCAGTTGAGCCCAGTCCAAATTATTGAACTTCCTCACTATGAGCTAAATAAATGGTGGTTAAGTCACTAAGAGTTGAGGTGGTTTGTTATAGAGCAAAAACCAACAGTGTAATAGTCAAGGGTTCAAGAATTTATATTAGGTTCTTAGTTCAGGGATCTATGTTAGGTTCTTCATACTACTTACGCTCAATCTTTATGAGTCCTGTGAGTATTTTTAATATTTTAATTCTTAAGGGACCTGAGGACTTTGGTTAGAGGAACACGGTCACTATCAAGTTAAAGACTATGTGGAAGGGCATGTATGATTTGTGGAAAAAATATTCACAGGTGTATTGGAGTATAAAATAGGTTTGTGGGAGAGATTTGAGGGAAGAGCCCAGAGAACAGTTTTGAGTTACTAGGTTACTAGTCAATGTGTACTTGAGACACAGAGAACTCTTTTGAGTTACTAGTAAATGTGTACTTTTGTGCCTGTAAAATTCTGATCACTTGAACATGTGAAAAATACACTCCTTCCTAACTATGCACTTAGATTTTAAAATAAAGATAAGAATTTGGGGGAGTCAGTTTTCTTCACAAGAAGTCCAAGATTGCATCTGACAGTTACTACTAGTGATTCTACAAATATAGTGATGTTTCCAAGTACCTTTGAAAGATTAACATTCGGTTAAAAATAACTTTAAATGCTTTTTAAGGTTGGATGTCCTTTCTGAATTTCATAATAATATTATATATGCAAGCTCTTCACTGGCATGATGACTGTTAATATTTATTACATTTGAGTAAGATTATGCTGTAATTCCCTAATTTGAAGTAATAAATTCACAGAGAAATTTAAATCTCTAAGTTATACACAAACATGTAAACAGGTAATAAATTGATATATTTTATATATATATATATATATTAAATTAATATTGAAATAAAAAAAATCTGCCATGGCTTACTTACACAAACCTTGGTTTATCTTAAGAAGCTAATTATGACAAATATGAACTTTCAGTCATTTCTCCTATTCCCCATTGTTCTCTCCTTAAAATATCCCCATTCTCACTTAGTTTTTATGTATACATATTTTCCTGGGAGGATTATAAAATAGAAAATTCTGGTAATACTGTCTGCGTACAGCAAGAAACTATTCACTGCTTCCTAATTATCCTCTGTTTTACTTTCTTGTGAAAGAAAATTATTTGGAGACCAGCGCTTAAAATCCATAGGGAAGCCAATAGAATTATGTGCACATTTGTTTGCTAAAGAGATTGCAGGAAATATAAAGCTCATTCTAAAGATGCAGTATTGGTCCCAGGCAAATCAAGACTATGGTCACATTTGTCTTTGGGGCTCTATCTCCTGACTGTGGGCTCATTTCTTTCCTCTTCTGCTTCTTTCCCAGCATCCTCTCTCTCCCTTCCCACCTATCCATGATAGACAAGCCTTTACTGTATGACTCATCTTCTCAATTATTTACATTTTTTATGAGGACCAAACGCTTAAACTAAATGGATTAAATTTTACAGCAAGAAATTCTCAAATTAGTTTGGTTGGGGTGTGGGGTGCAGGTGTAAAAAAGAGGGATATGTGGATCACATGACATCACATCATGACATCGGTGACCTGTTTCATGTTTGCAGATTTGGACCTCCAAGGCTTCAAACACTGAGATCATACAGCCCTTTCTCTATCTGTCATTTAAAATAAAAATAGTGTTACACCAAAAAAATAAATGCAAGGACTTCAACAAAGATCTGGCTTTTCTAATAGTGTCTACTTGAATTGGTATTAATATCAATAGTAAATACCTCCAAGCATACTCTTTTGTCTTTATGTTTGGGCCTCTGTTTACCTCTGATGCCATAGCCCAGATACTGAGTGCTGCCTTTGGTGATCCAGCACGCAGAGCTAAGACAGCAAGCTCGCTTTCCAGGAAAAGTAATATCAAGGTAGCCTCATCAAAAGCCATTCAACATGGGTACAAGAGGCTTACTTCTTTTTAGTCATTTTTCAAATTGCTAACTATTTGGAAAGATCTTCTTTGGGGATATTTGACCTTAAAAATCCACATATAAATTCATACAAAGTCAGGAATGATGGTAACGGTGATATCTCTGGGATATCACTGGCGGATGGTGGGGAGTGGACCAAGTTGGGATGGTATAAAAAAGGGACTTTAACCTTATCTGTAATAACTTAGAAGTTTTACAACAAATATATATTTATATGTTATTTGAGTACTTAAAATTTAACGTCAAATGAATTAATATGGTTGAATAATGCTCAGTAGCATCCAGAATTCTCTGATTTTGATCCACTTTAATTTTTCTTGGTCCATTTTCCCCTTGGAGTTTCAATCTGGGCTCCCTACGCATTTGCTAAGCCTCTCCCTGGCATTGCTCTTTGACCTCTCCCAGCCTCTGAGACAATGCTATCTGCCTCGGTCCCCCTCTGGTGAGATTTGGTACTAAATCCCTAAGCTCCTGTCCAGGTCTTAGAGTTGCAACTGGCCTCTTGTATGAATAATATTATATTTGCACTCTGAGCATAGGGCTCCTGCATTTGAGCTCCCCTGTCCTTAGTTCTTAACATTGAGCACCTCCCTGCCTCCCCCCGCCCCATTTCTGAGACCTTCCATTAACCTGCCTAGTTCATCAGTTGTATGATATGAGTACCAGGGCTCTGCCTGTTTCTTTTGGCTCTCCCCTAAAGATTGGACAGTGTCCTGTAAACCCAACCTATTAGCTAGAGCCTTGATCCTGTGGACAGACCTCCCCAGGAACCACCACCCACCCTGTCTGGATTCCTGGTATTATAAACCTGCACTGTCCCCGTGACTATTAAGCTCCACCAGCCCGCTGAATTTAAATTTCATTACAGCTGGGGCTTCCTCTATGTAGTGCCGGGTGTTTGCTTGAATCCTGAATCAAGCTGTTCAAATAGGTCGGCTAGGCCAGGATCTGCACCCCCAAATCCTTCCCCACATGAAAGACCCCTCAAGAGATCTTCAGAAAGAGAGGGCTATCAGGTGCAATGTCTAGTCGGAACTCAGCCAAGCCACCTTGCAAGACATAAGTTGTCACGTAAAAGGCAAAAATGGAAGTGGCAACTCTAGAGATAAGAATGAAGAAAGGAAATAATTAGGCAACCAAGGTGCGAGTCAAGACAGTTAGACACAGGTGGAGGAAGGCCTGGCTGCACAGTGGGGTGTGTACAAAATAAATCACGCAGATGGGGTACTGAGGCCAAGAGGCCTCTTCTAAACAGATTTGGTGTGCTCTTGAGGGTCTGGGAGGGTGAGGAGAGAGCCTGAAGTGATGAGCTCCGCCAGAAAGATGCCTGCCCGACTTCACTTTGTGTAAACTACCATGACTCGCTAGAAGGAAAAAATCTCCCCAAATACAGCAGTCAGATCCAACAGTACCATTCTGTGTCACCAATTCTGATATCCTGGATTATGCCATAGGCATTTATATGAAAATGAGTAGTTTTGCTTTTAAATATGTTTTTTTAAATCATTTTCTTATTTCAAAGTAGTATATAGTAACTATAGAAAATAAGGAAAATGCAAATAAGTAAAAAGAAGAAACAAGAATCGGCCATAAATATACCATTAATAGGTTTATAAGTATCATTAATATAAAATAATTTGGGTGTGTTCTTTTGTACTTTAAACTGTGTACATGTGTAACCTATCTATACTCTGTCACTTTTTAAATGCGGCTAGACTATACATACTATTGGCAGTTTTTTTTTTCATGTAACAATATGTCATAGTTATCTTTAACAGAATCATTTTCAAGTAGTTCTTTTCTGTCTGCCTTCTTCCTTTTATAGAATGATCTGACTGCTCTTTGAATTCAGTTATTTTGAATTATCTGACATAGTTTTTTAAAAGTATGTTTTGAACAGCCTCATATTAACTTCAACCAGTTTATAAAGAATTTTAATTGAGAAATTGTCAAGGCGGGCAAAGAAAGCAAAAGCAAAATGACTAAGACTGAAGAAGTGTTTACTAGGAACAAAACACTATTTTTTGAAGTTTTTTCTCCTGATTTTTAAATAAAAGTAAACCACTCCAATTACCAACTTGTCTCAGAGCTCTTGCTGCTTATATTTCAATTCAACTTAAATTATTCATAAATTGCTGTTATCATTGTATTCCTATGGGTAAAACATACACTAAGTATCTAGAAGGCAATCATTTGGTGAAAATACAGGCTCAATTCAGGTCTCCAAAACACTCTGTGATTATAACTGTTATGTTTTTTTCAGGGCAGTGAAGCCCACGGAATGTCAGTTTCATTCTGGTTACACGCATTACTGTGAGATTTCTCTGCAGATGTTCCCCACAAAAGCCTCTTGATTTTTTACGCCCCCCCCCCCACCCGCCCTTACTTGGAGATGTCGATCCAGACCATGAGACCTCCTACCTTTCAATAATTCCCAAAGCAATGGAATTGCTGCTTTTCCCAGTAGACTACAAAGCTCAAGCAGGTGTCCATAGCCTCTCAGTCAGTTCTAGTAGCATCTTCCTAAACATTTCTGGAATACTTAAATTCCTGTCTAAATGATCTTTTTCTTGCTGCCTTCACAGGAGTTACACTGGACTATTCATTTCTTATATACTTCGCTGATCTGAAGCCCTTCACAGTAAAATACTGTATCATGTTTATAAATAAGCGCAAAGATTTGATGATTTGTCATTATTTCTGGGTGCATGAATTCTGTGGCTCAGCCACTCAAAGATAATTTTAAAAATAAGAATGAATCTAAAACTTGTGCAGGAGTTTATGGCTGCTGCACCTGCACAACTTCCTCTTGACTGGCCTGTGCTTTTGATGTTCATCTTTTCAATTACTTTGATTCTCTTTATAAATTCTTCTTATTTTCCCAACATGTGGCATATTTCGCTGTCAAGTCCATTTAACTGGAGAAACATTTTTTCGTGGAATCACTTGCAGTTTTCTGTACTTAGAATTATGTAGTCAGGGAGCCATTTCTTCCAATTCACCTTCATTCCCTCCCAAGTCTTGACCACTCTCTGCTTCTTCCTGAGAAGTGGCTTCCAGGGATATGATTTGCCTCCTGAGCAGGATTTCAGTGATTTTGATAGAGGTCTGAACAGTGTAAAGACCTCTTGGGTTGGGTTTTATAGCAGCTAGTCATTGTTTTGTTTTAAAAGGTCAAATATCAGATGCCTCCCCCTTTTCCTGCTCTGGCATGTTCACCAATATCCACTTTCTGTTGTTATTGTTAACCTTCAGAACAACATCAGGTTTCTGAGAGCCCAGGGGATGACACGTGCTCCAGGGTCATCACTGCCTCTGCTCCACCTGAGCCCCTCCCATCACTCACGCTCCCTGTAGTGTCCATGCAGTTGGGTTTCTCATTTTCCTTACCTTTTCCTTCAAGGGCTCTAGGCACATTTATCTTCTCATTTAAAACCACCTAGATCCATAACCAAGTTTTAATGTTGTGTTCCTGTAGATGCTTTAGCCCTCCATGATTCCTGTTTTAATGCTCACGTTTTCTCGTGCTTGCTTTTGCTTTCTCTTATCCTGAGACAGATAACCTCCCCTCACCTTTCTATCAGAACATAAAATAGATTCCCACCAAACTTTCAGTGTAATATTCTACAGCGTCCACATTCAAGAAAGTAGTCCTTGCTTGTTCATTATTGACACAGAAATGTTAAAATGATTTTTACCTTTGAAAAGTGTAACATACGCATTTCCTGGAGCCAACACATGGTGCAGAATAGTTACAAATTCAGTAAACATAAATTCTGTGGTCTTGTTCTTAATAGTTTTCCGAGTCACTATTTTCCAAGGCCCATATTTGCTTAAATGTTCAGAAATTGTTCCTTGATGATTAGGATTATGATTTCATTCTGCAACTTTAAACTCTTGTTAAATTAGCTTTTTGGATCATCTGGTGCACTCTAGTGGGGTCTACTTGAATTACAAACAGTCCTGTTCCAACTCCCTCCCACCATTTTTGGGAGGGTGGAGCAAGACAAGGAGAGGCAGAAATTAGTTAAAAATATACTATGACATAATATTTATGATAAAAAAGCTGGATAACTTCTTGAGTAAAAAGCATAGATCTGAAAAGGATGTGGTGATATTCAATTTATTTCCTCGCCCCTAATTAGCACTTTAGCCAAGACAACCCAGAAGATAAATTTCTACCCTACGCATATGTCTGACGGAGAGAAGCTGTGATCATGCAACATAGCCATGCTTCTGTTCACTTCAAGAATATTTCAAATAGATGTTAAACATCATTATCATCAAAAATTTAGAGTATGGCGTGTCTCCATGAAATTGTACTGGATGTTATGATTAGTTTTCCTGGGCCACGATATACATTATAACTACTAACAAGCCACTACCTACAACTGTTTCTTTATAGGTCAAATCATTTAATAGAGAAACTGAAATAGAACTCTTTTAGGAGCAATACCATGCCATCGTGGGAAATAGCCATTTTCTGCCAGTAAATTCAGGGGTCAGAGACAGTCTAGCATGGGAAATTTCGACTCCATTCTCCTTTAATATAGCACATATTTGTTCCAGTGTGGGCAGGAGGCTGTGCAATGATGCAAAGCAGAGAGGAATGAGAGGTAGGAGATTTCAGTTTGTGCCCGTTCAGCTGGGAGACTGGGCAAGCCAATGGACAGTCTCGGCCTCCACTTTCTCATCTGTAAAGTGGGAAGGTTGACCATATATTTCTTCATTGGTTGGTTCATGAGTTCATGTTATCTATGAAATTTCATTGTTCACAAGAAGAAAGACTATTTTCAAGGCCCTCAAAAATCTGTGAGAAATTTAGGGTGCTTCAACATTTATATTAAAGTACTGTTCTCACATCAGGACAGGGTCATTTTAACTGTGTTAAAATTGAACATCAAATGCTTATTAATTCAAGCAAATAATGTCTATAGCAGAATGTTTTTTGAACATTCCCATTTGTTTATGATGTTTCCATTCACTTGGATCACCAGAACTCAGTAGTGGATGGAGGGTTCATGGTACTTGTAATAAGAAAGAATGCCTAACTGCAAACAAGTACTGCTTGTTTTTCATAAGCAAATGGAGATACAGATAGACTCTATCAGAGTCCTTGCTATATCCTTCAGTATAGCATGGGAACTCATTGTCCACGTTTTTGTTATTATTCCTATTAAATACATATTATATGTAATATACAAATATTTATATGTGGATTTAACTATCTCAATATGCCTATGGTTTTTTATTAAGCCATACTAAAATGTATATGGCTTCTGAGTAACAATTTCCACTTCTCACTTAAAATTTATACAAGAGACATTCTGCTGAATGCAGCAAAGTTGGAGTAAGAATCAATGTATAAAAGATTCCTAGAGAAGTGATTAAATCCATCTCTTTGTCCACAGTTAAACCTATGGGCTATGTTATCTGAGCAGAAAGAGGCCTCCCCTTAGGAGGACTGGGGAACCCCATGTTAGTAGGTTCCCTAGTCCTCCTGAGTAATGCTCACATTCCTATGTGTAACTGCCTCTCCAGACCCCATCCTCCACTCCAGGATACGATGTTAAAAAACACTGTTAAAGGATAAAAAATTAAATAACATGTGTACATAATTTATTCTACAAATTAATCCCCGTTCTATACACATATATTTCCATTGGTTTTCTGGTTTGCTTTTAGCTTACCATGATTATCAACTAGATGTAGCTGAATCATAATTTCACCATTCATTCATTTAAAAAATAATACTTATTAGTACCTAGTATACGCTGAGAAGTGTGTAATGCTAGTCTTACTGTCTACTTTAAACTTGTTCTTTTTTTTTTTGGTTTTATTAATGTCCCTAAGTTCACAAAATGAGCTCTGTGGTTAACTGCTTGATATCAAGCTACAGAGTTGATTCAGACTGCATAGTGCCTGACGTGTAATCAAAATGTAAGTAAAATTCGATTCAAGAACAAAGTTAAGAGAAAATAAATCAACACTATCAAAACCATATTTGGAGTCACACAAAACCAAGTATGTTGCCATAGCATGATATACTTTGTATCAGTTTCTTGTATATACAGAAAGCAAAATTTTAAAGATGATCAAAATATTGAAATGTTGTTTGCTTAATGAAACGTTGTTTGATTTTAAGGTGCCTGTCCCTGATGCTGGTCAAGTGTATTAAAGTCAAATTATGTAACGTTCAGCTTACTACAGAAGCTTTAATCATCTGCATCACTGTTCTATATAAAGGCACAAGCCAAGAACATTTGAAGAATTTGCCATATAGACACCCAGATCAAGTTTGTGCATTGAATTAGCTACAGACAGACCTATATTGAGATCATTTCTCAGAGCAGTACTTCAGTTATTATCTTGTAAAATATTGGTGGAAATGAATCATTTTAAAAACTGATAGGCTTTCAAAAATACCCTAACTTGACAAATTCATGCTAAAAATGGATACTGTATAGATTAGCACAGGAAAAATAAAACATTCTGAGATGGCTCAGGTCCTCAGAAATTAACACGTAGTCCATCTCAGGAAAGAATTGGTTTTAATCCAGTAAGAATTACCTCCTACAACATTCTTGTCTGTCATAGGCCATTTCTCACATCACAATAGAGGTGTGTTTAGACTCTATACATAAAATGGTTAGAAATGTCACATTTCGGCATCATGGTTGATATTTTACCTGGCTAAACCAATAACATTTAATTATCGATTTTTACCCTGTCTTTTCTATAAATGCTCAACAACCCCAAAAAGGATATTTACGCCTACTTTCATGAAAATATTCTAATATCAAATTCATGAAGTACTAAAAGCACCTCTGTAGAGGTGGAAGCATTTACTATAATGGAAGCCCTTGGAAGGAATATATTTATACACAACAGAAATTCTCATTTGAGAAAGGCATTTGCTTGAGCTATTTTCTTCCTGTTATGTAAGGACCTGGGAATCAGCCAATGGACATCTTGCCACAGAGAATTGACAGATGCCTACTGAGTAAAAGTGGAGACAAGCCAGGAAGCCCAAATTGGCACGTTCCATATTAACTATGGACAAAACATTTGCTGTAATGAAAGATATTCAACTAGTTTTCCAGTTTTGACATAGGCCTTATGACTTTATTAACACGTTTATTGCCTCCTTTTGAGGTTTCTTAATAGCAATTCATATACTTGCTTTTATCAATGAGATGGTGTTATATTTTATTTTAGACCAGTACATGAACTGCAATATAGTATGTGGTTACAAACGTTGCCTATTCCAATATGACAGGTATATACTGCTGCTTTTGAGATGGCGTGGAAAACCTGTGTATTGGCGTGGGAATTATCAATTAGTAAAATTAGTAGAAAAAAAAAGAAACAGAAGAGTTTTTCTGCATATAATCATTATCCTGCAACACTTCATTTTATTAGTGTATCATGTGCTTAAAATCTCCAGTGTAGTTCTAGTTATCCACATTTCCAGTTAACCGTTTAGTATAGTGGGAAGGGCATAGGTTCTGAAATCTGACAGATCTGCCTTAAAATCCAGCTCTACCACTTACTAGCAGAATGGTCTTGGAAACAGAGCCTCAGTTCCATCATTTGCACAATAGGTATAATAATATATAATTTGAATGGCTGTTATGAGGATGAAATCAGGAAATGCTGCTTGTCGCACTTAGGGAGTAGGCAGGTATTCAGTAGCTGTTATTTCCCTTCAAATCCACCCTCCACCCTCAAAACAATCAAACCTGGGTGCATCATGAGTGGATCATAGTTTTGGGTGGTGTGAAGCTTAAAAATACAAAATTAGTATTCAAAGTAAATATTTAATTAGAAGAAAAATCATAGCAAATTACAAATTTTTAAGACACTGATTACAATATCCAGATGAAAATCATAACATCTTCATATGACAATCTTGTAATAGCATTTTTCTATATGGAGAAAAGAAAAATAATTCAGATTTTTTTCTAGCATGATTGAATTTCAATTTTTATTATTTCTAGTCTGGGATAGTTTTGTTTTTCCCTCGGGGCCATATCTCATTACTGGTAAGGGTATGTTTGATTTTAGAATTGTTGCCAATTTTAGGAAAATTTTTACCAAGTTTCATAGATAAGTTACAAGATTTGAGGGAATTTCAAGTTTTTTCTAAATGACAAATTTTAAATACCCTGTATACTGGCAACACTTGACCAATTTTTTGATGATGTCTTTGTGTCATGATTTTGGGTAGAGAAGCAGAAGACATTTCTAGAAGCTCTTTCTTACAGCTAGTCAACCAATAATAATTTAACCGTACCAGATATGACTTTGTACCCCATAATTCCAATAAGTCCAAACTAAATGTGTCTCAATCCAACTTCCCCCTAATTGTTTCTTATAATGAGGAGAGGAAGTTAAAATGGAAAGGAAATGGTCTTATGGCAAATTGCCGTTAAGATATCTTACTCTTGCAAAACCTACAAAACATGACAAATATGAACAGATTTCTAAGGCTCCTCCCAGGGCCTCAGAAGGGGTCTATGTAAGCAAGGGGCCCTGAAGCTTAAGCTTCATTAGCTTCTGCGAAAATTCACCTTTGCTTTTCATTTCCTTTTTCCCTTCCTTTCCTGCTCAAGTTCTGGCCACCTCTTTCATTGTAACCTTCCATTGTTCCAACTTCCTATGTTCTGACTTTTAGCTCTATCAGAATATTGAAATTACTCTATCCAATGTGATAACATTCAATAGCTTTTTCTCAATTCTCATCTGACTTGACTTTACAACATTTTAGGCTTTTGATCACATGCGCCTTGAAATTTCTGCTTCCTTTTTTATTTTTGGTGACTCCTTGGTTCCCCATTTGTCCTTTATCCTTGCATTCTTCTTTTTCTGCCCTATTCTCACTTGTCATCTTTTGTTCATATCCCACATTATATGGATCTCAAAAGTCCTCGTATCTGCCCTCTATACTCATCACTCTGAACTCCAGAGAGAACCCTCAGCACTTGTGCTTCTAGCTGCAACCTCTACATGGATGATCTCTAAATCTTTAATTCCCATCTTACCACGTTCATATGCTCCAGTTTTATTCTTCCACACATCTGAAGGACAGGCCTCTTCAAAGTCACATAAGCACCTGAAAATAAAATGTTCAAAAACTACCTCATCTTTGTCCTTCTCAGGCTGACTTCACATTGGTCTCAAGGATATAATACATTTTGGAGTAATTTTTGATGAGACCCTCTTTGTCAAATTTTAAATCTCAGGCTGTTTCCAAGGTGATTCATTGAAAATGTCTCCTTATCTTTTTCTCAGTATAAATTCTCATTTTTCTCTATCTGTAAGCTTTGAACCTCACTTCAAATGGTATTCTTTGAGTATCCAAATCTTACAGATCTATCAGAGTTTAGCTCATGACACATATCCTCTGTGAAGCCTTCCTGAATATTCCTATTAATATTTATTTGATCCACTTGGCAAATTCAGCCACAACTCCTTTCTCTGAATTGGGTCAATTTTGGTTCTAAGTTAAGCAATGAGACAGAAGTTTGAGGACTCCAAGAAACTGATGCCATGCTGGTCAATTTCTCTACCATTCCTTTTTTTATTCTATACTTAGAGCAATATTATTCAACATTTTGATATTACCCATATAGATTTTTGGTCCTTTGTTGGTGAAATTATTTTTTCCCATATGCCCAAGTAGATCTAAACCTCTGTTTTTTGGGAGCGTGAGGACATAGAGTTCTATGTACATCCAGTTTATTTTCTCACAGGGAGGGTTGGTGTTCTCACTGTTTTACCTCTTCTGAGACAAAAATGACAGGCCATGCACTACAAACAACTCTGTCCACACTTGAGGAGGGTTCATGAGTAGGCCCCCCATTCTCTAAAAGTGACCATAAAACAGCAAGGATAACCCATGTGCTCTAATTGTTACAGTTTATGAAATTTATCTTCCTGGAAAGGCCCCCAGAAATCTTTCTTACAATAAGAAACAATCACAATTGGCTAATTCCATTCATTTCCCACCAGTAAGTTAACATTTTCAGTTGTGTGGTTGACATGGACTTGAGGTCCTGCAGAAGGATTTGACTGAGAGTCTTCCAGAACTCAATTACTCACTTTTTTTCTGAATTTCTGCTCCATTTCTAATTCATATTTTTGGAAGGAGGGGAATGTGGGAGAAGTAATGACTCCTGACATTTGCCAAGGATTCAATACCAGAATCAGAACTTTAAAAAGTGCTTTCTTCAAGGAGTCTCAGACGTTAGCCCACAAAACTGAGCCCTTTTACTACTTAAATCCAAGTCTCAGGGAGGGCAGGGACTTAGTTAATGCACTATGCCTTTTGTACTCTCTGCTTATGGACCTCCAATTATGTACTATCTCCTCAAAAACTATACTCTTATGAAGGGTTAGAAATGTCTCTTCTCCCCCCCACCCCTCGTTCTCTCTCCCCTCTCCCCTCTCCCCTCTCCCCTCTCCCCTCTCCCCTCTCCCCTCTCCCCTCTCCCCTCCTCTCCCCTCCTCTCCCCTCTCCCCTCTCCCCTCTCCCCTCTCCCCTCCTCTCCCCTCTCCCCTCTCCCCTCTCCCCTCTCCCCTCTCCCCTCTCCTTCTTGGAATTCCCAGACAGTGCTGGTTACATAATGGATGCTCAGTAAATACATGCAGGTTAAATGAGTAAAGGATTTTTTTCAGAACATTGAGAAAAATTCTATACTTCTGTTTCTTGTAAGAGAGTAAATTATGTTCAACCTTGTTTGTCTAAATTGACTATATAAGCTTAATACTTATTAATTTCCAGGGAATCTTGATACGTGGGAAAATAAGGAGAAAACCACTTAGCTTTATGAGCCTGAGGACACATACACAGCATTCCAGTTGTTTGGCCCTTCATTATGATGATAAAATATGTCCAAAACTACCATCTGCCATCCAAAGAATGAGAGATTTAAAAACACACAAAGTCAGTCAATTGATGACTCACAAAAGGGATACAAGGTTGAAAGGCAACACATTATATAATGAGTAATAACGTCTAAAACAATGGCAAAGCAGGGAGGCTAGAGGAGGGGGAGGAGGAGAGGAGGGGGAGGTCTGATGGTGATTATCCAGTTGCCATGTCACTGCCGAGCTACAAGACAAGAAGATGTAGGGAGGAAGAGGACTAAATTAACTATTTTCTTCCCTTATCATTAGCAACCTACTGTTGCTAAGACTCAGGAAAGTGTTTAATTCCAGGAAGACTTCTTGTTGTGCTTCAGTAATAACGACTGTCTTTCATTCCTTGCTTAAATCTATGATCAATGGTGGAGGAAAAAAGTGAAAGGACTGAGAAGCTCTGATTTACTCACAGAAACATAGTTACACTCGAACAGAAGCACGCTGATCCATGACTGTTTACGTTTTCTCAGGGGACAACCCAGTCCTGAGCAAGACGACTGTTCCTGAAAATAACTGGAGGCTGACATCACATGTCCCAAACTGAGGAGTAATGACAAAGTTAAGAGCTACCATTTCTTGAGTTCTTACTATATGCAAGGCACCTCTAAACGCTTTACAGTTATGATTTCAGTGATCCACACAAAAACCTTATGAGTGAGGAACAATTATTATCCCAATTTTACAGATAATGAAATTAAGGCACAGAGAGTAACTTGCCCAAGGTTACGCAGTTTGAAAGTATCACAACCAAGATCTGAACCCAGAGAATCTGATTTTAGATTTCATGTTTTAATGAAGAAAACATTTCATTCTGTTTACTATATGCCATTATACCACAGTACATTTTAGTGCATTTTAGGTCATTTTGTTATAATAAAAACAGAATAATATAAATTAGCTGTATTATTAAAATATCAATAAAACTTAAAATTCAATGAAAGTAGATGGTAACTATTACAATTACTTCAGTTTAGTAATAAAAACTGGAGCATAAGTGAATTATAACTGAGAATCAATGTAAAATAATGACATACTTAAGTATATATCACTTCTGTCCCCTAAGTGATCTCAGATTACAGTGTTACAACTAAGTTAAGAACCTTAATATAGTTATGGATTTATCCATTTTATATTTTAACTCATTGAATATAAAAAGGTAAGAAAACATTAAAAACATTTTTTTCTATTGCTGCAGAAAATTCAAATATACAGATTTTTTTTGTACCTCAACTCAGAAAATTTTGAAAGGATTTATAAGATTTGTATCTATAAAGTGCTTAAGAACAAGGCACAAGGTCGTTTTAAAAGGTTTCCTTTTCAATAAAACTCATATATATGGTAAGTCAAATTTCTAATAACTTCCTATCTTCATTTGGCCTCCCACAGAAGCAGACTCTGAAATAAGAATCCAAGTGCAATAGTTTGTTTGGGAGGAGAAGGACAAGACCTGAGGAAAGAGGGGAAGTGAGACAAGGAAGGAAGGAAGCCAGGACAGGGTGCATTAGGACGCTAGCTGTCACCATGTACGAGTGGGGCCTAATCCCACTGGGGAAACCCTGAAAGCCATTTTAGACCATGTACCCCAGAAGGGTGAGGGAGCTGGGGCCTTTACACACAAACTCCCATCAGTCATTGCTTCAGTCATTGAATGAGGGCTGTTCTGTTGACAGGCAACAGTTCTGCCATTTGTCAGGCCTGCCATATGGGAGGCAGAGTAGGCTCCACCAGCAAGAGAAGTGCAGGTGCTGGCAGCTGCAAGCCCACCTTTCACTCTAAAGGATATTGTTTTTTTCTATAAATCTTTATATCCAAACAGTATTTACTCTTGGAAATAATAAAATGTAAGATTATATTATCCTGCAAACAGACTCCTTCATCATATTGGTTTGTGTGAGGGCTCCACAGACGCAAATACCCAGTGAGAGAATCCTGTTTCAAGCTGCTCTGATCAAACACACAATGTTACGTGAAATACATTTCCAGTGAGAAAGGAGATGTGTGCAAGAAGATAAATCTACTGAGTGTGTATCACTTATCTAGGATATCACGATGACCTCTAAGAAGCTTCTCTCCCTTCCAGTCCCAGAAGTAAAATGGTTATTATCGTTGGGCTTCATGGTCGTTCTTCTTACTTTATTCATAAAACCCTAGGTCTGTAGGCCTCCAAATCCTTAATTTATGAGGCAAGGACATTTGTAGTCCAGAGAGAGAGACCAAATGGCTTCTCCTTTGTTCATAAACTGAGCTAGTGGTTCAACTAAGGGCTGGAACAGATTCCATACAGTCAAGAAGATGGCAGGGATTGGAGTAGCCAATCTGCTGTGGCTCACCCCACGCTTCTCTAAATTGTACATGTTTCCATTCTCACTCACCTTCTGATTTGTCTGGTATTCTTGCTTCATGATGGCAATCGGTTATGAATTGCATCCCCCTTTTCAAAAATGAAAGACATAAAGTAATAAGATAAACCCTCATGGGATTAGAGATGTAAAGAATATGTTGACCATTCCTACATCCTTTGTACCCCTCTTTTCTTCATCTATGAGCCATACACCCACATAGATAGAAAAATAGATTTATTTGTTTATCTTAGAGTTTGCCCCAGCTCTCCTCTTATTAAGTGTTTCCCTAACATATACCCTGGTGCTTTTTCCTGAAACATCCTAACTCATGATCTAAATACTAGTAATAAAAATTACTTAACTTTGAAAAATCAATTATGAATAGTCTCCAAGTGGGGAGAACAAAAAACATTCAAGAAAGAAATGTCATGCTTTTAACAAGGTGATGAAAAGTGGGAAATCACATGCTCAAGTAAGAAGTATAATTTTCACCTTCTTGTTGGATGTCTGGCAGGATTTCTGAGCAGAGGGAAAAAAAAGGATCAACTATGTGATTTATATTTGCACTTTGAAATTTGTCCCTAGCCTGAAATCAGATCTCTGTGTTTACTCAGCCATAAGATGGAATCACATTACTCCTCAGGATGATGACTCACAGGAAACACTGGGTGATTTTTAAACAGAAAAATAAGCATAGTACTCTTTTTCTGAGCATCCTGAAAGCTAGGGAGATAAGAGAAGGATGGAAAATATCTTCCCACAGTCACTATTCAATCCTCATCAAGTTCTGAAGAGAACAGAAATGCTGACACTTTTTTTTCTGACCTATGCAAGGGAACGTATGAAAAGATGCTGTGAGTGGATTTGTTGAAAGGTTTTCTTGCCAGCTATAACTCCAGGGTGTGTGAGCACCTGTGAGTGTGTGTGTGTGTGTGTGTGTGTGTGTGTAAAGAGAAAAGCAAGGGCATAGGACTGGGAAAACAAAATTTGTAAATATTTATCCCTAGGCTTTGTATGCATTTCTCTTTTATATCTTTGGAAAGAAATATCATAAAGTTCTGAAATGTATAAACATATAGATTATGATTACAATGGAAAACCAAAACACAGCAAAGCTATTAATGTTGCATATTACAACTTTGCATAATCCAAGCCTTATATTAAATCATTCTTGCTGGAGTAGCATGCATTCCTCTAAAAAATAATGTTACTCAGAGTACAACCTATATGCCCACTACTGTGTTTTAATTGCATCAAGAACACTGGTAATCAGCAAACATGGATTAGATTTAGGGTTGCTAAGAACATCCTGCCAATTTAGGGTTTATTTATTTACTTTGCTTGGTTATTTAATTGAAGCTATTTCAATTATTTATTTAATGCTTTTGTTAATTTGATCTGCACCACATGTCTTTTCATCTATGGTCTAATAGACACTGGCTCTTAAGTATGTACTTAAGACAGAGACTATATTTATACATGGGCCTGCTGTCCCTGTAAAATGCTTAGACATTCAAATCAGACAAAAGAATGAGTGCCAAATCTTGATTTCTCAGTGAGCACTCACGTTGTCCTTTTATATCACAAAATGGAGATCGAGACTCGATGAATACATAAGGAATCCAGATCCTTAAATATAGGTTTAAAAATTATGAAAAGATTATAGCAACTTTATAGACATTTATAATTGCCAGAAGCACCTGGGAAGAGTACAGAATTGCCCTAGCTATTTCTAGCAATGACCCATTTAGGTATAAATTTAATTACAGATGCAAAATAGTAAAAGTATCAGATTATTCTGGCATTATGTAGAGATATTATGATCTACAGATGGAAAATGTAACATGTTCTTATCCTGTGGAAATATAATCCCCAAAATCTAAAGAACAGTACTGTCTGCTAGAACTACCTGTGATGATGGAAATGTTCTATATCTTAATTACACGTGGCTTGCAGTGTAGCTAGTGCAATGGAAAAACTAAATTTAATTTACTTTCAATGTAAATATTCACATGTGGTTAGTGGCTACCATATTGTGCAACATAGTTCTGCAAAAAAAGGCTCATTTTTGACCCACAAAGAAAAGTTATACTACAGTGGCAGAGATGAGATAAAATGAGAGATTCTGAAATTAATAGGCATGTAGAAAATATTTGTAAAAGACACATTTGATAAATAACTATTCCAAAACATACAAAGAACTTACAAACTCAACAATAAGAAAACAAACAACCTAATTTTAAAAAATGGGCCAAAGACCTTAACAGATACCGCTCCAAAGAAGATATACAGAAGGCAAATAAGCATATGAAGATACTCCACATCATACGTCAGCAGGGAAATGCAGATTAAAACAACAACGAGATACCACTACGCATCTATTAGAATGGCCAAAAATCCAGAACACTAGTAAAACCAGGTGCTGGTGAGACTGTGGAGCAACAGGAATGCTCCTTTAGTGCAGATGGATTGCAAAGTGGTGTCATTACTTTAGAAGACAGTTTGGTGGTTTTCTATAAAACTAAGCATACTCTTACCATATGATCCAGCAATCATGCTCCTTGGTATTTACCCAAAGGAGGTGAAAATTTATGTCCACGCAAAAACCTGCACACCGATATTTATAGCAGTTTTATTCGTAATTGCCAACACTTGGAAGCAGTCAAGATGTCCTTTAGTAGTTAAATGGATAAAATCAATGGGCATAATCTGGAAATACATTAAATTTTAAAGTAAGCTCTAACTCTAAAGGCTTGGAGATCCTTTTAGGAAAATCGTTTTTCAATTCAGCTTTGACCTCTCTCTTTTGACTCAGCTAAAAACTCCTGGAAATGCTCCTCTTCTATAATTTTTTGGCACTGATGTCTAGATTCTACTCCTACTCATCTATTCCGTCTCGGTCTCCATGTCTGGCTCTTTGGTTTCTCTTTTCTTATATGTCTCCAATTTGGGGGTTTGTCCCCTAAGCCCTTAAGGTGCTTTCCTTGATATCTGCTTGCTCCATCCAGTGTCTTAGTTCACTTTTCATTCACATAACTATGTTTTTGACTCCCAAATCATCATCTTGAGTGCCAGACTTCATTTAGGCTACTTCAGCCTATGCTACGGACTTCCCAGGACCTTTCAGCCTGAATGTTCCACACAAACCCAACATCAGAAGATTTGGCTCAATGATCTCTAATACCTTCTGACACCATTAGGTTATAGGTATATCATTTTATATACACATTGATCTTATCATTGACCTTTCCACATCTCACCTGTGGTTGGTAACTATTCTCCCCTTCAGACTACAAATATCAGTATTTATAACACTATCCTTTCATTCATCCCCTGAAAGTAATTCATCAACAAACCAATCCTTCAAAAAAACAAGTCTTCAAAAAAAAAAACACAAAAAAAAAACGAAAACAAGTCTTCCCCTGTAAATGTCTCATACTCACTCATTCAGCCTGCTTTCCCTCCAGGGCAAGGTGGAGGCCTGGAGTTCTAAGAGCCAAGGCAAGCTGGGTATGAGAGTGGGAAGGGAACTGGCCATGAATACGAGATCAGAGCACAGGACTTCAGATTAAATTTCCACGAATCAATGAAAGGTCAAAGCAAATCCAAGGGAAAGGATTGAGAATACCAACGAGAAATATGGAGAAGGTTTTGTTGTGTAGAACTTGTAAGATAGAGTAAGCAGTTTTGAGAGGTCCAGAAAGAATTTTAGAAGCAACTGGATAGAGGGCAAAGGAACTTTCATGAGCTCCTGGTAATTAATTTAGGGGCAGGAAGGGAGCTGCTAAGATTACAGAGCATACTTAACTGGATTTTTTTCTTTTCCCTGCTACATTACCCTAGTCTAAGGCCTCAGACACATATTACTACTTAATTGCTTTCTTACTGCTTTTTCTTAATTATGTTACCTAATAAATGTTATATATACATTAATTATTGCTATTGTAGTATTATTATTTCTGTAACAGTTTTTAACTAGTCTATCTATCCCCTCCATTCCATCCTGCATTTAATTTAGTAACTATTTTCTTCATGGTTCTTCCTTTGGCCTTCAATGGCTCCCAAATTACCTGATGATCAAGCCTTAACTCCTTCACCTGACTATCTCGACCTTCAATAATCAGCTGCCACCCACTCTACTTGCCTTCTCTTTGCTCCCCAATTCTTCACTTCTCCTTTTCTCATGACCTCCTCAGTGTCTCCTGTGGAAGTCATGACCTTCCAAACCACCTTACCTTTGTTTATATTGCACTCCTTCCGTAGAAGGATCCCTTTTCTTAACCTTCTACCTGTCTCATTTGTAACCACTTTTCAGGGCCCAGCTCAAGTTCTACTTCCTCTGTTACAGCAGAGTAGTGTCTGTTGTGCTTTCCCACTGTGTATATCTAACAACATCAAGCAGTATACCTGGCACATAGCACGTGTTTGATAAATATTTCAGTCTTAGTTGTTCTTTCTCTAGTATTCAACATCACAAATTTTAAAACTCTTTATTGCTAGATTGATAATTAGTTTATGAATATATGTTATATCAGCTTCGAAAGCCTTCCATTACATGTCATAGAAGACTATATTCATGGACGCTTAAACCCGAAGGAGATTTATTGTGTGCTTCCAAGGTTTCATCAACAACTCAAAAATGTCTTTCTACCCTTCGTTTTCACCATTCTTAGCTTGTTGAATTTTCATCTATGTGCTTTTTACCTCACCATCACAAGATTACTGCTGTGGCTCCAGGTATTATTGCATTCTTACATAGGCATATATATTCCAAAGTGAAAGGAAGTATCAAAGCAACGGTGTCATCCCTAGCTTGAGAGGCTAGGAAAAGGCATATCTGGGAAAGGCGAAAAGGGATACCATGATTGGCTTAGATAATGCATCATGTGGGGCAGGGCACATTATTACTTTAACAAAATTGGAGTTCTGTTGGGAAAAAGAGAAAAATTACCCTTGATAAGGCATCTTAGTTAGTGTCTTCCATCTCTTACATTTTTACTCTTCACTATAAACTCCTTGAAGGGAGAAATAACATCTTTATTCCCCAGAGTGCACAGTACAGTCTTAAAAACATAGAAAGTACTCAGTAAGTAATTGTTTGATTGTTTAATTCTTAACTAATGTTCAAGACATTCCCTAGGCCCTCACCTCAGGTCCAGTTAGTTCAAACTTATAAACAGCTAGCTACTTTGAAAGTAAGAAAGGTTCAACAAGCAAAGCACGCTGAGAGCTAACAGACATGCAAATTTAGCACTGTTTATATAGACTTCTGCAGAAGCTCAGAAGCCAAATTACAAATTTTGAGAAGATTTTTTGTTACAATGTGTCTGATGTAAACATTATGTGGTTAGCTGAGCTGGGAGTCCTTTAATTATCTTTTCAGGAAGCCTTGCTGAGCCTACCTACCTCACAGCAGCCTCCTGACAGCCCATGCTCTAAAACAGGAGTCAACTCAGTAATAGTTACTTTCCTCACATATTATAGTATTTATCTGAACACAAAGTAATTAACATCTCCATCAAGTAAAATCTCTGATTGCATCATATGTTCTCAGCTACTCTCAGGCCTCTCACCCATCTGCTTGCATTGATTTTGCCATTTGCCAGCATGTGGGTGTGTGTGTGTAGTGAGGGGGTGTGTGGGGGAGTGGAGGACTGTTGGGTGTTTGGAGTAACACGTTGCCACATGTGCATGGTTGGGTTTGTAATGTGTATCCAATCATTCCATCCTCTGCTCAAGAAACAGATACTCCTGGTCACAGCCTCTTGGATTTTAAACTCGGATACATTCCCTGTTCAGTGCCTCTGGAGAGCATCGCAGCATGGAAGAGATTAATGTTTTATAATTAATTGGATGGAAAACTATAGCCTCGCAGTTCCTCAGCTATGAAAATAAAATTCTACCGATCAAGGAAATAACAGCAATTCTAGATAAAAGCCACACTGAGTTTTTTAGCCATGGGAGAGAAACATACAGAAAAAGAAAAAGAGATTACTAAAATAGTCTCAGTCTATTTATATATTCCCAAATTATGCATATGCAGATTAATTTGTACACATTGTCCAAACATTGGAGTGGATAGTGAAAAGTTCCAAATATCACCAGATGATTTGGTTATGTGACACTCTGTGCTGACATATTTTGGATCCAGTGCCTTATTTTTCTTTCAGATGCTTTGAAAGCACATAAATGTAATAAATAAATCTGCATAGGTATAAGGAGAACTGGCCTAATTTATATAATAGTCATTATCAAAGCTGGGAAATATTCAACACCTGGTTTTGGACTGCTCAAAGTTGTTTTTCCTAATGTTATCCTAACAAGTCATTGAGTCAATATAGACGATATAGCCGATGTGTTACAGTAACTCATGAGTGGCTATGTTGACACAAAATAAATGAAATAGAACATAGATATTCCAAACAACTAAACATTGCAACGAATATAACCTAACAACTAACACGTGTTGTAAATTTATCCATTGTTTCAATAAGATTTTTTGTTTAGTTTTGTTTTCAAAGGAAAAATGCCAGCCCAGATTGGAACGAGCACTTAATATGCTCTGCTCACTGGGGCTACAATGATCTTGACTTGATATTAACAATTACAGCTTCCAGGCTCAGGCGGGAGGGGTAACTGGAAGGGGCAGACAGGGAAATGATCCAAACGGCGCTACAGCCCACAATGGTCATGATTATTCTTTCCCACTGTTGGCTCTCACTCATTTTGACTCATTTAGTCCATGCTGATGCTTCCACCCAGAGTGACGGAGGGCATTAGAAAAGTCAGTGTTGTGGTTAGAGGGGAGGTTCTGGATGGTTGAAACCCTGCCTTCCAAACTTTGATATGGGCAAGTTGCTTAACCTTTCTAAGTTTCAGTTTCCTTTTCCTTTCCTTTTCTTTTTTCCTTTCCTTTCCTTTCCTTTCCTTTCCTTTCCTTTCCTTTCCTTTCCTTTCCTCTCTCTCTCTCTCTCTCTCTCTCTCTCTCTCTCTCTCTCTCTCTCTTTTGTAAATTGGGAATAATAATAGTAACTATCTCATAGAATTAAGGGCAGGTTGAATGACAAAATCACATAAATTATTTAGCCCATCATAAGCCCTGTAAATGTTAACTACTATTATTATTTTAGTTATATTGGTGATAAAAGAGAAGGGTATAGGAAAGGGGTCTTTTGAAACTTATTCCAGGCATCTCTTCATTCAAAAGAAGCACTTTGATTGTCATTGTGGTTGCGCCCGCTATATATTGGGTAGACATAATGGCTTTGGGCATAACACAAGACATTGGTAAAATCTCAAATAGGTGAAATTTGCCTCTCAGATCTCCTCACCTCCCCATCAGCTGCCCTCCTCCAGAGTGTCATTTTCTTCCACTGCCCTGACGATTCAGAGCTACTCACTGAAGTTCACCTGAACAGGCAAAACTGTCACCTCAGCCATCTCCCACCAAGTCTCCTGTGCCAAGTCCCATTTCCTCCGATGCCTTTTTGGTCAACTGACTTAATTCATGCTAAGGTGTTAAATTTTCTGGTCTGTTGGTACAGTGTATTAACTCTTCTGGATAATAAACCTGCATTTCAACAGGGTTCCAGTAGTGACACAGTGCCTCACACAAACAAGTCTTTCTCACGTGGACTTTCAGAGCTCAAAGTGGGCCCATGGGCCAAACACCTTGGGGCAGATAAGATGTTCAGCACCTCGCAAACTAATTCACACAGGAAGTTGTGTCTGTATATGGAGATAACTTGGCAGAGGTTGTGAGGTCCTGTTCAGATCTGATGGAGTGTATAGCTTAGTTAGAGAGACAAGAAGTATATCAAGTAGACAATAATATAATAAACCCAATGCATAATGTTGTTAGATGATAATTGTTAGGTAATATCCTAAGAATACATAAAAATGCCAAGTTATTTAGTAATGATGACTAATGTGTATCGAATGCTCACTAAGTAATTACATATATTACCATAGTAAAACACATGTAACATAAAATTTACAATTCGTGACATTTAGTATATTCACAATGTTGTGCAACAATCACCTCTTATCTAACGGCAGAACATTTTCATCACTCCAAAGGGAAACCCCATACCCGTTACACTCTATTCGTTCTTTCTACCTGTCCCTGGCAGCTCCTCATGGGCTTTCTGTCTCTATGGATTTGTCTGTTCTGGCTATTTCACATAACTTGATTGATATAACATGTAGCTTTTTGGATCTAGCTTCTTTTACTTATCAGAATATTTTCAAGTTTTCATTCAGGTTGTAGCATATATCAGTGCTTCACTTCCATTTTATGGCTGAATAATATTACATTGTTATAGACACAACACACTTTGTTTATCCATTCATCAGTTGATGGACATTTGAGTTGTTTCTTTGTTTTGGCCGTTGGGAGTAGTGCTGCTCTGAGTATTCATATACAAGTTTTATTTGGCCTCCCTTTTCCAATTCTTTTGGGTATTTACTCAGGAGAGGAATTACTAGGTCATATGGGAATCCTACATTTAATTTATTGAGGAACTGCCAAACTGGTTTTCACAGTTTCCATTTTACATTACCACCGGCAATGTATGAGGGTGCTAATCTCCCCACATCCTCACCAACGTTTGCTATTTTCTCAGTTTTTGATGCTAGCATTCCTAGGTGTGTGAAGTGTATCTTATTGTGGTTTTTATTTGCATCTCCCTAATAACTAATGACATCGAGCACCTTTTCATGTGCTTGTTGGCCATTTATATGCTTTTGTGATAGCATTACAATACCTTATCTCAGTTAATTCATACCATAGAACTGACTGGTATTATTATAGATAAGTAAGCTGAGGCTCTGTAAGTAAAATTAGGAAAATTGTCCAAAGTCATGGCAGAAATGGGTTCAAACCAATTTTCACACTCTGGAACTAGGGGAAATGAGCCTGGAAAATGATGGACTTGGGTTTCTGAAGAGAATATAGACCTCCCAGGTTAAGAAAAACTTCCAAGGACAGCACAATTATGATTGAGGCAAGTTGGAAATACCTCACCTGTAAGTCGGGCCAGGTGCAGAGGCGGAGCCACACACAGCTGGGTCTGTGGGCCAGTTGTTGAGTGTGTTTCCCGAGGCATTCAGTTTTCAAAAAGGAGGCTTGAGGGAGCCACTGCAGCCATTGAAACTTTTATTTTCATTTTGTTTCTCATTGTTGAACGAAAGAAAAGGAAGGAAGGAAGGAAGGAAGGAAGGAAGGAAGGAAGGAAGGAAGGAAGGAAGGAAGGAAGGGGAAAGGAGTAGCCTGTCATAACTGCACTGAGATCTAATTTCTCCCACAAAATGCCATTTTATTTGATTAACTAGAAGAGTGTGGTCAGCATGTAGAAGATGAAGAAATTAGGCTTACATAACCCAACAGGAACACAGTCCAGATGGGATCTCAAAGCGCTTTGGAGTAGGACAGGTGAATGAACGACACACGCCCCAGAGCCAGTGCCCTCTGCACCCACAGACTCACCAACCTGACAGCCCATGGAAACTGTCTGTGCACTGAAATGTCACACATACCACACACATGGATGTGCCCCAGGCAGCCACACAGCATTGGCAACTTTACACATCTCTTGGTTAATGACCCTTTAGATGATTCTGCCATTGATTACCTAATTTGGAAATTAAGATAAATAATGCACATATAGTAATAAGAGTTCCTGCTAAGTGCCTTTGATATAGTAGTTTCAATGAAGAGCCCTCCATGGTAAAAAAAAAAGATGCCTAAAGTCACATGGACATTGAGCCAATGAGGTTCCAGTCTATTTTACCCCAAATACTGAATAATCTTTTACTCTGTGAGATGGTATTAAAGTAACATATAGCATGACATTGTAAATCAGAAGCAAACAGAGTCAAATACACACTGGGATTAGTTAGAGACACCAAAGGTTTAATGTCAGTGACTTTAACATATCCTGACAAATCCCCTTAACGGGACCAAGCTTGCTGCCTGTGGTATGTGGGAGCAATGTATTTTCCCAGGTACTGTGTGAGTAACACTGGCCTGTCACATACCTTCTGAACCATGTGGGGTGTTTTCATTAGCACACAGATGCAGATCTCCAGCCAACACCAGGCTTTTTGTTTACTTTAAAGGAAGTGAAAAGTATAAATGTTTACCAAATCTGGACTAGACTGCCTAGTCTCCAAATGAATTTGGTTGTAGTTCCTATTGTTTTCTTAAATGTATTTCAACATGGCTAGATCTATTTTGGATAGAAAATAGCAAGACTCACTTGGATACCTTTTCTCCTATGCTCTGAGCCTTCCGAGGAAATTGGCAGAAATCTTATCAATGATGGTGACTGTGTAACATCATCCATATATAAAGTATACAGTTATATTTTTAAGAAATACTTTTTAAGGCAAGTGATTTTTAAAAGTATTGTCTCCCAGAATCTTCTCTCCTCTACTAAAACTAAACAAAACAAAGTAACATTTATGTAAAGATTAGTCATTAGTGGAAACAACTGGAGAGCATTTGCTGGTGCCAGGCCTGATATCTGGAGCATTTGTTTCCTGGAGAGTGTGGTGAGATAAAGTGAGCACTTTTATCCTCGGAATCCAAAATACAGATGCCTTAAAATCCTGCTTTAATGCAGAGCTTAATCAGAGATGGAGTTGAACTGTGGAAGCACAGATCGTTCATAACAAGATCTTTATATATATATGACTGGCTATATTTAGCATGTACAGTGCAGCTCAGTCTATTTGCATTCTCTGGGTGTTATAAAAATACTTATGGACCTTTCAAAGCAGTTACATATATATTTGAACTCTGAAATTCCAAATCCAAAAATATATAATATATTCTACATTTAAAAGTTTATGGAGCATTACAAGTAGACATTACTAGCTTTTTGAGCTTCTCTACCCTAAAACATTGCACTAACAGTACACCATAAAACCGAGCCAATGGTTTATCTGTTTGATGCTAGTCAATAAGAACTATAGTAGATTTTCTTCTCTTTTACTTTTGATATTATTTCAGCTTAAATTTACTATTTTTTCTGATAAGTGGAAAATAAGAACACTTATTTACGGTGGCCAAGACATGGAAGCAACCAAAGTATCCTTCGATAGATGATTGGATAAAGAAGACGTGGTATATATATACACAATGGAATACTATTCTGCCATAAGAAAAGATGAAATAGTGCCATATGCAACAACATGAATGGATCTTGAGATTATAATGCTAAGCAAAATAAATCAGAAAAAGTTGAGAACCATATGATTTCACTGATATGTGGGATATAAGACTGAAAGCAACAAAGGAACAAGACAAACAAATAAAGAAACAAAAACTCACAGACACAGACAATAGTTTAGTGGTTACCAGAGAGTAAGGGGGGAGAAGGGTAATAGATGAGGGTAAATAGGATAAAATATATGGTGATGGAAGGAAAACTGATTCTGGGTGGTGAACACACAATGTGATACATAGACGATGTAATACAGAATTGTACACTTGTAGCCTATGTAATTTTACTAACCATTGTCACCCCAATAAATTTTAATTTAAAAAAAGTACATTGTTGAAAAAATGTAGAAAATTATAAAGAAATCAAAATTACCCGTTATTGCAGCCCAGCTATAACAAACTGTACTGTTTTGGTCTATTTTTGTTTAGTCTCTTGTCTATGTTTTATGAATGCATATGCATATCTAGATATTTGTTTACTTACAAAGTTGAATTCATACCTTAAATACTTTCTGTCCCTGATTTCACTGAACATTATAAAATGAGATTTTAACACGTCATTAAATATTCTTTGAGCACAAAAGTTTTAATGGCTGCATAATACTATCCTTTAACAATTTTACCTTGTTTCCCCGAAAACAAGACCTAGCCAGACAATCAGCTCTAATGTGTCTTTTGGAGCAAAAATTAATATAAGACCCGGTCTTATTTTATTATAAGACCGGGTCTTATAATAAAATATAATATATAATAAATATAATATACATTATATACATTATAATAAATTATTTACATTATGTACATTATAATATACATTATAATAAAATAAGACTGGGTCTTATATAATATAATGTATTGTAATGTAATATAATATAATATATATAATACCAGGTCTTGTATTTATTTTTGCTCCAAAAGACGCATTAGAGCTGATTGTCTGGCTAGGTCTTATTTTTGGGGAAACGTGGTAGTATTATTGAGCATGTAGATTGTTTTTACTTTTTGTATTATGAATGATACAGTAATGAGTGTCTTGATGCATAAATTTTTATCAGAGCTCTGATTATTTTCTTTAGATAGGTTCAAGAATTAGAATTGTTAAGTAAAATATAAAAGTAAAACTTTTTTAAGATTCATAATATATTTTTCCTTTATTGTTCTGAATGAATGTGCCCTGGTAAATTGTATAAACTTCACCACCAGTTAAAAAGAAGTGCCTACCTGATATCTCACCACATGCTCATCCATACTTACTTATTAGCATTTAAAAAACAGTTTCCAGTTTGATGTGCAAAAAATATCACCTCACTGTTACTTTAATTTGCTTTTCTTTAAAACTAGTTAAAATATACATGTAAAATTTTGTAAGTGGAAATTTGTATATTTTCTTCTAAAAATTGTTCATTTCCTTTGCCCACTTTTCTATTTTTCTTTTAATTTATTTTTTATTTTTGTTTTTAAATAAATGCTCATTATAAAAACTTAAATAAAATTATGAACAACAAAAATATTAAACTTACCTTCCAATTTCTGCCCACTTCTCCCCAACAGATCCTGTGTGTTTACGTATTTCTTATAGATAGTTGCTTTTACAAAATACATAGATAGGCATATATACACATCTGTAGGTTATTTTTCTTTTGACATAAATTAGATCATTTGGTTTTTCACTTGAGTATATCATAGATTTATTTACTTGTCAGTACTCATAGATATTCCTTACTCATTAAAAAAAAACCAAAAACTATAGCATTCTGAAATTTGGGTGTTGTGTTGATTAGCTTATTTTACTATTTATTTGTATACATCCTTATACATACATTTTTATGGTCATCATGAATAAGAGGCTCTGGCCTTTTCTGTGTGCCTTTCCTCAAACTGAATGTCAAATATGTATTTAATTTCCATTAAGCCTTTTTCTCAGGGAAAAGGCTTTTGTCCTGCTGCTGAGAACACAGTTCTCACCAACTAGATAGAAGAGCCCAGGGCATAATAAGGTGCTCTGATGGGCTCCATTCTCCATGCTCAGAAATGCTAGTACAGGATTCCTAGAAAAGCTGCAGAAGATGTCTGACAGCTTTCTCCCACCCCCATTCTGAAATCAGAGAACATCAGCATAGCTATTCATGGCTCTAGCGGGCAGGAGAGGGGTGAGTCACCATCCTTCAGTCAGTCCTCTGCTGAAATGGTGGCTTAATGCTTGTAGCTATTTAGCAGGTTGCCACTGGCCATACCTACAGACTAGACTGGCCCTGTGCCTATTCTAGGAAGCTCCAAGGACAGCCCCAAGAGCCTGTGCAGCTAGTAGGCTCTTAGTGTCTACCTCCAGGAAATAGCTTAAGGGGTCCAATACTTCAAGAGGCCAGTGTAGGAAGAAGCTGCCAGGCTCGGCCCCATTTAATCTCTTGCCTCTGAATGTTCTGACGAGACTGCTAGTAGAACTGGCACAGTCACTTGCCTGATCTGTCTCGGGTGAGCATTGTGGATGGATGCTATTATGCAGACCCATCGGTCCCAGTATCTTACTCCTAGAGATTCTGTGAGAGGAGCATACAAAACCTGCTCATTCATCCATTCATTCATCGATTATTAAGTGCCTCCAAAGTTTTGGTTTCTGGTATCTTGCTGGGTAACAGAGACATCATGATGAAGAAAGCATAATCTTTTCCCTCAGGTTGCTTGCTGTCTATCAAAAAGACATAGATGGAAGTGAACAAATGATTATAAGAACATGTGATTAGTGCTAGGCCAGAAAAGTATCCAGGGTGAGGAAGACACAAATGAGAAGGTCAGTTCTTCTTGCTTGGGGTATGAGGTGACAAGGAAAGGCTTGATAGAGTCAGTGCTATTAGAGCTGAGTCTATTGGTCTTTCCAAACACCTGCTTCTTGTGCATCCCTAAAATTACGTCTGACACCAGAACCATCCATTAGTGTCCAACAGCTGAGCAAAGTCACCCAGTGCCCAGGATTGTGAATACACTTACAACCTATGCAGAAGGCCTCTTCAACTAGAGACAAGGCCAAGCCTCGTAACAGTGTGATCCCTCAGGGTCGAAGATCCAGCCCTCAGAGAGGACATGGCTTTGAACACACAGCGGAGTTTCATTTGGCTTTTGTCTGTGTTTAAATTTCCCATAAGCAGAACCTGAGACAAAGCTAAATCTTCAGGAAAGGCAGAGTAAAAAGCAGACTTATTGTGTTTAATTTCATGATAGCAATATCTCTAGTTCCTCCCAGGTCAAGGATTAAAGAGGGAAGAGCAGTGTATAAACTCAGCTGTCGATTCAAAAGGCCTTAGTTCCACTGTCAAGGTGGAACTAACAGTAAGAGAGAACCAGAAATGGGGTGTAGAATAAGAACCCGGTCAAGGTGAGGAATTTCTCAAAGGGAACAATCTCCAGTTTTATTTTATGAAGAAACTATGGTTATTTAAGAATCTAAATAAGTTGGATCCTCACTAATAAAATTCATTCTATGCTTTGAATAAATATTTTAACAAATTAAATTCAAATAATTAAGTCTAATATTATGGAGCAGACATTCCTGGAGAGTAGAGTCTGGAGTCTATTATTTCTCACAGAAGGAATACTACCACACACACCCCTCCTTTGTCTGGTGACAGAAACCTCTGATTATATATAAAGTCAGCATTGGAGGCAGACAGATATTCCTGAGGGGCCCAGAACCCCTAGATCTTTAAGTCAGACCTTCACAGCCTGGAACAGCTTCAACCAACAACAGAGACAAGAGTATTCACACCTATTCACACCTTCTTTGTCCTGATGAGCCCAGGTCAACCCCTGTCCACTCAAGATCACTGAGGTGTTTAGAAGCCACCCTACTGTAGAGTCCCTTAGAAAATGGTGACCCCTTTTGGAGGCAGCAGCAGGCCAATCGATGCCCTCCCTCAGAAGCAGTATGGCCTTGTAGTTGAGACATAGGTACCGGCTTTGATTGAGCTAAAATCTCAGCACCCTCATTTACTGGTTGTGGGACCTACAGTTAAGTTGTTCAACCTCCTGGTGCCAGTTCCCTCATTTGTAAGATGGTGATAAAATTATTATGAAAATACACTGCTAACTCTGTCCTCAGGATTGTGAGACTGCAGATGCATTTGTGATTGAACAGTGTTTCTTGTTCGTCCTGCAAATTCTGGAAGGGTTGGATATCCATAGTAGCATGTCACTAAGTGTGTCTCCCCTGTTCAGTCCAGGGAAGAGAGCATTAGGAAAGCCCCCAGTTTTCTTCTGAGTTGTATTTTCATAAATGTTTAGGATTCTGGTTTTTAAAGTCAGAAGTTTGGAAATTTTTGCTCAAGATCAGTTCCTCAGTAGCTGTGTCTAGATAATATAACCTGATGTCTGGTGTTATGAGCTTATATATGTTCATAATGTTTATATAAAAACTTCTCTTTCAATAGGGATTGACTTGTTAAAATATGAGGAGGTTTTCAATTGCTTAAAATGTTCACTCAAAAAATTAGTTAACTTTGTTACATGAAACTTTGCTATGATATTATATTGTCCTGAAGTCCTTATACACTTTCAAGTGATGTAAATATAGTAGAAACAATATATAAATATTATCTGTTACCTAAAAGTTTAATACAGATCCAGTAAATGATTTTATCCAGTGTATCATTATTACTATTGCTCCTATGACAATTTAAAAATGGGTGGGGATAGTACAGGTGAGATTTCCAAACATTGCATAGAATTGGAAGTCTATATCATGTATAGAATTCCTCATCTGATTGATATCGATTGCCTTTTTCACACCTAAAACACTTAACATGGACAAATGTGTAAAATGAAATTCTCCTCAGTAAATATTTATTAGCACCTATTGGAGTTTAAGCATTGGTTTAATAACTAGAAATACTTAAATGATCTTTCTGGAGAGGAGTTCATGTTCTGCCCAGGGAGAAAGGCCTAAATAAACAATTAGGTATGTTCCAAGAAGTGGAAATGTCATGAGAGGAGGAAGAATAAGGTACGCTGTCCTGAGCAAAGGGAATTTGGGCTGAACCTTGGGACCTGAGTAGAAGTTTAATAACTTAGTGGGTGGATGAGAGTAGTGGTAGAGGGATAGCAGAAGCAGGGTTTTAAAATGTTTGATAAACAGTGGTTCTTCCTCTGTGGTTGCAGGAGATAGATGGGAGAGGGACTCGAGATGAAGTTGGAAAAGAATCCTGGGACCAGGATGGAAAGAGCCTCCGGAACTGCATTAGTTTCCTTTTACTGCTGTAATAAATTGTCACACACTTAATGGTTGGAAACAACTCACGTTGATTCTATTACAATTCTGTAGGCCAGAAGTCCAAAACAGCCTTAAGGGGCTAAAATAAAAGAATCTCAAGGCTGGTTCCTTTTGGGGCTCCAGGGGAAAAGCCATTCATTTCCCCTTCCAGGTGCTAGAGGCTGCCTGTATTTCTGGGCTCTTGACCCCTTTCTGATAGCACTCCAACCTCTTACTTCCATCATCACATCTACTACAGATATGCCCTTGTCTCCCTCTTATAAGAACTCTTGTTATTACGTTGGACCCACCCAAATAATCTAGGATAATCTCCTATCTTGTAATCCTTAATCACATCTACAAAATCCATAACATAGTCACAGTTCTAAGAATAGGATGTGGCAATTTTTGTGGGGGTCGAGGAGTGCATTATTTTGCTCATCAGAGGTATCATGCTGTTGAGTGTAAAGATATTTATAAGACTATCGAGAACAATTACAAGTTTTGACATAGTTGAATGACTTCATCAGATTTTTATGTTAGAAGATAACAATATTTATAAGATAGAGACAGAGACTTTGGGTGAGTCCAGCTTGGATATGGTGAAGACCTAAACTGGGAGGAGACAATGTGGATAGAGAAAAGGGACATGAAACAGTCTTAGCAGAATACAAATATTCAGTAACTGTGACTGTGAAAATTTGACTGTTTTGTTCTTTTTTACCCTTTTCTTTGCTGAAATAGAGGGGTGGAATTTAGTTATTTCTTATCCCCTGGGAAGGTTCAAAGACTGAGCCTTCTATGCTCTTGGAGAAAGGGATTTGACTATTTTTGGCTGCTTTTGATTTCGGCTCTAATGACAAAAGAACATTTGACTTTGGGTGATAAAAACAATGTATATATAGATCGTGTATTACAAAATTATGTATGTCAAAGCTATATAATTTTATTAACTAATGTCACCCCAATAAATTTAATAACAAAAAAATGGAGATACAGAGCTGCCAGAAAACAAAAGATAAAATGGCTACAGGAAAAAGGAAAATGGCTGCAGGAAATCCTCATACATCAATAATTACCCTAAATGTTAATGAACTGAACTCACCAATAAAAAGGCAGAGTATTAGGTTGGATCAAAAAATAAAAACCAACCACATGATGCCTTCAGGAGACATATCTCAGCTGCAAGGACAAATATAGTCTCAAAGTGAAAAGGTGGAAAATGATACTTCAAGTAAACAGCATCCAGAGAAAATTAGCTGTAGTCATACTTATATCTGACAAAATAGATTTCAAGTCTAAAAAAGGTAATAAGAAACAAAAATGGATATTTTATAATAACAGAGGGGACAATACATCAAAAAGACATAACACTTATCAATAAATATGCATCCAATCAGACAGCCCCAAAATATGTGAAGCAACTACTAATCAAAATAGAGAGAGAAACTGACAAAACACAATTATAGTAGGGAACCTAAATACTCATTGACAGCTATGGATAGATCATGCAACAGAAAATCAATAAGAAAATATAGGCCTTAAATGACATAGTAGACCAAGTGGACATAATCAAGATTAAACAGAGCCTTTCATCCAAAAATACAAGATTATATATTATTCTCTAGTGCACATGTAACATTCTCAAGAATACACACCACATGTTAGGACACAAAACTAGTCTCTACAAATTTAGGAAGATTGAAATCATACCAAGCATATTCTATGACCACTATGCTTTGAAATTGTAAATCAACTGCAAAAAAAGTGGAAAAAATGACAAATGTGTGGAGAGTAAACAACATGTTACTAAAGAGCAACTGGGTCAAAGAAGAAATTTAGGTGAGATCAAAAGATACATATAGATAAATGAGAATGACAACCTGACATATAAAAACTTTGGGAATATAAAAAAAAGAAATAGTAAGAGGGAAGTTTATGTCATTACAGGCCTATCTCAAGAAACAAGAAAAATCCAAAATAAACAACCTAACAGTACACCTTAAAGAACTAGAAGAAGAAGAAGAAGTGAAACCCAAGGTCAGCAGAAGAAAGGAAATAACAAAAATCAGAGCAGAACTAAATGAAATAGAGAACAAAAAGACAATAGAAAAAATTAATGTGACAAAGAGCTGGTTCTTTGGAAAGATTAACAAAATTGACAAACCCTTGGCTAGACTCACTAAGATAAAAAGAGAGAAGACACTAACGAACAAAATCAGAAATGAAAAAGGGGAAGTTATCATGGACACCACAGAAATACAAAGGATCATCCAAGAATACTATGAAGGACTATACACCACCAAATTCAATAACCTAGAAGAAATGGACAAGTTCTTAGAAACATATAGCTTTCCTAGATTGAACCATGAATAACTGGAAAATCTAAACAGAGCGATCACCAGTAACGAAATTGAATCAGTCATCCAAAACCTTCCCAAAAGCAAAAGTCCAGGACCATAAGGCTTCACTAGTGAATTCTGCCAAACCTTCAAAGAGGATCTAATACCAATCCTGCTCAAACTCTTCCAAAAAATTGAAGAAGAGACGGTACTCCCTAACTCATTTTATGAGGCCACCGTTACCCTGATACCAAAACCTGGTAAGGACAACACAAAAAAAGAAAACTACAGACCAATATCTCTGATGAATACAGATGCAAAAATCCTAAACAAAATTCTAGCAAATCGAATACAACAATACATTAAAAAGATTATTCATCACGACCAAGTGGGGTTCATCCCCGGGGCACAAGGATGGTTCAACATCCGCAAATCCATCAATATGACACATCACATAAACAAAATAAAGGACAAAAATCATATGATTATATCAATTGATGCAGAAAAAGCATTTGACAAGATACAATAGCCATTTATGATTAAAACACTTAATAAAATAGGTATAGAAGGAAAATACCTTAACATAATAAAGGACATATATGACAAACCCTCAGCTAATCTCATAATTAATGGTGAAAAACTGAAGCCCTTTGCTCTACATTCAGGAACACGACAGGGCTGTCCCCTATCACCTCTGCTTTTCAACATAGTGTTGGAAGTCCTTGCCAGAGCAATCAGGCAAGAGAAAGAAATAGAAGGCATCCAAATTGGGAATGAAGAAGTTAAATTGTCACTCTTTGCAGATGACATGATGCTATATATAGAAAACCTGAAAGACTCCACCAAAACGCTATTAGAAACAATCAACGAATACAGTAAAGTTGCCAGCTACAAAATCAACGTACAAAAGTCCATTGCCTTCCTGTATACTAACAATGAAATCTCAGAAAAAGAAATACAAAAAATAATTCCTTTTGCAATTGCAGCAAAAAGAATAAAATACCTAGGAATAAACTTAACCAAGGATATGAAAGACCTATATGCTGAAAACTATAAGACATTTTTAAAAGAAATTGAAGATGACACAAAGAAATGGAAAGATATTCTGTGCTCATGTATTGGAAGAATCAACATAGTTAAAATGGCCATATTACCCAAAGCAATATACAGATTTAATGCAATCCCCATCAAAATTCCAATGACATTTTTTAAAGAAATAGAACAAAAAATCATCAGATTTGTTTGAACCACAAAAGACCCCGAATAGCCAAAACAATCTTAAGAAAAAAGAACAATACTGGAGGTATCACACTCCCTGACTTTAGCTTGTACTACAGGGCTACAATAATCAAAACAGCATTGGTATTGGCAGAAAAACAGACACATAGACCAATGGAATAGAAATGAGAACCCAGTAATAAAACCACATAAATATGGACAGATAATTTTTGACAAAGAAGCTAAAAACATACAATAGAGAAAAGACAGCCTCTTCAATAAATGGTGCTGGGAGAATTGGAAAGCCACGTGCAAAAGAATGAAACTGTACTGCTATCTGTCACCATGTACCAAAATTAATTCAAAATGGATCAAAGACTTAAGCACAAGACCTGACACAATAAACTGCATAGAAAAAAACATAGGTACTAAACTTATGGACCTTGGGTTCAAAGAGCATTTTATGAATTTGACTTCAAAGGCAATGGAAGTAAAAGCTAAAATAAACGAATTGGACTATATGAAACTTAAAAGCTTCTGCACAGCAAAAGAAACCATCGACAAAATAAAGAGGCAACCAACTGAATGGGAGAAGATTTTTGCAAACAGTGCCTCCGATAAGGGGCTAATATCCAAAATATACAAGGAACTCATGAAACTCAACAACAAAAAAACAAATAACCCAATTGAAAAATGGGCAGACGACCTGAAGAGATATTTCTCCAAAGAGGACATACAAATGGCAAATAGACATATGAAAAAATGTTCAACATCACTAATCATCAGAGAAATGCAAATAAAAACCACAATGAGATATCACCTCATTCCAGTCAGAATGGCTATCATCAACAAGACAAATAGTAACAAGTGTTGGAGAGGCTGTGGAGAAAAAGGAACCCTCATACACTGTTGGTGGGAATGCAGACTGGTGTAGCCGTTATGGAAGGCAGTTTCCTCAAAAAATTACGAATAGAATTACCATATGACCCAGCAATCCCTGTCCTGGGTATCTACCCCAAAAATCTGAAAACATTTATACATAAAGACACGTGTGCTCCAATGTTCACTGCAGCTTTGTTTACGGTGGCCAAGACATGGAAACAACCAAAATGTCCTTCCATAGATGAATGGATAAAGAAGTTGTGGTATATATACACAATGGAATACTATTCGGCGGTAAGAAAACATGATATAGGAACATTTGTGACAACATGGATGGATCTTGAGAGTATAATGCTAAGCGAAATAAGTCAGAAAAAGCAGAGAACCATGTGATTTAACTGATATGTGGGATATAAACCAAAGACAACAAAAGAACAAGACAAATGAGAAACAGAAACTCATAGACACAGACAATAGTTTAGTGGTTACCAGAGGGTAAGGGGGTGGGGGGTGGGAGATGAGGGTAAGGGGGATCAAATATATGGTGATGGAAGGAGAACTGACTGGGTGGTGAACACAGAATGGGATTTATAGATGATGTAATACAGAATTGTACACCTGAAATCTATGTAATTTTACTAACAATTGTCACCCCAATAAATTTAATAAAATTCAATTAAAAAAAAAAAGAAATGTGCTTCAATAGATAATTGGATAAAGAAAATGTGGTACATATTTACAATGGAATAAGCCATAAGAAAAGATGAAATACTGCTATGTGTGACAACATGGATGGATCTTGAGAATATCATGCTAAGCAAAATAAGTCAGATGGAAAAAATCGAGAACTGCATGATTTCACTCATGTGTGAGTTCTAAAACTAAAAGCAACAAATGAACAAGACAAACACACAAAAACTCATAAATATAGACAACAGTATGGTGGTTTACCAGAGGGAAAGGGGGGTTGGGGGAGGTAGAAAAGGTTAAAGGGAATCAAACACAGTGATGGAAGGAGATTTAACTGGGGGTAAACACAATGCGATATATAGATGATGTATTATAGAATTGTACACTTGAAACCTATGTAATTTTATTAACCAATGTCACCCGAATAAATATAATAAAATTTTTTGAAAAGAAAAAATAATCCCTCTAATTTCTGCCTCAACAGCTTATTAGTAATAGTCTTATCAGAATAAGAGTATATATTTCTGATTTTATACTGACCTAGAAATTGTTCTTGGTTCTGCTTCAATCCAAATTACCTTTAATGATATAATTAAAGATGTATCTGAAATTGTGGACTGAATATGCACATTTATCTCAGTTGTCTCCTAAAATCCTACTGAAATGATCGTAAAGAAAATTTTAAAAGACAGACATGCTCAAGGGCAAAGAAGAGTAAATGGAGGACTAGTAACTGACACATCAGTCTGAAGAAAGCTGACACCTAAAGCAGCAACAACCAGAAAGAGAAGGCAACAACCAGGGAGAAGGCAACAACCAGAAAAAAAGCTGATTCATGCTGCAGAGCCCTGGGAAGTCTCAAGAATCAGAGGTACCAAGTACCTTTGAAGATGAGAATGCGGGGAGATGCTGAAAACAGAAGAATTAGTTGAAAGTCTATAATCTCAGCAGTCAGAGACTCCCTTCCCCAGCCCATGACCAGGCGAACACCCCTTCCCCACCATAACTAAAGAATGGAAAGGTCAACCCTGACCAGTTCTGGATGTGAGCACAAACAGGTACAGCTGAGGTGTGGGTGAGGTATTGCACTGAAATGATGGAGGGATTAAATGTACCAATTACAAGGAAGCGTCTTACACTCTAAAAACTTTAGATAGACTGACTAAATAATCAGTTGTGGTATGAGTTTTAAATTTTTAATATTTACATGTCTATTTTAAAATAAACTTTCTTAGATGTCATTTACAAATATGTAGTAACTTCAGTCCCTCTTAGGACTGAGAGGCCTGCCTTGTTCTTGATAATCCTCTGCTTTGGGAACAGGATGAATCCATGACCGTGAACTCCAGCCCAGGACAGGAAACCTGCTCTTCATAGAGGAGCCACCGAGATACTGTGCATTCTATTGAGTACTTCCAGTGTTCAGCTCTGGTCATTAATTCTTTATAACACAGTGGTTATAGGGCACAGTCTCTGGAGTCAAGTTGCTTGGTTTCAAACATTAGCTCTGCCAGTTACCTGCTAAGTGATCTTAGACAAGTTACTTAACTTCCCAGTGCCTCCGTTTATTTATCTAAAATAATTTTTTAAATGCTTCCACATCTTTGATAGAATAAGAGTGTGCACTTCTGATTTTGTACTGACCTGGAAGTTGTTCTTGGTTCTGCTTCAGTCTGACTTACCCTTAATGATATAATTAGAGATAGTATGGATTGAACACACACATTTACCTCAGTTCTCTCCTAAAATTCTGCTCAAATGATGGTAAAGGAATTGTAAAAAGGCGTACATGCTCAAGGGCACAGAGAAGAGGAATAAGTGGAGGTCTAATAACTGACACATCAGTCTGAAGGAAGCTGACACCTAAACCAAGGACTTACCTCAGTTTTCTCTAAAAAAAACTACCCATCAACATTATACTGTAGAGACAGAATTTCAGGAACTTTGTGTTATAGAGTGAATGTGTCCCCTTAAAACCCGTTATGTTAAAATCTTAACCCTCAGTGTGATGCTGTTGGGAAGTGGGGCGTTTGGGAGGTGTGTAGGTCATGAGGGGGGAGCCCATTATATAAATGGGTCTTTGTAAAAGAGGCGCCAGAGAGCTCTCTGGCTCTTACCTTCATGTGAGGCCACAAGAAGATGGCAGTTTGCAACCAAGAAGGAGGTTCTCACTGGAACCCTACCATACTGGCACCCTGATCTCAGACTTCTATTTTCTCAGAACTGTGAGAAAATACATTTCTAATGTTTATAAGCCACCCAGTCTATAGCAATTTGTTATAGAAGACTGAACTAAGACATTTTTATTTTATTTTTTTTTTACAAAACCACGGATTGCTTTATTCTTTTCCATGCCCACAGACTTAAATAGCAAACAAAATTCTGAATGATAGAATCTCTGGATTTTTTTTTAATCAAAATACTATGGCCTAGAATGCAAATTAATGCACGTAAAAGGGATAATAAAGCTAGAAAAATCATCATTTCGAAACCATCATCATACTAATTGATCAATGAATGCCAAGATTAGTGGAGAACACTTGGTCAAAATAGTGTATAAAGTCTCAAAATAGCTCTCCATAACTACTTATTAATTCCAAAGGGAAAAATAACTTCACAATGGGGAAACCTGGCACCTTCAGCAGGTGATTAAGGGAATATCACCAGCAATGGGACAAAGCCACATCATGTATCACCTCTTACAACACCTCGAAAAAAGATAAAACATTAATGCTGAGTTATTTCTCCCAAATTTGTGTAACATGAATTTATTATAAGGAAACATCAGATACATTCAAATTGTGAATAGCCGACTAAATAATTGGTCAATGCTCTTAAAAAATTCTAAGGTCATGAAAGACAAAGAAAGACTGACGGGCTATCACAGATTAAAGGGGACTAAAGAGACATGCAAATTAAATTCCATGCGCGATCCTAGATTGGATCCTGAGCCAGGAAAAGAAAAAAAGTAAAATAGGCATTCTTGGGCTAATTGGTGACATTTGAATATGGACTGGGGATTAGATAACAGTCATAATACCAATGCAAAATTTCCTAATTTTGTTAGTTGTGCTGTGGTTATGATTTTAGGATATACACACTGAAGTATTTAGGGGTAAAGGGGCATGGTATCCACAACTTGCTCTCAACTATTTGACAAATTAGGTACAAGATAGATAGATAGATAGATAGATAGATAGATAGATAGATAGATAGATAGATAGAAAGAACAATAGACCAAGGAGGCAAAATGTTTAGTAATTGGTAAACCTGAGTAAAGGGCATATAGAAGTCTTTGCAACCCTTTTATAAATTTGAAATGATACAATATTAATAGTTATATGAAAGCACTTGGCATTCAGTGGTTAAGGGTATTCCCACTAGACCAATTTACCCTGTCATCTCACCTTTCCAAACTTAAAGCAAACTTGATTTCAAACCATCCCCAGTGCCATAATCAGAGGTAAGATAGATAGCTTCAGACTCCCAGAGCTACGGAATCTGTGAGTATGAAGGAGAGAATAAACTACTTTATGAATCAATAATTTTTATTTTAACGTTTTGTTTTGGAATAATTATGACAATCTTTTTTTTTAATTAAAGTTTATTGGGGTGACAATTGTTAGTAAAGTTACATAGATTTCAGGTGAACAATTCTGTAATACATTATCTATATCTCACATTGCGTGTTCACCACCCAGAGTCAGTTCTCTTTCCATCACTATATATTAGACCCAGTTTACCCTCTTCTAGAAACCCCCTCCCCCCATACCCTCTAGTAACCCCTAAACTATTGTCTATGTCTATGAGTTTTTGTTCCTTCATTTGTTTGTCTTGTTCTTTTGTTGTTTTCAGTTTTATAGACCACATATCAGTGAAAGCATATGGTTCTCTACTTTTTTCTGTTTGACTTATTTTGCTTAGCATTATAATCTCAAAATCCATCCATGTTGTCACAAATGGTACTATTTCATCTTTTCTTACTGCCAAGTAGTATTCCATTGTGTATATATACCACATCCTCTTTATCTATTCATCTATCGAGGGACATTTTGGTTGTTTCCATGTCTTGACCACCGTAAATAAAGCTGCAGTGAACACTGGAGCACACCATCATTTTTAAGAGATTAAAGCACACAATCATTTTAGTCCTGAGACTAAAATGTTCATGAACCACTATCTTAGATAATATCCTGCTTGGTAAGTTTCAATTTTCAAAGGAGAGAACTACTAAATAGCTTTTCTCTACAATGAAGATTTTAAGATCAATAATATAATAAAAAATATAATAATTTGTATTTACCTAACAACGGACATGGCATTATGAAAACTCATCCTATTGTTGGGAAGACTAGTTTGACCTATCTATATTGAAATACCAAATCAACTGCACAGTTGGATTAAAAAGAGTATGTCTACTGAATACTATTAATACCTGAGAATAGAACCAGTCACTGAGTGAAGATACATATAGCTTAAATAACTAAACCTCACCTAAAAGAGGCAAAATTAAAATAAGAAAATTTGTATTCCATATAAGTCCAGATGTTGGCTGTTTCCACAGATGGTTATTTGATAGGCTCATCAGCATCAAAATGTTCAGGGATCTTTTCACCCTTCCAACTTGTATTTCAGGATCTTGACTTGTATAAGCTCTCATTAAACCAAAATCCTGAGATCAAATGTAAGTACAAAATCAAGAAGTAAAACATGGAGGAATGGTGTGTTTCCTCCCTTGCTTTCCTTATAGGCAGCAAGAAAGACTTTTCCCAGAAGCATCCTGCACCCTAACACTGACTGCTTTTCAAATATTACTGTTCAGAATTGAACACGACTGCTCAAACCAATCACTTGCAAGAAGAATGAGGCTACCATGATTGGCATTGACCAATCATGATTTTTTTGTTGTTTGAGGAAGGACCTAATTTTTCCAAAAGCACAAAATTGGGGTTCTTTTAGCAAGAATGGGGGGAAGTAGGGAATAGCTGTGGGATAGGCAATCAGTAGGTTCTTGTACAATCATGACAATTGAAACGTCTTACCATGGTAACCAAGATTATTATGGGGTAATGGATAAAATTCAGAGAAGTTTTATAAAAATCATACTTGCCTGTTTTCTTTCTTTGAACTAATTAGTGGTCATTGAAAGCCTAAAGAAATGCCTAGCAGTATTAAAGATACACAGTTTCATTTTCCTAAATCTTCATTGATAGTTCATTCTTAACTTTTAGTCTTCTGTAAACTCCCACAGATATTTCATCCAATAACAAGTCAATTCTGCTCAACTTCATACAACTACATTTTTGTTTTTTACTTAAATTATCATGTACATATTGTTGTTGACATGGTATCACACCTTTTAAACTTAATACTTTCAGTTAAAATTTGGCTCCCCATTAAACTGGGAGTCATTTATATATTTAAAAAATAGAAATTTCATTCGATAGTACAAGAAATTCTCTAGTCTAAGTATTTAATAAAAGTCAGACATAAATACAGAAAAATACTATTCAGTATGTCCTTTCCTCTCTGGAACAACCCACATATCAGCTGTCTGGTTTCCCCCGAGTAGTATGAGCCAACCAGGGAAGATAGGTATTTTCTGCTATGATTTTATATGGTCTGGCTATAGCAGGAATGATTTATAGATCATTTTCATTTTTCCTTCAAGTCTCAGCTTAAATGTCATCTCTTCAGAGGCATTCCCTGACACCCTGTTTAAAAGAGGCATCCTCCGATTACTTTGTATTAAATCACTTTTCTAATTCTGTCTATAATGCTCTTGCAAATCTGTACATATCTCCTTTATGCATTGGTTTATTTTTTTGTTTGCCAACTAGAATACAAACACTATGAGAGCTGGAAAACATGTTGGTCTTATTCTATACTAAATGTGCAAAGCTTAATACAGTGTCTGGCATATAGTGGCTAATCAATAGATATGTAATTGAATCTGGTTTTCCTTTCTGAATCATCTCTCTATTTTATGCTATATTCTAAAAGCAAATTTTAAAACTAAATCTTGGTATATCATATTTTTACCATTGATATTTAATATTTGATATTAAAATTATGTAGTTAATGGATATTTAACACAAGGTGTCAGATGTGGTAAAACATGGTAAAATATAGTAAAATATAGGTCAATCTATTTTATGTAAAATGGATACATTTTTATATATTGTAGTTTTATTTTATATAATTTATTAGGTTTGGGAAATTAACCTATTTCGTGTCAACACAGAAGTTTAGAAATGTCTAGAAACGAAGCCATCAGGAACTCGACAATAGTTTATTTGTCCAAATCTAAACTTCTACAAATATTTTGTATCTTCAATATACTTTGCATTGGAACCACCTCTCAGGAACTCTCATGGTTTCAATAATATACATACAACTGTTACTATAATATAAAGCATAGACTATTTTAGGCCATTAAATATTATACCGTATTGTTGTTATTAACCAAGTAAGGAAGTTACTTGAAGAGTACAGCGCAATCTGGCTGTTTTCAATGGAGATATTCCCATGTATGAGTGTGATTAGCACAGACTTGCTAAATCTCTCTCTGAGCCATCTGTGAGCACCTTCTTGGTTTAAAACAACACATGTTAGCTCTGCTCAGTTCTAAGTCAGCTTTTACCACAACTGTTATCTTTATCTTAAACCTGGGAAGATTCTCAAATGCCTGAAGCTTGGAAATGCCACCTTTCTCTTAGAATCTGATCCTCAAACTGAAAAAAGACTTCTATTAAATCAACTGTCTCAAATGAGATTTTTTTTTTTTTGGCATAAAATGTGGACCACAGAAATTCCCACCCAATTGTAAGGGGTGGGGGGAGGTGGGGTTAGAGTATTTTAACTCACTAAAGTGAGCTCAAGTTTAGAACACATTCATGTGTTTGACTTTCCAGTAATGCAAAATAAAATTCCTAACAACTTGAGTGCACTTGCTTGCTGTTTAGTTCAATCTCAAGTTAGAGTGATGCAAATGCTCTTTTCATTCTGGCCTCAATGTGAGCTCTTGGGTTCTGGCAAATCAGAAGTAGTGGAGACCACACTGACAAAGACCTGACAGATAGTTTGTCACTGAACTCAATAGTTTGGAGGCCTAGGTCTTTGCTACAGACATAGAAATGCGTTTTCTAAACAAATTGCTCGGATCACAACCAATCTGAGCTCCCACATGGAGCCTTGGGAGACTGCCCTGCAGTCAAATTACCTGGAACTGCCCAGGGACCAGTGTAAATATAATATATGCCCTAAAGCAAATTCTAAACTTATAACAAATATAACAATCACTTTTTGTGCCAAAGATGCAAGTTTTTTAAAATCTACAAATCAGAAACATTTAAAATAGGCTTGATTCTGATTGTGATGTTTAGTTCAAGTCCAGAGTGAGTATCGGTAGAAGTCAATCATTTAATGTGATATTTAAAGTTTTTATTTTGAGTTATACTGTGTCCACCATAAAATTCACCAATTTTAACTAAATTAAATGTCATTAAGTAATGACATTTAGTAAATTACAGAGTTATGCAACCATCACTATAAGGCAATTTTAGTGTATTTTCATCATTCTGTAAAGATCTCTTATACATGTTATGTTTAGGGTTTTGTATTGGATTTTTCACAACTTTTCTGCATAAAAACATAATTGAAACAAAATACAAACCATATTAATAAATTAGACTCTGTTGGCATTCAGACACAAATTTTCCTAGAAAGGAGCACATTTTGTATGTACAGTCTTTAAAAAGGAGTCTAATTAGGCATGCGTTACAATTTTCCTTAAATAATTTTCATAAAATCATGGATAAAAGGTGACGTGTATAGATTGAGACTGGCTCTGCTTCTGTGCAAGCAAAACTGGCATTATTCAGAAGGCACATGTTAGCAATAGCAGTGGTGAGTCATTATGTTACCCTCATTTGTTAGCACTTCTGTTTCTCACCTCAGTCTCTGAGTGGAGAATAAGTCATACCCTCACTGAGGTCATCCTGTCCATCGAAAAGAGCAGGGTAAATCAGGTCACATTCAAAATGGCAATCTCATTCAAGCTCTAATTTTTCTTTTCATTGGTTAATATTTTTCTGGATAATAGAGAAGCACATATATACGTTGCTTTTACGTAGTCTTGATTTTTTTTTCCATTCTTCCTTCTCAGGGACTATCACCTAGTAGCCTTTCTCCACAGCATACTTCCCTTCTCTCATCTTCTAGTCATGCAAAACTCCAAAGATTTTTTTTAAAAAGCATGTTAGGTATACATGCACCATGTGTAAAGTTAATTTACAATACTTTGTTTTAGTGAAATATAGAAGTTGAAGGCTCAGGTGTCTGTTAGAATGTAAGCTCCATGAAGATAGGGAGTTTTGTCTGTTTTGTTCAATGACATATACCAAGCTCCTAGAATAGCACCTGACACATAGCTAGTGTCAAGAATTATTTGTTTGATAAATCAAAGGAAGTTCTTTCTTAAATAAAGTTTTTAATATTTTTAATCTTAAAAGATTGTGTAGATTTGTCAACCTCATTGATGTGTTAGGAAGAGCATTTTGATATATTATATGAAGCACATATTATAGAAATTGATAAATTCCTAGAAAAATACAACCTATTAAGAATGAATTATGACAAAAAATATATGCACCCCTATGTTTATTGCAGCACTATACACAATAGCCAAGACATGGAAACAACTGAAATGCCTATCAGTAGACAACTGGATTAAGACACTGTGGCACATTTATACAATGGAGTATTACGCAGCCATAAAGAAGAATGAAATCTTACTATTGGCAACAATATGGATGGACCTAGAGAACATTATGTTAAGTGAAATAAGTCAGACAGAGAAAGACAAATACCATATGATCTCACTTATATGTGGAATCCAAAGAAAAGAATAAATGAATGAACTAATCAGAAACAGTCTCAGAGACATAAAGAAAAAACTGAGGGTTGCTAGATGGGAGGGGGTGGGGATGAAGGAGGTGAGGGGATTAGAAAGCACAGTCGGTAACCACAAGATTGCCACGGGGATCCGAAAGTCAATTTGGGAAATATAATCAATAATGTTGTAAAGATTTTGTAGGGTATCCAATGGACACTTGTCTCTCATTAGGGAGACCACCTCAGGGATGATGTAGATGCCTAATCACTGCACTTTACACCTGAAGCTGAAGTTGAACAATAATGAATGTCAATTACAATTATACACACACACACACACACACACACACACACACACACACAGACACACACACACATATTTACAAGAAGCGGAGTACAGCATTAGGAATAGAGACAGTGGAAATGTAATGGCTGTGTGCAATGTCAGAGGGGTGAGCAGGGTTGTCACTGTGTGAGGGATATAAATGATAAATGTCTAACTGTTACATTGTTTTGTACACCTGAAACTAATTTAAAAAAATGTTTAAAAAAAAGAATGAATTATGAAAAAATAGAAAATCTGAACAGACTGATTACTAGTAAGAAGATTAAATCAGTAACCAAACCCCCCTCCCCCAACAAACAAAAGTACGGACCAAGGTGGTTTACTAGTGAATTTCCCCAAATATTTAAAGAAGAATTAATACCAGTTGTTCTCAAACTGTTCCAAAAAATAGAAGAGGAGGGAATACTTCCAAACTAATTTTATGAGACCATTATTACCCTGATACCAAAACCAGACAAAGATTTCACACAAAAAAAGAAAACTATAGGTCAAAATCCCTGATGAACATAGATGCAAAATTCTTAAACAAAATATTAGTAAACCAAATTCAAAAGTAATTAAAAGGATCACGCCATGATCAAGTGAGATTTATTCCAGGTATGCAGGGAAGGTTCAACATCTGCGATGTGATACACCACATTAATAAAATAAAGAATAAAATTCGTATGATCATCTCAATAAGCACAGAAAAAGCATTTGACAAATTCAACATCCATTTATGATTAAAAAATCTACCAAAAAAGTGGGTATGTAGGGAATGTACCTCAACATAATAGAGGCCATATATGACAAACCTAAAGCTAACATCATACTCATTAGTGAAAAGCTTAAAGCTTAGACTCTAAGATCAGGAAAAACATAAGAATGCCCACTCTCACCACTTTTATTCAATACAGTATTGGGAGTCCTAGCTAGAGCAATTAGGCAAGAAAAAAAGAAATAAAAGTCATCTAGATTGGGAAGAAAGAAGTAAAACGTCTCTTTTTGCAGATGACATGGTATTATATATAGAAAACCTTAGAGACCCCACCAAAAAACAAAACAAAAACCTGTTAGAACTAATAAACAAATTCAGTAAAGTTGTGGGATACAAAAAAAATCAATTGCATTTCTATATACCAATAGTAAATTATCAGAAAGAGAAATTAAGAAAATAATCCTATTTACAATTGTATCAAAAAGAATAAAATACCTAGGAATAAATTTAACCAAGGAGGTGAAAGACCTGTACACTAAAAACTGTAAGATACTGATAAAATAAATTGAAGAAGACACAAATAAATAGAAATATATTCTGTGCTCATGGACTGGAAGAATTAATATTGCTAAAATGTCCATGCTACCTAAAACAATCTCCAGATTCAATGCAATCCTTTCAAAATTCCAATGGCATTTTTCACAGAAATAGAAAAAACAATCCTAAAGTTTGTACAAAACCACAAAAGACCCAGAAGAGCCAAAGTAATCTTGAGAAGAAGAACAAAGCTGAAAGCACCATGCTCCCTGATTTCAACCTATATTACAAAAACATAGAAATCAAAATAGTATAGTATTGGCATAAAAACAGATACATAGTTCAATGGAACAGAATAGAAAGCCTAGAAGTAAACCCATGTATATATGGTCAGTTAATTTATGACAAAAGAGCCAAAAATATACAGTGGGGAAACGATAACCTCTTCAATAAGTGTGTTGCAAAAGCTGGACATCCACATGCAAAAGAATGAAATTGGATTACTGTCTTGCAACATACTCAAAAGTCAACTCAATGGATTAAAGACTTTAACATAAGAATTGAAACCATAAAACTCCTAGAAGAAAACATAAGCGGTAAGTTCCTTGGCATTGTCTTGGCGATGATTTTTTGAATTTGACACCAAAAGCAAAGACAAGAAAAACAAAAATAAACAAATTGAACTACATGAAACTAAAAGCTCCTGCACAGTCAAGGAAACCATCAACAAAGGAAACCATCAACAAAATAAAAAGGCAATCTACCAAATAGGAGAATATATTTGCAAATCATATATTTGATAAAGGGTTAATATCCAGAGTATGGAGAGAACTAATACTGGTACAACTAAATAGCAAACAAAACAAATCCCAAAACAATCCAATTAAAAAGTGGATAGAGGATCTGAATGGACATTTTTCCAAAAAATACATACAGATGGCCAACAGGTACCTGAAAAGTTGCTCAACATTACTAATCAACAGGGAAATGCAAATCAAAACCTCAACAAGGTATCACTTCAAGGTGATAGAATGGCTATTACGGTATTGGACTTATCAGGGATGACTTCTTAAACAGTGTAGATGCCTGACCACTGCACTATACACCGAAGCTGAAGTAGAATATTGAATGTCAACTATAATTAAGTATTATATGGTGATGGGATGTAAAGTACAGTATAGGGAATATGGTCAATGGTATTTTAAGAGCTGTATATGATGTCAGAGGGGTCGTAGATTGGGGGTGTCACTTTGTGAGGGGTGTAAATGTCTAAGTAGTACATTGCTTTGTACAGCTGAAAGTAATAAAACATTTTTAAATTTTTTTTTTAAAAGACAAGAAACAAGACGTGTTGGTGAGAAAGTACAGAAAAGGGAACACTTGGCACTGTTGGTGGGAATGTACATTGGTGCAGGCACTGTGGAAAACAGTATGGACGTTACTCAAAAAAATGAAACTACTATAGGATCTTGCAATTCTACTTCTGGGTATTTATCCAAAGGAAATAAAAATATGATATTGACAAACAAACAAGCAAAAACTCATAGACACAGACAATAGTTTAGTGATTACCAGAGGATAAAGGGGGTGGGGGAGATAGAAAAGGCTGAAGGGGGTAAAATATATGATGACAGAAGGAGATTTGAGTTTGTTTTTTTTTCCCCCAAGTCAAGTTGTTGTCATTTCAATCTTAGTTGTGGAGGGTGCTGTTCAGCTTCAAGTTGTTGTCCTTTCAGTCTTAGTTGTGGAGGGTGCAGCTCAGCTCCAGGTCCAGTTGCAGTTGCTAGTTGCAGGGGGGCACAGCCCACCATCCCTTGTGGGAGTCGAACCGGCAACCTTGTGGTTGAGAGGACACTGTTCCAATCAACTGAGCCATCTGGGAGCTCAGCAGCAGCTCGGCGGCAGCTCGGCGGCAGCTCGGCTCAAGGTGTGGTGTTCAATCTTAGTTGCAGGGGGCGCTGCCCACCATCCCTTGCGGGAGTCGAAGAATTGAGCTGGCAACCTTGTGGTTGAGAGCCCACTGGCCCATATGGGAATCGAACTGGCAGCCTTTGGAGTTAGGAGCATGGAGCTCTAACTGCCTGAGCCACCGGGCCGGCCCCAGGAGATTTGAGTTTTGGTGGTGAACATACAATGCAATATATAGATGATGTATTAAAGAATTGTGCACTTGAAACCTATATAATTTTATTAACCAATGTCACCCCAATAAATTTAATTAAAAAAAAGAAAACAGGATATTGAAGAGGTATTTGCACTCCCATGTTAACTGCAGTATTATTTACAATAGCCAAATCATGGGAGTGTCCTAAGTGTCTGTCAAATATACAATGGAATATAATTCATCCATTAAAAAGGAAATCCTGCCATTTGTGACAACATGTACAGAACTTGAAGGCATTGGGCTAAGTGAAATGTCAGAGAAAGGCAAATACTGTATGATCTCACTTATATGTACAATCTAAACAAAAACATAAACAAACTCATAGAGAATTGATTGGTGGTTGCTAGAGAGAGGCAGGAGCTGGGGGATGAGTGAAATGAGTGAAGGTAGTCAAAAGGTACAAACTTCCAGTTATAAAATAAGTTCTGCAGATGCAATGTACAGCCTGGTGACTATAGTTAATAGTACTGTAATGCATATTTGAAAATTACTAAGAGAGTAGATTTTAAAAGTTCTCTCACAAGAAAAAGGACTTTGTAACTATGTTTGATCATGGATGTTAGCTAGATTTATTGTGATGATCATTTTGCAATATATACAAGTATCAAATCCTCATGTTGTATACCTGAAATTAATATAAGGTTGTATGTCAATAATATCACAATTTTATAAAGCACATATTTTAAATACATTAGTGGGACTCATATAGAATTCTAAAATAAACTTAAAATGTAACATGAATAAGTTATATTGGTCTCTCCACACTGGATATCAGCTTCAACATCTGTATAAATAGGTAACATAAATTGAATAAATGCATCAATGGAAGATTTAGGATTTTATAGTTCTAACAATCCATATTTCTATTTCTTAGTTTACCTAAATTTTGTCAGTCTTACCATGTATTTATTAACTGGTCTCCCTTTTTACTTTTTATTAATTCATTCTTTCAGTCACAATTTTAAGACAACTGATGTTCTCTCTACTTATGTCTCATTATCACATTACACCCCTCCTTCTCCACCCCAGATCTAGTCACCTTGATTAAATTTGTTTCTCCAGTGTTCCCAGACATGGATTACTGTCATCACTGATGCACACTTTCCAAATGCAGGAGACTCTTCCCAGGGCTACTGACCTCATTTCTTTCTTCTTCCTAGGGAACCATAAGCCATCATCCAGTCTTCTCAATCTAGAGGCTTTTGTTCTCCTGTCTCCTCTCTTCATCTCATCCTCTCTCTTGCACCTGTAAAACAAGACCCCTGTACTACTTACCAGCATTCCCCTTCTCTCTTTTCCCCTTCTCTCTTTTCCTCTCAAAAGAGTAGTCTCATATCATTGTTTTTATTTCTTCACCTATACATCTCAACTTACTGCAAAAATCTTCTTTTCCCACTCAACATGTTGTTTTAAAATCATATAAACCCCTTAATTTTGTCAAATTCAATTAACACATGTCCTGATCTTATTTGACCCCTTGGTGGCACTTAACGCCTTGGACCTTTCCTTCCTTGTTGGAATATTTTCATCTCACGTTTCCATCACACCTGCTCCACCAATGCACCTTCTACCACCTTCACCATTCCTTTTCAGTGAGATTAATTAATTAATTTTTGCAAACTCAGTTTACAATCAAATATTGTTCTCCAGAGCTCTGTCCTTGGTCCTGTTCTCAAGCTATAAAATTTCTCTGGGAAAAACCAATAAATTCCTATCGTTTTAGTTACCACTTCTTTTATTATGACTCCCACATTAAAATCTTTAGCCCTAAGCTCTCTACTGAACTCCAGATCTCCCTTCTCTGGCTGTCTCCTGGATATTTTCTCCACCTATGTGTTACTAAGTACGTCCTCTAAAATCTATTAGATCTCATCTGGGTTCCTTTCTTTGGGTGACTGCATTTTGCATGCAAGAAGGAAGGTTAACCGAATATTCGGTAGCCAGAAGGGCAGGTTACTCTTATCTGCTGTTTATTTCTGTTTCTCCTCTTTCTGGATACACAATGGAATTGGACTTCCCTGCTCCTTTGAAATTAGGTGTGTCATATGACTTGTTTTGGCCAATGCAACATATTGGAGGTGATGTGTGTCACTTCTCGGTAGAAACCTTTAAAAACTGGCACTCATAACTTTATTCCCTTCCTCCTGATTTGACAATTGGCAACATTTCAGAGGAAAGAGGCTCCATCAGCTTGAATCCTCATGTGAAGATAATGTGGCACAGATCTCCCACCAACCAAAAATGTACATACAGCATAAGTGAGAAATAAATCTCTATTATTTTAAGCCTGTGAGATTTTGGAGTTATTTGTTATTGCCACATAGCTCACCTCGACTTGACTGACTCAAGATCAAAACCAAATTCATTAATTCTTTTCCCTCTACACTATTAACAGAATAAAACAGCATAAAAGCATCTCACCTGTCCTTTCTCCTATATTCCCTTTTTACTTTGTCTTTGTTTGAGCCATAACCTAAATTATCTAGAGCATATTGAGACTCCACTTTCATGTCCACTCACATTTTATGATTCAGCTGGTTCTGTAGATTCTATTCCCTAAGTAGTCTTCAAATATATTCTTTCATTTGTATCCTTAGTATAATCTTCTCATTATCTATTGCAGTGACTTTGTAAATGATCTTGTCTCCAGTATCAGCCTACCCTATCCATCTTCCATACGGCTTCCAGAATAATTTTTATAAAATACAAACTTTAACCATTCCACTCACCTGCTTAAAATCTTTCACCAAAATGCTCTGCCATAGTATACTAGGCTTTTAGTAGTCTAAGCTCTTTCTATCACCTCAACCACATCTCTGCTCCAGCAATACCTTCTCATCCCACTCCTGCACCGCCCAGCTCCCACACATACAGAGACTATACTATTTCTTGACTGATCCTTCTAAGAAACCTCAATTTAGGTTTCATTTACCCTAAAAAGGCTTTCAGGTTGTCCCAAGCAGACATATCTATTCCCTCCCTCATACCAGTTCTCTGCCTAAAATGTGCCTTTGTTATTGAATATGGCACTTTTTGAAAACATTTGCTTATGTGGCCATTATCATGACTATAATCCTCTTGTGGATAGGGGAGATATCTTATTCACCGTTATATCTGGAAAGCACAGTACTTAGCATATTCCAGGTACCTCAAAAGATATTTACAGAAATGAAATGATAAGCCATTTGATCAGATAGCTTAACATCTGTTAAGGGCTTATATTTTTTAAACATCTGAAAATTTGTTGAGAGCTTACTACTATGTGTTGGGCATTGTAACAAACATTCCATCAGTTTTATTTTATTTAGCTCAACAATAATTCTAGGACATTGAGACACACATTAAGTGCCTATTGTTATGGATTTCATTATCTGAGGCAAACCATATCTCACCTTCCTAATGGGTAGATCATTATAGGCCCTTAAGTATTAATTAAATGGATTATTTTCCTATGCAGTCACTGAATGAATAGCAGCAACTATAGCTTACATTCAAGGTTTTTATCTATACCTTTTAAGAGAAAGTTAGCTCTATTACTTAAATAGCTCTATTATTTTGAAAAAGAACTTTGATATTTATATATCATTGTTTCTTTAAAGCATAGCACTTTTTTTTTTTTTTTTTTTACACAAATTAGTGGATCTCTGTAGTGAGCCAGGGGTAACTTAAATGAGAGAAACAGGGTACAAAGAGATTGACTAACTTGTCCTGTATCATAACTTTTCAAGATTTCATTATCATTCTTCACATATCTCAACCCCACAAAATAATTTTCTAATTATCACTGAATGACAAAATGCCAAGTACCGACAGAATTACAGATGAAACGCAAGACTTATTTTCAGGGGCCACCGATAAGATATTGGGGGAAATCACAAAGACATGAGAAGGTAATATAATAAATCAGGTGACTCCCGTCTCTGACCTTCTTGGCTGGAACATTCAAGGTTTTACTATTCATCTCTTGTGAACTTTTTATTATCTTAATAATAGGCAGATGTATGAACCAGAATGTTAATACCGTAAAAAGAAAACAACCACAACAACAAAATGATATTCCTTGAGGTCATTCATTCACCAGAAAGAGGAGTTAAGGCCATTACTTTTACTTCACTCCGCATCCCAGTTTTTAGACTACGGGGTGCAGAACCAGTTTCATTTGTCGAAGGCCAAAAAGCCGTGAGACTGGCGAGTCAAGCAATTACCAGCCACTTGGCCTTTTTGCAGAAATACACAAAACGTGTAGAATCACTTAATTTTATCCCCTCCTAACCTCTTCACTTGGAAATTGGCTGCTCGGGCGAATGTTGTTTTTTCCCCCCGCAGCTATGTGTGAAGAGCGATTAACACTCCCTCGACAAACCCCTTCCCGGGCCATTTGGGAGTTACACGCGTTCGCACCAGGTTGAACCCATTGCACCTTCACGCGCAGCCTTTTTGTTTATGCGGCTAGCCGGGCAGAGAGGGGCGGACAGGCAACGAATCTCCCAATACGCAGCAGGCCGCGGGGCTATATAAGCTCGGGGTTGGGGCCGGTGGGCGGAAGGGGCCAGGCTAGCCCGCGAGCTGACAGCGGCGGTCCCCCGAGCCCCGCCGCGCCATGGAGACCGCAGAGCGCTGCGAGAGCGGAGCCCGCGAGTGCGCGCGCTGCAGCCGCCTGCTGCCGTCGGTCCTCGACCGCCCCACGCGGCACGGAGGCTCGGAGTCGGGGTATCGCTCCTCGCCACTGCCCTGCACCTCCCCCACCCCACCACTCCCTACCGCACCTCCCCAGCTCCTCCCCCCCGCTCGCCGCCCCCCAACACCCCCTCGGCCTGCACTCGGGTGCAAATACTTCTGCCGGGTCTGGGCTCACGTCTCCCCTGCGCGCCTTTGCTCCCCACCCTGCAGATCCGGAGGCTTCTGGAGACCTTGGGTTGACGCCCGAGGCGAGCGGGAGGAGGAGGCGCCGCACCACGCCGCGGAGGCGGTGAGTGAGCTGCGCGTGGCGGGCAGCGCCTCCGAGGGGCGCAGAAGATCAACCAAAGCTGGGGACACCCGGTCCGAGAAGGACACGTGCCCGGCCTGCCCCTCGCTTAAGATCGCGCCAGCCGGTGGCCCTACCGGTGGCCCTGTCAGAGCTGATGCGGCGAGTGTGTCCTCCAGAGCAACTGGAACACACGGATCCGACCGAGAGCGAGGCTGCTCAGAGCCGGGGTCACGTTCCCTGCGGGCGCGAGGAACACTTGGTAGTGCTCGTTTCCAATTTCCAGAAGAAGGTGAGTGATAACTGTGATTCATCTCTTTATGTTCCCAGATGCCCAATGGCCCCGCAATGACCGAAGCCTCTGGAAAGCTTTCCCGATACAGACACCCGGTCAGGTGAGTGACTGGCCAAACCAAAGGTCTCTTGATCCTCCCGCCCTAGCGAAGAGCCGGGGACGTCGCACAACCCAGCTCAGCAGCTGGTCCTGCAGTTTTTCTCTCTTGGAAAATCAATCTTCAAGCTTACTTTATCCTCCCCGTCCCAGAAATCCTTTATTCATTGCATTGAAAAATGTAGGAGGTCATGCTCTTACCTAAAAGAATTGTGCATTCTCAGTAAAAGCTTAAGGACTATGTTAGAGGGAAAGTGGACGATATAGTAAAATTTGAACTGTGACATTTTGTGCAGAACCAGTTTTTTTATTTTTACGCCAAGGGATCCGAATGAAATTGGCTTCACGCCAGGCAGCGTGTGTATATTCTTATTCTCTTGCAAACCGGAAGGAAGAATGGTGTTCAAAGTTGCAGTTTTACAGTAAATCTAACAAATAGAGCTTGACATGTAAGAGAAAATGGGAATATGATGAAAATTCTAAAGATTACTAAGGATCATAAAAGGGATCACAAGTTATTTGGCATAAGAATAAGTGTTCTAGGCACAGGAAGTCAGCCTTTCTGTAGGATTCTTTGTAGCTTTTATTCAGGTGAAAGATTAATACTGCAGTTTGCCTACTTCAGAGAGCTGTTAGAAGAGCTATATGATGTTTGTAAAATGTGTGTGTGTTTATAAATAGCATGTTGATTAATTTCCTACCACTAGGGAAAGGCGCAGGAAAAAATAATCACAGCCGCAGTGGCAAGTGTTGTTATAGAGTTCAATTTGGTCAGTTTTACAAATATATTCATTCAGGGCATGAAGTGTCTAACACGGCCAGAGGGAATGGGGATGGGTCAGGAAGTGTGTATTGTAGGTTATGGTTACTTGGCTGAGTCTTGAAGTTAGCCAGGTAGACAGTAGGTGGGGGAGGTAGGGGCCTAAGTAATAGCATAGGAAAAGAGATAGGAAAAGAGGTAGCATAGGAAAACAGCATGACTCCTGGGAGTATCCATTAAGGAGCTGGAATTGGGGTATGTGAAGCTGTGGCCATTCCAGCAGGGAAGCCAAAGGCTACATCTTGTACACCTTCATACAGAGTTTAGTCCTAATCCTGTATGTGGCATTGGGAACTCATGGACTTTATTCTGTAAGTGGTTTTGAGGGTCACTCAAAGAGTTTTAACCAGAAGAATGGTGTCATTAGATATACATTTTAGAAAAATCACTAAGAAACTGGTGTATAGGCTTCGTTAGAACACCAAAAGATGAAATTGGAAGTTATTGAAAATGCTCAGGCAAGAATGATAAAGAGCCATTCTAAGGCATTGGAAGTGGGGATAGGACTGGGTGAATTTGGGGAATCCTTAGGTGATAGACTAGATTAAGCTTATAATGTATTGGATATTGTAGGTAAAAAAGACAGAATGGCTCCCGAGTTTGTGGCTGATGACCAGGTTTAATGCTATACTAACAGAATGGAAATTAGGGCTACAACAGATTTGGGGAGCAAGATAATGAGTTCAATTTTCCATTTATGGTATTTAATGTGACTGTGGGGCATCCAAATAGTGATGTCCATTTGAGAGCTACATATATAGATCGGGGACCCAGCATCAGGATCTTAAGTGGAAATACAGACTTGGGGACATTTGGTAAACGTATGTTAGAGAAATCCTATATAATCAATTCCTTTCTTTTCTGAATTATTGTAGCAATATATATGTACTGCTCTTAATTTTATTTTATTTTTATTATTTTCTATCCTGAGCGGTAGTGGTTTCTGATTCTTTTTACTCAATTGACAACTCTTGAGGGTAGGGGCCATGATTTATTCATCTTTGAATTACAAATTATGTCTGGCACACAAGAGCACTGAAATATGGATTGAATGACTGAATTATTGATGGTTACTAATTTGACAGCAAAATTATAAAAAAATTTTTCACCATTTTGCTAAAAAGATTTACAAACTACATTACCCATCTTTCTGCTTTTCAAAATGGAGTATACTAAACATAATGTACCTTCTCTTTGTTAAAATCACTCTATTATATGGGTACATGGGGCTACTTACTCCACTGAAATGACTGTACTATAGTTGGTGATTCAGCCTTATCCCTCCTCTTTTCCTTGGATGAAAAATAATAGAAGACCAGATGACAAGATTAATATTTTTCATAAATTTGAAATTCTGAGGTAATCATGTTTACATGAAAATTATTTGTATAAAACCAGTGTCATTCTCAGTATCTCAGTATGGTGTTTCCAAATTTAATTTGATGTGGCAAGGGGAGGGTGATGGGATCAAGCTTGAGGTCAGAGGTAGCCTTTCTGTACTTCAAGTTGTGAGACCATAGACAAACTTTAAAAATGTTGCTTTTTGTACTTCCCTAAACTTACTTTGGCTACATCTGTAACTAAGAGTTAAATCTGTGAGCTTTATGCAAGATACTAGGTAATTTCTGCCTTCGTGTAAGGTGCATAATATTTTTTTTGTCTTTGTAAAGTTGCCTACCATCAGATTTTTTAATGTAGTGGTAAGACTCAATTTTTATTCCTAAGGAATTTGGAAATTGGAAGACAAACCTTCTTCTATATTTTTTAAAGAATAAATATATCATGATGCGTAATAAAGTGAGCTAAAAATTGATTTTAGGCTCAATCAGTGTTTAGTGTGAATTTGTTTGACTCATTTTACACCTTGGATAAAGATTTTTAAAGTAATCAACCAGTTATTGATACTTCAGCAAGTAGACTCCATGAAAACTATGATAGTAGCATTTTAAAGCTCTTTATCTTAAAGCTGTGTCAAAATGCATAAAACAATTGTTAAATGTATGGGGCTCTGGAAATTTGAACATTTCATGAGTATAAGGGTATAAGGATTCTGAATATGAAAAAGTAAAGTGTATTATGTTGTGTGCTTCTTTCAGACTATTTTGGCCAAAATCAAAGTGTTATGATTACTTATATCAAGAAGCAGAAGCTCTTCTGAAAAATTTTCCAATTCAAGCCACAATTTCATTTTATGAAGATTCTGATAGTGAAGATGAAATTGAGGAACTGATCTGTGAAAATTAATCTGATTAATTGCTTTTGATGACATTAAAACTTTGTAGGATTTAAATTTAGTGTGTAAATGTATCATAATCATTTTAAACTAATATATTTGTATATAAATTATTAATAAAATGAATATTTCATAATTACTATGGAACTTGGGCCTTTTTTTACCCCTATACTATAATTCAATACTGGAATTTAAAAATAGATGCCATTTACAAATGTCTTGGTTGTATTGTAAACATTTGATAAACAAAAGATAATCTTGATCTCTTTTCATAAAACCATGTTTCTTTAGTTATAATTTTGCAAATATTTAGTTATAACTTTGCATAGAATGACAATAACCGAATCTTGTAACATCTGCTATTTCTTATTGCTATCCATTGGATATTGTAGTTACAGATGAATATGATTAGATATGAAGAAAATCACCTTATGTTACCAATCACACATTATTATGTATTTGCTAGCAGATGGCGAAAACAACAAATCATTGTAACTGAGAATGGGAGTCAGTGGTAAGGCTATTAAATTTTAGGGATTTTTAATGAATGATGAGTCAAGTAATTCTCACTTTAATACTCTTCTGCCGTCCTTAACCCAGTAGTAAAATAGCATGGGTGTTCAGTACTTATGGAACTACATTAAAGAATCCCCAGAATTAAAACAAAATGTTTAAGTGGGCATGACTTACATGGGGTCTAAAAATGGGTGCAAAAAGGTCAGAATTTGATAGTATTTTTCCATTTCTGTCCAAGGGAGAGCTAAGAAATTTGGCAGATATGAAACATTCTCCAACAACATCATCTTCCTTTTCTCTTATTCCCTGCTCCTGATATTCTCATGTAAAAATTTCCTTGTGGGAAGTGAAATAAATTCTTAGTGATTAATTTTTTAAAGTAGACCTATAGATGAATACATTGTTTTTTAATGAGAGAAAACCGGAGCGCTTTGCAAGTTACATAAAGGTAACAGTAAATTATGGTAATGAATTTCTTTTAGCTCAAATGCAATTTTTTCATAATAAACATTTCAATTGCAAATAAAAAAATGTTTTTATAATATTCCAGAGTGATAATGGGCAGAGGTGAAGGTCAGAGATGGTTACCTAGCTAAGAAATATCTCTTACTTGAATGGTTACATATATTCACACACTTTCCTTCTAATTGAAAAGCAACTACAAACATTAATACACAGGCACTTTATGGACAAGACAATTGAAATAGGTCAAGTTCAAACCATGTTTCAGACTCAGGAAAAATGAGTAATGGAAGAAGGATAGGGAGGGTTATTAGAACTATATTTTTTTCTGGAAACTCTCTTCCTTTACTGCATTCTATTCTCAGGATGTGTGTGTTCCTCCAAGGAAAAATTCACCAGGTTCCCAATTTGGACCTTGAGCATTAGAGACTGTTGTTTACCTGCACAGTATTTGTGCTTCGTTCATTAATATGTTGGCAGTATGAAGAGCTACTGCCATTTACTGAGTGCTTACTATTAATCAGGCAATGTATCGTGTTGTTTACATACGACATCTCATTTTACCCTTACTAAAACCTAAATCTATTATGCAGATGGGAAAATGAGGCTCTGAGATACTAATGTACCTTGCATAAGGCTACTCAAGTGCAAGTACTCGTATGGCATCCAAACTAAACCTATCTGACTGGTAAATGTAGCTGTTCAATACTGCAGTTTGGAGTGGGCTGCATCAGTGTACAATTCCCTGCATACTTCAGGGAAGACAGGAAGTTAGATGAGGAGGAAGAACTCGTGATCAGGTAAATGAACAGGAGACTTCACTAGCGTGTTTGACTCATAATGTGAGTCATTAGCGAGAGATCTTAATGGTGAAGTTTTCTTTTCACCCCACAGGAGTGGCCGTTTGCATTTGACACCTGGGCTTTTCAAGTATTTTCTTTCCTGTATAGCCTGGTGCTTTAGAGGAGAGAGTTTCGGAGAAATCAAAATGCTCTAATAGTGTTATTTTATTCCATATGTTAAGTACTAGTGTAACGGTAGTGCTGAACAATGGACAAACACTTGTGTTGTGGGCTAACAGGACTGTAGAAGAATTTCTTCTCAGATTCGGTCAGCACCAAGGCTAACGAACAGCTTCACTCACTTGAATCTTTCCGCGGAATAGCTGTCACCTCCTTTCGGTGCTGAAATTCAGGGTGGATAACAAACGGAGCATGCGTACTTTCCCGTGGTTCCGCCGTCCCCCCTCCCACGCCGGCGTTCCGTCCGCCTCGTTGGCCCCGCCCTCCGCGGACCCGACGTGCTGCGTCATGGCGCGCCTTACCCCTGGCGACCCCGGAAGTGGGTTGGGGGCTTGGCCTCTGCCCGGCCCCGGAGCCGGAGCGGGAGGTGTTCCCGAAGAGGGGTCTAGCTTAGCGATTCAGTCTGGCGGTGGACCCCGGGCAGGGCCCGGACCAGGGGTCCAGGATGCTGAACGTCCCATCCCAGTCCTTCCCGGCCCCCAGCTCGCAGCAGCGCGTCGCCTCCGGGGGGCGTAGCAAGGTAAGCGAGTGAACACTGACGGTCTCACTCAGCGCTTGCCCCCCGCCGGGGTTTCCTATTCCAGTACAGTCCATTTTCTCCTTCCGACCCCCTCCCACCGCCTGTCCGGCTGTAACCCTCTGTCCTGCCTGCCCTTCGTGGCAACTTCTGTCTGATCCCCTGTGGTCTTCAGACCTCGAACTCCCCTAACCTGCCTCGCACACACTGGTCCCTTTTCTTTCCCATCCCTTAATCCCGTTCTGTCAATTACCTTTTCTCCAAGTCTTTCCCCCGCGACTTCCATGCAGATGTATACGCCAGGGCCAGGCACTGTGCTTGCTGTGTTGTAGGGACTGAGTGTCAGCTTCCTTCCCTCAACCTCCTCTCCGGGCTTTTGTTCTTCACTTTCCGAAGGAGATCTGCGTGGTGTGGGTTCCCCAGCCCAAGGGAAAGGTGGGGCAGTGGCGACAGTGACCAGTAACCATCCCTCGCAGGGGGGGGGACGCCAGGAGCTAGGGGAGATTGCAGAAGCGACAACGTCTCCAAACTTCCCTTTAGGTGTACGGACACTTCTCCAAGTCACACTGCCTTTCTCTCTTCTTCTGGTACCTCAGTGTTTTGTAACTGCCTTTTTTACTGATACCACTTGATGACTTGGAAGCTAATACACTGTTTTCGTTTTTGTTGAACATGGTTACAGTTAGCAACAGGTGGAGTACAAATGTGTTTCACATTAGCAATGTTTAATAAACTTGTCTCCTGTGTGCATTGCAACACGCATGTTGCTTGCTGCTGTTTGTTGTTTCCTCATTCTGTAACCACATCATGTTTTGTTTGTGAGACTTCCACCTGCTTGGGCCACACCTTTTTCATTTCTGGACTCTTGGATCGTATTAGCATCATTTGGACCGTCACCGACTTTTGTTTTCCTCCACTTAGACCTGGAGTTTGACTCTAGACAAGAATTACGGGTTCAGGGATCTGTAGCTCTCATTAGCTTTTCAGACGTCTGTAATGTAAGCCCACCTAAAATACTAATATAGCTGAGGTTTATTCAGTGCTTACTGAAGGCCATGTGTGTTCTAAGTGTTTTAGTTGCTTTACATATATTAATTTATTTACTCTTTACAATGATCCTATGAAGTGGATGTATTTGTTATCTCCATTTCACAGAAAAGGGAACTGGTTAAGGAATGTTGCCCTAGACCCTAGAGGCTTGATATGATGTAACTCTGGCTGTGACATTTTTTTACTCCACGTGTCGTCTAGCCATCTACTCATTTGTCCCCTTCCTTGATTTTTGCCCTGTTTCTCTCTGTTAGCTAAATGTTTGGCTGAATAGCATAGCCTTTCCAGAGAAAGAATCTATAAATTAGAATATGAGTAGATTCCCTTTTCCATTAAAATTACCAGTCATATTCTCAGCATCCATTTAAAGGAGAAAACTTAGAGGCAAAGACAAAAGGTTCACAGATGATGATGACAAATGTATGTTTTTGGGTCCAACAAGAGAACAAAGTAAGATTATTGTGTGATTCAAAGAGAAACTAAGACTTTTTTTTTTTCCCTTTGTGAAACAAGCTAATCTTGAACATGTTAGAAGCTGAGTCAGGATTACATGAAATGGGTGGAGACTGAGAAATAGAATCTAGTTGGGGAGGTTGTGTATCATAATTGCTAAGAGCACAGACTTCTGAGTGAAAAAGCCCCAGATTCTATTCCCAACTCTACCACTTAACCTCTTTGAGTCTGTTTCCTCGGGTGTAAATGGGAATAACAGTACCCATTTTATAAGGTTGTTCATAGGATTAAATGAGATAATGTTTCTCTTAGCATAGTCTTAGTAGGAGGTAAGCACTCACTAAATGTTCCTTGCCCTGAGGCTTTTCTAATTTCATGGATTGTTGTGTAAAGCACCTTGGCACAGTGCCTGGCGTACAGTATGCACTCTATCTGATGGCTGTTATTATTTCTACTAACATTAGCAAATAAATATTTGTAGAGAACCTACCATATGCTGAAGATGTGGTTCCCAAGAACTTTAGTCTAATAGGCTGCACAGGCCAGTAAACAGGCAGTTATAAGTGGTTTAATAGTGTGTTATGAGCATGAAGGAGTTGGGGGGCAGAGAAGGCCCCTGGAGGAAGTGTCTGCCAGGGAGAAGAGGGGGATTGATCTGCCAGGGAGAAGAGGCAGGGGAGCAAGTGTTTCACAGCAATCAAGGACTCTGTTCCCATTTAGCTAACTCATGTAATGAGAAGGAGCAAAAGTTAAAACATGGAGCTAGTGTTGTAAACTATGACCAGATTCTGGCGCCTGGTAAACCACTCTAGGGGATTGAGAGGCATTAGTATAAGGTAATGTGGCACGCCACAAAAGTAGGAAGAGCCCATGATTAGATTTGCATTTTCAAAAGATTACTTTTCACTACCCTGTGGATTCTGGAATCCTCAGAGACAAGAGAGACAAGTGATTTCAGTTTGGGGTGGGAAAGATTGTATTCTCACACTCGACTTCATTTATTAGGACCAAAAGACCTAGAGTTTCAGTGATGGTAAGAAAGGGATGATGCAGCTTGATAGGAAGGGATGTAAAATTGGAAAGGCACCACAGACCTGTTAACTTTGTTATTTTGGGGGTAAATAAATGCCTAAAATAGGTACGATTCAGGAAAGTGAGGTGTATAAATGTCTTAGTCCATTCAGGCTACTACCGGTATAGCAGAATATGATAGGTTAGGTGGCTGATAAACAACAGAAATTTATTTTTCATAGTTCTAGAGGCTGGGAAGTCTAAGATCAATGTACCGGCTAATTCCATGTCTGGTGAGGGCCTGATTTCTGGGTCATAGCCATCTTTTCCCGTGTCCTCACAGGGCAGGAGGGGTGAGGGACCTCTCTGGGATGAAAAAAGGACATAAATCTGGCTTATGAAGTCTCTACCCTTGTCACCTAATCACCTACCAAAAGTTCCTAATACCATCACATTGGGGGTTAGGATTTCAACCTGGATTCTCGGGAGACACAGACATTCAGTCTGTAGCAATAAACTTCCTTGAATGTGCTTGCTTTTACATTACACATCCTTTTGGTACTTTGTTACAAACTAGTTATACAAGTTTAGACAATAGTCCTATTCCATAGGGATGGCTGAAAATGTCCACTAGGTTGTCGTAACTTGCTAAAATACTAATACTTCTTACCTTATAAGCCTTGAAAACGTATTTTGGGAAAAGAAATAAGACACAAAGAACCCAAACATCATGTTATTAAATCCTCTAGGCAAGCATAGGCAAACTTTTCCACAAAGGGCCAGATAATGAATATGTTAGGCTTTGAGGGCCACACGGCCACTTAAGGAGTCATCTCTTTACCACCACTAGCACCACACCACTAGCACCACGCCGTGTGAAAATGATTCTTAGCTGAAGGGCTGTACAGAAACAGGCATGGGTCAGTTTGCCAAACCCTTTCCTAGAGTTTTACAGCATCATTATTTTCCATTATTTGATAACCTTTGTTTCTCAGTGGATTCTTAGAAAATTAGTTGCTGTCTAGTGATTTCTAATGTTCTGTGTACATTGACAATCCAGGAAATCAACTTTAGTGAGTTGTTTATTTTTTCTTCTGTCAAATCTCTTGATTTTTAAGGCAAAGAAATGTTAGTCCCAATTGGTAAGTGACTATATAGCATGTTAGTGACAGAGCCAAGACCAAAACTTTTCTGACTCCAGGTTCGATACTATTCTTGTTATACTACGGTACCATTATGCTGAACATCTGTGTGACAGAATTTCTAAGCTCTACCTCACAGCCCAGGTATTTTAAATGATGTTTTATTTATAATTCTAATATAGCAAAAATGATTCTGACAGCCTCCTACAGCATTAAGAAGATTTGTAGAATTGTTAGATTTGAGTTTTAGCTTTTTGAATGGGAGTAAGAGTAATGATGTAGCCTGAAGACCAGCAGCGGGAGGGAAGAGAGAGCAGCTGACTTGAAGAAGCCACGTTGCATTCTTCCCTTTTTCCTTTTTTAGGTACCTCTAAAACAGGGCAGAAGTCTTATGGATTGGATTCGACTGACCAAAAGTGGAAAGGACCTAACAGGATTAAAAGGCAGACTATTTGAAGTAACTGAAGAAGAACTTGAAAAACACAACAAAAAAGATGATTGTTGGATATGCATAAGAGGTAGGTGGTAATTACTGTGTACTGCAGACAATACTGGCGGGCCTTCCATTGTAGTGCTGTATAACTTCCCGGGCCTGTAATCTGGGGATATGATTCACAATTAGATAATAAAAATGTGCCTTAGACTGGGCAATAAGGTTTTTAATTCCAGTATTTCTTCCTTATGTAATTGTTTACATAGCATCCCTACACTATATTCCCTTTGAAAGTGAACAATTGCTTGCCAGCCAACTTAATACCAAAGCAGTAAAATTATTCCATGACACCTTTTTTACATAAAATAATGTTCCACCTTAGTGCCTTGTAACAGAATTCTGTCAGGAAAAATGTCTCTGAGAATCTAAAGTAAATCAGAATGTTAGTATTAAAGCTAAATCTTCAGTTCTTACTTGCAGCAATTTTTTCTATTTAATGTATATTTCTTAGCAATATTAATTACCTGATATTTCTAGCCCAGAGCAAAGTAGAAGCTCCAAACTAGGAATTGGTGGGTTGCAGAGAGTGAGCAGAGAGATAGAAGGGTAGCTGATAAAAGCAGACTGCATGATATCCAATAGCCTGGCATCTAGGAGGGGAGCAAAACAATAAAGGGCATGGAACTGTATAGTAGGTCTCCATGGCGATGACCTTGAGTCATCCAGACATGGTTAAATATGTCTGTCATGTATTGCTAGTATCACAATTTTAATTTTATCATTGTATAGTTTTGGTTTTTTGTCAGTTACCTTGATTATACTGTAACCTTTGTGAGGCCAGGACCAACTCCGTCTTACGGCTCTGTCCTTGGTACCTGGCACGTAGAGGTCATCAGTATACGTTTGTGGAATGAATGGGGCACTTACAATTTGTAAGAAGTTTGGTTCCTTAAAGAGGTGTGTGGTTGGTGATTTGTGATTTGATCACAAAGAAGATTTGTAGAATTGTTAGATTTGAGTTTTAGCTTTTTGAATGGGAGTAAGAGTAATGAAGTAGCCTGAAGATAAAGTAGATCTTTGATAAAGTAGATTGGTGATTTGATAAATGGAAAGACACCAGTAAATACCAATTAGTTTCCTAAGGGGGCCAAACAAAGTACCGCAAACTAGGTGGCTTAAACAACAAAAAATTATTGTCTCATTTCTAGAGGCTGAAAGTCTGAGATCACAGTGCTGGCAGGGTTGGTTCCTTCTGAGGGCTGTGAGGGAGAATCTGTGCCACTCCTTTCATCTGGCATCTGTGGGTCTGTGCCAATCTTTGGAGTTGCGTGGCTTGTAGAAGCAGCCCCCTGAACTCTGCCTTCATTTTCATGTGGCATCCTCCCTGCCTGTGTCCAGATTTCCTGTGTTATATCGGAGTAAGGGTTTACTTTACTCCAGTAGGACCTCATCTGGTTATCTCTGCAGTGACCCTATATTTAGGATTTCAACATATGAATTTTGGGGTGCACAATTCAACCCATATCAGACATAATTAGAGTGTGAGATTTTTATCAATGGCAAAGGGAATGGAATCTTCCAGCAGGTTATGACATAACTTGTTTCATGACAGAAGAACAGCTGCTTAACTCCCCAAAGTTTCTCAGCGAAGTAAAGCCATGGCTAATTCCAACAACCTGGAATGAGGATTCTGCCATGCAAAACATCTTTTGTAGTTTTATAGGGTTTTTAATCTCCTCCTTGCCCTCCTTCCCTGCTGCCTTCCTGTTCACCAGGTGTAAATAACTTGTACAAAATGACCTCACTACTCTGCCTGAGTGTTTTCTGCTGGACTGGGTGAAGGGGGGGTCCAGTTTCCCAGAACCATCTCTCAGCTGACCCTGGCTACAGGCATGTCTGAGCTGTGTTTCTGCAGTCGGATGCCACTTCTCCAGAAAACTTGCTTATGTGAACCCTTCATGTCGTAGTGATATCAGATAAATGAGGCATTATTAGAATACAGTCATACTTTATTATTCATTTGATGTATTGATGGAGATAAGGGACTGGTTTGCTATATTTGAAAAGTAACACACACTGCTCCAGTTACATATGTCCTGTACCGATTTGAATGCATGGCACCTCTTTTGGTAAAATTGTTGATTTAAAGATATGTTTTTTTAAAGTTTCTTTTGGAGGATTTGTTCTACTCTATTAATAATAAGGCTTTTATCCCCCTTTGCAAAAGTAAGATATCTTTTTTTTTTTCTGTTTACTTTTGGATGAGTCTTTTTTTTTTTTTTTTTTTTTTCATTTTATTTTATCCAGAAACACTGATCAGTTTAGGCCCTGCCCTTGGAGTTTCCACTCTAGTAGGATGTGGTAATGTCTAAGTGAATGAAGTGCCATAAGAAGGCTGTAAAGAAAGCAAGAGATTGAAGGGAGGGAGACACGTGGGTTAGGAAAATCAGAGATGCTTTTGGGGTAGAGTTGTGCCTTGAAGTAGTGGACAGGGTTTCAACAGGAAGTGAGGAAGTACATCCAAATGGAGGCAAAGGCCTAAACAAAGCTACAGACACAGAAAAGTTTGAGTTATGTTCTGGAACTGAGGTTAACTGTTGGAGAATTATAAGAAAGGAGACTAGACAGGTACGTCAGGTCAGACTGGAGGACCTTGAAAGCCAGGCTGAGAAATGTATCCTTAATTTAGATGGCAGTGTGAGCTGTCAGAGATATTTGAATTGGGGACAGTGTGATCAGAGTGTGCCTTGGAAGAATCAGTCTGGTGGTGGGTACAGTGGATTGAAATGGGACTAGGAAAGCATTTAGCTCCTTACAGTTCAGGTGACAATAGGTGAACCAGGATGCTGACAAAGGCGGTGGAAAGTGGGGTGAATGTGAGACAAACAAATTGCTGGTAATTTCTAATACGATCCTAAGTGAAAGTAAAAGAAACCATATGACTAAATGTAATTGACTTTTTCTTCTTAGCTGTTCTAATTTAAAATATTAATGATACCTTCTTAAAAGGGGAATGTATATCATATTTAGCTTCAAAGGTAACAGATAACGTTTGGACCCAAGTTTTAATCAAAGCTATATGACAGGGAAGCATGGTATCATGGTATCGTGTGTGTGCGCATGTATATTACGTATTAACTTCTTCATTTTCTAACAATTGCCCCTTATGTAGATCAGGTCAAAATTTAGCTGATTGGATTGAGGGAGTTGCAAGAGTTCTCTTCAAGAAATCTTAGAAAATACACACTTTGGTGTGGGTTCTTGCAGCTAATATTTTGGGGACTATTTTCTTTTTTTTAAGTATATAGCAGTATTTCTACTTCATGTTCAGGTGTGCTGAGTCGGATCATATTCCTAGAAATGATGATTTTAAAAGAGCACTTGGCTGGCAGCTGACTATAAAATGTATGAATGTAAAATGTGCGCACCAACCTGGTATAATCTCTAAGGCAGGTGAGATGGAGTTACTAATTTGTTCACTTAATTTTCACCATTTTCTGTCAACTATGTATGGGTAATTCCTTTAATGCAGTGGGAGTTAATTGGAACATTAAGGGAATGGGTGGGGAGATATTTCTTTTTCAAAAACTTGTTTGAATTTATCATTAATTCATGCTTTTGTGGTTTTCTCCTTTAATTCTGTTTCTCATTCTCTCTCAAGAACTGAAGGTGATTTACAAACATGTGAAGCTTTGAGCAAACATCTAAATCGCTCATCTGTGAGAGTTCTGTAGAGTCTAGATCAGACTTTGTTTTTTTCTGCCGTATATTCTATTGTAGTATGTAGTCAGTGTGGGTAAGGATGTGCTAAGTCCTGACATCATTATTTGGCAGCATGGTGTAGTCTTTCATCTGAATGAGGGTGAAGAGAAGCGGGGTCTGACTGACAGGCCATTTGAATAAATGGCCTTTAGGAGAGCCGATCACAGTCAATAGATTGGTGGCCTTATTGTTAAAAATTGAGTGGATTGAGTTCTCCAAATGGGATTTAATGGATTTCATTTATAACTTAGAAATAAATATGCTTTGATTTTTCCTAGTGCTGATTGTCATATACTAATAAATTAAAGAGGTCTGCTGTGATTCCTAAAAAACTGACTTTCATGTTTCATAACACTTTTTAAAAAATACAGCAAATTGATTCTAAGATGTAGCATGTAGCCCTATTATATTTGTATTACAACTTCCTAGATTTCTACGTTCATTTACAGTAAACCTTTTAAAAATGTACTCGATGGTAGTGTTAAGCTTTTGTGAATACAGTTGATCGTCATTATTCGTGGATTCCGAATTTGCAAATTTGTCTACTCACTAAAGTTTATTCGTAACCCCCAAAGCCACACTCACAGCACTTTCACTGTCATTCGCAGGTATGTACAGTGCAGTGAAAAATGTGTTGCCTGTTCTTAGCTGAGATGGAACAAGGCGATGCGCTGCCCTCTTGTTTCAGCGTTCATACTGTAATGTCTTTTTTGCAGTCTATTTGGTGCCATGTTTTTCACATTTTATACTGTCTGTTGAAGATTTTGCTGTTTAAAATGGCGCCCAAGCGTAGTGTTGCAGTGCTGTCCTAAGAAGGCTGTAATATGCGTTATGGAGAAAAACCCCATGTTAGATGAGCTTTGTTGGCATGAGTTATAGTGCTGTGAGCTGAGTGTTCATGAATCAACAATGCACATTGAATAAGGTGTCTTTAAACAGAAACACACATTAAACAAGATTTTGTAGTGATTTGTTCACAAAACGTCGTGACCAGAGGCTTACAGGAACCTACCTGTATTTTCCCCTAAGAACAAAGGTTCAGTCAGTACTCACTGATTGGTATTTGCAGTGAGTTTATAGATCATAACTGCTGCAAGGAACAAGAACTGACTGTTTTTCTTTAGGCCCTTTTATTTATACTGCACTAATAATAAAGTAAGTTTTATACTTTTTTGGTTAGTTTCAAACCCACCAAGAAGAGAGTTGATTTTTCCACTAGTAAGTTCTTTTCTCTAGTTTTTCTTAGCTCCCTGCTTTAATTCTGTTTTGAAAAACTGCAGTATTGTTTCCAGCAGAGTAACTTTTTCTATCTGAAAATTTTCTTCTCAATACAGTTTGTCAAATTTGGAACTGTTTTGATTTATAATAGAATGTATTATCACAGCAATACAGAATGTGTCAAAACAATAGTCTATTATTATTACAGTTAGTTCAACTACTCTGTCGATGGTCTTTTTTGTGTACTATCCTCATTACTTTTTTCTTGACAGAAGATTTTTGAACAGCTCTTTTCTGCTATCACTTGCTTGTTGAGGTATACAAACCAAACTCTTTTTAGGGGTATATTTTCCTTTACTCATCCATTTCTAATCTAATCCGCAGATTTTTCAGGTTGCCCCATCTACACCATTGATGCAGATAGTCTAGTCCAGGGGTGTCCAAACTGCAGCCCATCCATTTTTTATTGGCTCGCAGCAAATTCCCAAAATATATTTAGTTTACTTAAATAAACCAGGTGAGGCAATACGTACTTCACCTCGAGTGAGTGACCCGGCTATTTGTGTATTTTACCGTATATGGCCCTTGGTAAAAAACGTTGAAAAAAGTTTGGACACCCCTGGTCTAGTCTCTGATTTTGTTAGTTCTGTCCTACTGACATCCAAGACTTTGCTTTCTTTCCCTTTTACTGTCTTTATCTGCTTAATTGTCGTTCAGTCTCTTCCTTCTTTTATTTTTTTAAATCCTTCCTCTCTCTGTTCCATTCAGTAAAAATCCAATAGAGGGAAAAAACTGTGGTCTCAGGGCCTCATCTAACTTTCAGGTATTTTTTCTGATTCAGCCAACATTTTGAAATTTTCTTTGTAGGAAAGATTTGGATTACGAATTCAGTTTTTAAGAAGGATACAGTGTTATTCAAATTTGTTCTTGTGTTGGTTTTTCTGAGTTGTTTTTAGTGAGTTTGTTAATTTCATCTCAGTTATTGACCAGATTGGTATAAAGTTGTTTATAGCATTCCCTTATTACCTTTTTAATGTCTGTAGGTTCTATAGTGATAGGTCCCTTTTTATTCCTGATACTGCTAATTTTTGGTTTCCCTCTTTTTTCATTAATCAGTCTTAATAGAAGTTTACCAGTTTAATTAACTTTGGGTTCTGATTTTTTCTCTTGCTTGTCTATTTTATGTTTCGTTGATTTCTAGTCTTACCATTTTTAGGGAGATGGCTATTTTAAAACTTTTATTCCTCCAGCACTGGCAGCAATATATGTATGGGGATATTTTGCAATAATTCTCATTATATTCCTGGTGAATGTCTGAATTACTTGGTAGTGGCAAATTCAGTGTTGTGGTTTTTTACCCCCATTTATGTTTTAGCTGTTGCCATTATCTTTTCACCAGAGAATTTTGCTCACTTGAACTTAGTACCCAGTCATACAATGTTCAGTTTTCTTTTTTATTGAAATCACATGTATAGCTCAATATTCTTTATAAGGAGTGTTTTCTGTTTTTAAATATCTTAGCAGGTTGATGAAGTGTCAGATCTGTGCTGTGTGCCAAGTGTTTAATTTTCACAGTAAACCTATGAGGTAGGTATTCTACTTCACAGACGAAGATACTGAAGCTTAGAAAATCCTTATTTTCCAAATGAGGAAACTGAAATTAAGAAAGTGTATCAGTGGGGACTCATGGATGTAATTGGCAGAAACTCTAGTCTTACCTAATTTAAGTAGAAAACAAAAGTTGACTAAAAAGTTACAGGTAGAGCTGATTTTTGGGGGAGGATTGATGCAGGGGTTCAGATCACGTCCCCTTTCCCACTTTTAGTTTCCCTCCTGGGATTGCTCTATTTTAGGACTAACTCTTTACAGCAGCAAGATGATCCCAGTAACTCTCCCTCCTTATTTTCAGTTTCTATTTTGTTACCTAATAGCTAACCTAAAAGTCTTGGAATTGGCTCTGATTGGCACAGTTTTGATCATGTTCACATTGTTGTAACAGTAATTCTATTTAGGGGGAAATGGTGTATTGAATCACTTAAACCTAGGTCACAAGCTTCCTCCTGTAGCCTGGTTAGGGCCCAACTGAAGCACACATGTCTGAGAGCTGCGGAGGGCAAGGCTCCCTGAAGAGAAGGTCATGCTGTTGCTGGAAGGGGAATGGATGCTGGGAGGGAAAACAGTTTCTACCACAGAGAGGCAAGTGATTTACCGAACACATAGCTAATGGAACGGAGCATAATGGAACACATAGCTAATGTTCACCGACGCAGCCTGGTTCTAAGCTTTTATGCTGCAACTATTAAACTAACTATGCGACTTTCTGTCAACTCTATATTCAACTCTAGATTTAATCCTGGCTTAGCGTTTGTGTGTTACTACTTTGAGTGCCATATTACATATGCATTTACAATTCATTCATTAAGAAATTATCATGGGGTGCCTGTTACTTGTAGCTCTTCTCTTGTGCTAATTAACATTGCTAATTAACAATCAGACAGGATATCCTTCTGAGACAGTTTTTATTTTTAGTAATTTAATGAAATACAGGTTTTGCTTTTTTGGTGACTTTGTAGTTGTCATTCATAGAAAACACAGATTTTAACTTTTTCTCCATCTTCATTGATTTATTTAATCAATATTTCTTGAGGGTCTACTATGTGTCATGTACTGTACCAGGTTCTGGGGCGGAACATGGAAATACAACGCAAAGATGGCCCCTGCTCTTGTGTAATTTACAATCTGGAGGGGAACATGCTGTAACTGATTGCTCAGAATGTTGGTTAATTTTTAATGCTTTTACTGGTCAATTTCCTTTTAGTTAAATGTCAGGGCTGTTTTTCCTAATACTAATAATGTCACATAAGATGATCTTTGATATCTATGCCCAGTTAACCTTCTGAAGTGCTTTATCACATTCTATTTAAATTTTCCTGTGCAAACTGAGGCATTCAGACCAGATTCTTTTAGCTCTTTTGTAAATTGAACTGGCATCATCAAAGTTGTTCAGTGCATTAGAAACTCTAAGTTGTATTCAGGACGGTTGCTACCTGGCTCCTTTCTAATTTCTGTCAAGTAGTGCCGGTCTCGTTTATTTTCTTTTTATTTTTTTTAACTGTGCACCAGAGCTTGACAATTTAATGAGTTACTTAGATACTAATTTTACATTTAAAGGCTGTCCTCAAATGTCTGTTCTTTCGTTGTAAGAGTGATGGACCAGAAAGCGGAATGTAAATTTCATGTTTGTGGGCAAATTGTTTTTATGAATTGACTGATAGCCCTGGCAGGGGTCCTCAACCTACTATATGTAAGTCTTTTCTCTTGGGCTGGAATCTCTAGTCATCTGCAAGTAAATGTTCTGGGGGTCATTTCCGGAGAGGAGGCTGATCAGATGAATGGTCAGAGATGGATTTTAATGTTTTGACATGTAGACTTTTACTTCTCATTTATAGTTTAAACCCCTTACCCACTAAGCGTGTCTGTGTCCCTGAGTGTGATATCTCTCTGGTTCATACCCTTTAAAGGTAAATCTATACTTCTTACAGGGTTGAGAAGGGGTTTGTTATTTGGTTGTGTGGGATGGGGGAGGGGATTTAAGGGTCATACTTCTGCTTGTATTGAGTTTGAGACCCTCTTGCACCCTAACTTTCAGAACTACCTGGAATCTCTGATTCCCATATATTTGGGAGGAGGGGGTTCTGTTATACTTATTGGCTTTTGTACAGGTTACCCTGCAACTTACACATAGGCTTTATTTCACTTTTCTTCATTCTGCTAAGTATTTAATTGCTTATCTATTTGGCTTTCAGTCTTCCAAAACTTTATTGCTGCCATCTTCTCTTATGATTTCTGTGTCTCTGTGGTTTTATGTCTTACTTATTTTTTTACAGTCATTTTAGAAACTTTTCAGGAATGTGAGAGACAAATGAATGCTTTTAATCCCAAAGTCCTAAAATACTCTACTATTCAACACCTCACAAGCCTACATTCTAGTTACTATTCTTATATACCAAAGCCACATTTACTTTAAATCATCACAGAATCTATTTATCTTTTATTAATTTCTTTTCCATCTGTTTCCATTGTAATTATGAAGGTATTATTGCCTAGTTTTCTAAAATAATATGCAAGGTTCTACTTTTGGTTATAGCTGATTGGACTGACACTCCAGCAAATGCCAACTATATAAACTCAGGATAACATATTTTTAAATAAACTGTCTAAAAACACTGGTGAGCAATAAAAAGCAGACAGAAACTAGAGTTCTGTATCCTTAACAATACAGAATTCTTTAAGGATGAAGATGAATAAAGACTTTTTCAGGTAACAAAAACTAAGAATTTAGTATCAGCCGACCTACTGTACAAGTTCTAAAGGAAGTTCATCAGATTGAAGGGTAATGATACCAACCAGATAGTTAACGTTAGGAAATGGTAAATATGTGAGTACAGAAATAAGGTTACTCTTTTTCCCTTTTATCTTTTTAAAAAATACATGACTTTTGTTTGTTTTGTTCTTTTGTTGCTTTCAGTTTTGTATCCCATGTATGAGTGAAATCATATGGTTGTCGACCTTTTCTGTCTGACTTATTTCGCTCAGCATGATGATCTCAAGATCCATCCATGTTGTCGCAAATGGCACAATTATCTTTTCTATGGCCGAGTAATATTCCATTGTATATATGTACCACATCTTCTTTATGCAATCAAAAACTCACAGACACAGATAATAAGTTTAGTGGTTACCACAGGGTAAAGGAGGAGGGTATGGTAGAAGAGAGTAAAGGGGGGTCAAACGTGTGGTGATGCAAGGAGAACTGACTCTGGGTGGTGAACACCCAATGTGATATATACCTTGTTTCCCCGAAAATAAGACCTAGCCAGACAATCAGCTCTAATGTGTCTTTTGGAGCAAAAATTAATATAAGACCCGGTCTTATTTTACTTATTTTACTATAAGGAAATACAGTAGATGATGTATTGTAGAATTGTACACTTGAAACCTCTATAATTTTATTAACCAATGTCACCCCAATACATTTTTAATAAAAGTTGTTGTTTTTTTAATGACTGTTTAAAGCAAAAATTGTAACATTGTACTGTGGGGTTACATAAAGTATAGGAAATGGAGAGTGGTAAATGGTTCTTATACTACATGTGAAAGGGTACAATATTAACTCAAGTAAACTGGTTAAAGTTGAGGGTATATATTGTAATCCCTAGAACAGTCACTTAGGAGGTAATGCAAAGAGGTCCAGCTAAAAAACCAATAGATAAAATAAAATTCTAAAAAAATATTTGGTTAATCCAAAAGAAGTCAAGGAAACAGAGGAACAGAGACACAAATAGAGAATTTGTGGGGTGGGAGATGGGAAAGAAAACTTGGGGCTGGGGAGGGAGACTAATAAAATGGTAGCTCTAAATTCAGCCACATCAATATTTAAGTGTAAATGGACCACATTATTTAAGTGTAATCTCTAACTGAAAGAGATTGTGTGTGTATCAGTACCGATCGTGATGTCTATGAGAGATACACTTTAACGACACAGAGAAGTTGAAAGTAAATGTGTAGAAAATAGTTCACTATCTAAATAAAGTATAAAAAGGTTGGACTATATTAATGTCAGATAAAAAAAAAATGTTACCAGACAAAGAATCTTACTAGAGAATAAGAGATATTTCATAATGTTAAAAGGTTCAGTTCATTAGGAAGACTGTTTATACCTGATAAAGTTTCACAATATGTGAAGCAAACATTAATAGAATTGAAAGAATTAAAATGTACAATCATTGTTGCATATGTTAACAGCCTATCTCAGCAGTTATTAGAACTAGATAAACATCAGGAGACATAAAATAATGAAAATAATGTGCAATTTCTTCACTGAACACAAGATGGCAAAGTAGTCACAGTACTTGCAAAACTGGCTCTGTGCATTTGAATACAATGAAATATGCCGTTCTTTTATTATGTGAACATACTGTTTTCTTTCAATGATTTTTCAGCCAACAAAACGAATAGTGGTGATTAATGAAATAAAGAGGAAAACTGCAGTATAGTGCCATAATGCTTGGCACATACATGGTAGGCATTAAATATATCTTTGTTGAATGAATTTAATGTGGGACTTTGGAGTTAAATCTTAAAACAAAAATTATTTTTAAATCGACTTACAAAAGTACTGCTTTTATTTATAGCAGGAGTTCTCAAACTTTTTTGGTTTTAAGATCTCTTTACTCTTTTAAAAATTATTCAAGGCCCCAAAGAGCACTTGTTTATGATGGTTCTATTGATGTTTACCTTTCAAAAATTAGCATTAAGAAATTTAAAGAATATTTTTAAATTAATTTAAAAGTAAAACATAAACTTACTATATGTTATACATAATACATATTTTTATGAAAAAAGGCTACATTTTCCAAAACAAAAAATAGTGAGAAAAATGGCATTGTTTTACATTTTGGCAGATATTTTTAATGTAAGGCTTAATAGATAACAACCGTATTCTCATGTCACCTTCTTCATTTAATCTTATACACTCGTGAAAGAATGAGATTTTTTAAAAAGCAGATAGCATCTTACTATTACTATGAAAAAGTTTTGGTCTTGGACCACCCAAAAAGTCTTGAGCTCCCTCAGGAATGCCTGGGTCATACTGTGAGACTTTGACTTACAAAATAGGACAAAGAAAAAATGAAAAATTATTAGTGAGTGTGTGGTCTGAACCATGGACATGCAGTTCACTCCTTATTGGTGGGCTGTTAGGGTTCCAATGTATGGTTACCTAACTTGAAAAATTGTGGGAGCCTCTCCACAATTGTGGGAGATAGATTAATAGGTACACAACATCACTTAAGTCTTACATTGTACTGTCTCGTGTAGAGCTGGGGGTTGAGAATAAATTGGAGCATGCTGCAATCCAGTTGTGTGGGGTCAGTTACCTGAGATATGTGGTATGATTCAGATTCTGTGGGTGGAAAAAGATGTGTCCTCTCAAGGGGGAGTTGGACTAAAAAAGAGCTCTGAAGCTGGAACCTTCACACATTGCTGCTGAGAATGGAAAACAGTCTGGCAGTTCCTCAAAAAGTTAAACATAAATTGCTATATGACCCAACAAATTCACTCCTAGGTATATACTCAAAAGAAATAAAAACGTATGTCCACACAAAATCATGTACATGAATATTCACAGCAGCAGTATTTATAGTAGCCAAAAGGTGGACACAACCTAAATGTCCATGAACTGATGAGTGAAAAAACAAAATAGGGCATATCCGTACATGTAATATTCTGCAGCCACAAAAAGAAATGAAGTGCTGACACATGCACCAATGTGGCTGAACCTTGAAAATATTATACGAAGTGAAAGAAGGCAGACTCAAAAGACTACATGTTGTATAATTCCATTTATACGAAATACCCCAAATAGGCAAATCTAAAGAGGCAGAAAGAACATTAGTGGTGGGATGGGAGAAATGCTACCTAAAGAATGTTTCTGCATATTGTTAAATTGTAACATCTGTTATGGTCAGTGGTCCCTATATAGACCCCTATATAGGTCAGTGGCCCCTAATAGTGGTCCCATTATCAGTAACAAAAACTCGAAGGGAGTTTCTGCCTTTTAAAGAACTAATGAGTTTTTTTTTCTTTTGTTTGTTTCCTTTTTAATACTTTTTAAGATCAGATGAGACCACTGTTACAAGTGTCTCTTTTGGCCTTGGCTTCTAGGAAGTTCAGACTACATTTAATCCTCAATCATAGTAACACTGTTAGCTAGGTTGGGCAATTGATGTATCTTTCTTTTCTTTTAACGTTTTGGTGTAGGTTTTTAAAATTTTTACACACAAACTTAAATATTTTATTGTAAGATGCCTGTGGTCTTTTATCAGTAGCAGTTGGGATTTAAATTGCAACAAATATAAAAAGTACACATGAAAAAACTATAGGCAGCATTTGCTAAGGTGGAGAAGAGTTTTTTCTGTGTAAAACAGCAACATTAATTTTCAGGTATGTTGATCCTTGAACTAAACTTTTCAACAAGCAGTGAGCTCCTAGCCACTGGTATTGTTCAAGCTGATGCTGGATGACGGTCTGTCTGTAGATCCTGTAGAGATGCATCCTGTACTGAACAAGAGACCAGACTAGAAATTGCCTTTGGAGTTCTCCCAGGCTTAGGACTCTATCATTCTGTGATTGAATTGGTAGTATTAGTATCTGACAATACAAAGCATTAAGTGGTCATTTTAAAGTGGGTAATTTTTATTCTGAGAACAGATTTGACAGCTCAGAGTTCCAGACATACAACACAAAAGAGATAATTTAGTGGAAAATACTAGAACAGCCACGACCCAGTACATTGCCTAAAGAGATATCAGTGTAGCTGTTCTGAGTGTGTGCTTTCATTTGCACTGCAGCTCTGCCAGGATGAATCAGCTATAAAATGCACCCCTGAATATTTAAACATGATGTATTTAAACATTAGAGTATTTGTTCCCCTATACTTGACAATATATACTTGAGATGTATATAATTGACAAATAACATTGTATAAGTTTAGGTGTACAACGTTATGAGTGTGTGTGTGTGTGTGTGTGTGTGTGTGTGTGTGTGTAGTGAAATTAAGTTGCTCTTTTTAACAGCTCTCTGTCAATCCTTTTCTTGTATCTACTCCCAGCTAGAGTTTAAAATACAAAACAAAACAAAGTATCAGCATAAAGGAGGTGATACATAGGTAGATAGATAGACAGACAGAGAGACTCCCTGAATCCCCCTCAGCCACTGAAGGTCACCCATATGAATGGTCTGAAAGCACCATTCATGATTGATGTTTCATGAATTTATTCTTGCCTGTTTTTCTAATTAATGTCATTATTAGGACTTAGGTTTTGCAGAATTTATTAATAGCCTAGCATCAAATTGAGATTGTATCTGTGGATCCATAAATACTATTTATTTATATTTAATGGACAATCAGTTGTGCAGATCTACGACACCTGAGCCATTTGAGCTATAGGAAGAAGTTAATTATGTCATTGCAATAGTTAGAGAGTTGCAAAATTAGTTTCTAAAAACCAGGTGGTAAGGACTCATAGGAAGTGAAAAGCTTGCACATGAGAGATTGCTGTCTAAAAGCCAGATGCAGTATAAATAGAATACAATAAAGCATGAAGAAAAAGCATAAAGTTAGGTTCTGTGCATTTGTTTTCTTCTGCTACATTCAGAAGTTCAAGTTTTAGTTGTTAGGAAATGTTTTTGAAAAGGAAAAAAGGGAGGAGATAAGCAGGAGGAAGAGAAGGGAAGAAAGAGCCACTGGACTCTCAGAGGAAATGCACAAGTTGTGTTTGGGGGCTGGGTTTAAGTCTCATCAGCAAATCATTAACACTTCTAAGTGTGGTGGGTGCATCTAACATTGCTTAGGCTGAGACACTAACAGTCATAATTCCTCGTAGTGAGGGATTTTATAAGTATTCTTTGTTTGGTCCATCTGAAAAGGATGGAAGTTCTTTAGGTCCAGAGTGATCCTAGTCTTATCAGAAAGGAAAGGGAGATTAAGAGAGGATACCAGTTAATCTAAAGGGTTGAGAGGAAGCAGGGAATACATGTGGAGCATTTCAGGCTTTACATGCTGATCATTGATAGCTGTTAAAGCTACCTGTTTCTCTTTCTGCTGGTTGCTGAACTGCAGGAATTTCCATCACAGAAGTTTAGATGAGCACGTGTGATAGATTTCACGTTCTTGAGAGACTAGAGCTCTAGTCAAGGTTTGGTTGCAGAGAAAGTTTGGAATTCTTTCGTTTGGAAGGGGGTTTTCTTTTAAAAAGCCTATTGGGAATAATTTTGATCCTAGTCATTATCTCTGACATTTGTGGTCTGTGGATTTTAGAGCATTAAACAATAGGTAAATTCTTTCTAAATTTGGAGGGGAAGGTGTATGGGAGGGAGAAAGAAAGAGACTCCACCAGTTTTGTTTTTTTGGTGTGTTTTTTCAGACTTAGAGGACTGCTGAAAGATTTTGTGAATTCTTTTTGTTGCCTAAATTACCTTTGAACAATTTTATAAAGAAATACTGACTGGTTAGTTATTATCTAAAATTAAGTTGGTGGAAAAACTGCAGTACTTTCTTGGGTCTGAAATCCAATTTTTTCTTTCCTTCTAAGATTATTATATAGGATGAACATTTTAAGTTCTCTGAGGTTATTTAAATTCATGGGAGTCATCACATAAAGAGAGATAGTCCTGGGTATAAGCAAAACAATTCTTTCCATTGCACTCTTGAGGTGTCTTTAGGACTGGATTTGTCCTATTACCTAGTTTTCAAGTAAAGGATTAAAGGCAAGTCACTTCCTTGGGAAGGCTCTTCATTGACCTAGGGTCTCTTTGTCGTTCCCTGTTCCTTTTTCTTAAAAAAGTATAGTTAAATATGTGAATATATTTCTTGGAAAATAAAACGATTATTAAGATCTAAACAATAATCTTTGTGCCTTGGGCAACTTCAAGAAAAGACTTGCGCTTGCTTTCGCAGAGTATACCTAAGTGGCCCAGGTACGATTGATCAGCTTTTGCTGAGATAATCAGACACATGGATGAGAACTCAGTTCTTTTTCATCAGATTCTTCTAGCAGGGTGGTAGAGGATAATGGAATAGAAATACTACGAGAGGGAGAGGGATAGGGAACTTTTAAAAATGACTTACAGTGTTTTAATATTTTTTTGTGTTGGGAGGCAGTTCTCTATAGTCTTCCGTCTACCTGCACGCGGTTTTTGTTGTGGATAATTTTTTCAGGGATGTTTGTATAGTGAACAACCTTGGATGATAGAGCTAACATCTCCTTCTAGAGCAAAGGACAGGTTTGCTTACTGGTCGGTATAATAAAGATAATGTCTCCCTTGAACAAAGCGCAGGCGTCCTCACTGCCCGTTATAAAAGATTTGAGTTTCCTAAGTGCTGAGTTTCTGTCCTGTCATGCAGCACATTGAGTGTGCAGGTGTTATCTGGCCCTTTTCAAAAAGCTCTGTAGGAATTGGGCTGCAGGGAACTGATGCACATGCTGATATTCCAGCTGCTGCTACTGGTGTGAGTACTAAGCTGTCCTTTGTCTCTGACCTAGGAGTCTCATGTTTTCTTCCCAGACCCCTGATCCTGGCAGGCTAACTTGTCAGCTTGCATGTGTGGTGAAATCTCAGACCCTTTATATTCTTAATACTTCAACATAATAAATAGGATGTATTTGGAAAGATTTACTGGAACTTATATTTCTAGTTTGTACATTTTTTAAGAAGTTCATTTAGGAAATTATATCTCCTTGCTTTGCTATAGGGTTTGTTTATAATGTCAGCCCGTATATGGAGTATCATCCTGGTGGAGAAGAAGAACTAATGAGAGCAGCAGGATCCGATGGTACTGACCTCTTTGATCAGGTAAGATGCTGAAAGTCGTCTGTTAGATACTGTTAGATGTAGCAGTGTGACAGTTGTAGAAAAAAGGAAAAGAGTTGCATACATTTCAGATGTGTTGGCTTGAATTTTGAAGTGTGGTAAGATGCTCATAAGTTTTAATTTGCCTTTGAATTATTTTACTAAAATTTTAGAGATGGTTTCAAATCTGTGTCTAGGAGTCTACACTTAATTGCTTGCTGCCTCCTCCGCTAGCAGTTGTTGACTCAGTTTTGATCAATTTTGATAATGATGATGATTAACTTATGGGAGGCAGTGGTGATTAAAGGAAAGAACAAGTCATTAAGCTTCTTTGCTCTTGGTCTTTTCCAGTTTGGGGAGTGTTATGTAATCAGCCTGTCTTGCTATATTAAGTCTGCATGTCATATAGAAAGTTAGGTGAGTAATGAATAGAAAACTTGTTTTTCCTAGAGTGCTGGCAGAGATTCAGTATGTATGAGTATATGTCAAAAGACATATTTAAATAAGTCACTTTTCCCCTTATACTCACTAAAAAAAAACATTAGTTCTTATACTATTTAAAAGTCGCATAGGAATATGTTAATTACTATCCATTGGCAGAGTTGTTATTTTGAAACAACAGTCTTGAGGAGAATAGAAATTTTCCCTTGTCTCACATATGCTTTATTTTGTATTTTACTTGATAGATAAACATGTGCTGGGTTTTTAGCAGTTGAGATACCTGAATCAGATTGGGTTATTTTTAGTGTTGTCTTCTTAACAAATGTAATTTTGATTTCTGTTCCTTCTACTTTATCTATCATGTATGTTAGGATTTATATTTTTAACTAGGTTACTAGAAATATAATTTGTTTTATATTTAAATGTACTTAGATGCATCTGCTTAAATAATAGAATTCCATTTACTATTAATGGTCTTCCTGGGTTGGAGAAAAGTCATGTTTGCCCATTTGTCATGAAAGCGCTATCCTTGGAACGTTCTCATTGCTGATTAAGGGCAAAGTCCCATTGTAATTTGGTATTGGTTATTATTTAGAAAAGCAAGCCAAATAGAAAAGTTTGGGAATATTTGCCTGAAAACTCGTCTGCCACTCTTTTGTATTTGTCCTATAACCTCTTGGTGGTGTATATACTCTTCCACAAGAAGAATTTCCAATAAAATGTAGTTCACTTTATATTCTTCAGTGTTGTGAGGTTATATGGACTTTATTTTTAAAAGGTTGTCACAAGGGAAGTCACAAGAACTGCTGTATTAAGTTTTTTACGAGTTTAAACAATACTTTAGTTACCATATTGCTGCATTCCCCTTGGCTTTAGTGAGACCAGTGATGTTTATTTATGACTTACTTACCACAGAAGTAAACAACTTTATATCCTAGAAACTGTGGTGAAGGTTCTTGTAGCTTTACATATTAAAGAATATATTCATGCCTAGTATTAGAGTTGTACAAAGAATATTAAGTAATCTCTTTATTGTCAAATTTCTAGCTCCAGTTTTGATCCCACTCCTGACCTCTTATTTCCAAGTGCCGATGGACAGTTTGATAACCTGATGGCACTCCAACTCAGTGTGCCCTCAAATAATATCAACTCGTCTTCCCTTTTTGTTCCCCTCTGTTTCCTTTTTCTGGTCATGGCACTGGAAGCCACTTGAGTAACCTTTGGCTTCTCTCATTGCCACGTATCCAGGCACTGTCTAAATCCTATGATGCTGTCTTTAAACATTACACCTTTTTCTCTCTTCTCACTGCCTTAGATCAATTCATCACCACCTTCCCTAGATCTGTTTGAATACTGTCCTGATGTTTTTACCTTCAGTACCAACTTAAGATAACATGACAGCTAGATTAATACAACAGTCCCTCTTTCGTTCTTTCACTTTCCACGGTTTGTTTCCCATGATCAACCATGGTCCAAAATTATTAAATGGAAAATTCCAGAAATAAACATGTCTTAAATTGTGTGTTGTTCTGAGTAGCGTGATGAGATCTTGCGCTGTCCCACTTCATCAAACCCAGGATGTGAAATCATCCAGCGTATCCCCATGCTTATACGTTTCCTGCCTGTCGCTTAGTAGGGGTCTGGGTTATCAGACTGACTGTTGTGGTTTCACAGAGCTCGTGTCAGAGTCACCCTTATTTTAATCAACAATGACCCCAAAGCACAAGAGTAGTGACGCTGTCCATTTGAATATGCCAAAAAGCCACGAGTGCTTCATTTAAGTGGAAAGGTGAGTACAGTACAATAAGCTATTTTGAGAGAAAAAGAGAGAGACCATATTCACATAAGTTTTATTATAGCCTATTGTTATAATTGTTCTATTTTGTGTAGTTATTGTTGCTGATTTCTCACTGTGCCTAATGTATAAATTAAACTTTATCAGAAGTATGTATGTATGTATGGAAAAAACATAGTTTATATAGGGTTCTGTAGTCTCTGTGGTTTCAGGCATCCACTGGGGTTCCTGGCGCTTATCCCCTACAGATAAGTGGGGACTACTGTATTCTCTTTTTAATTTAATTTTATTATTAATTTCAAGTGTACAAAACAACATAGTGATTAGGCATTTACACCCCTCACAAAGTGATAACCCCCTCAAGTCTACTACCCCTCTAACACCGTACATAGCTATTATAATACCATTGGCTGTATTCCCTATGCTGTACTTTACATCCCGTGGGGACTACTGTATTAAAGACAGTCACCTTAGCACCTTGCTCTATAACTCTCAGGCTCATCATTGACAGTAGGATAAATTGAAAGTCATTATTTGAGGCCCTAAAAAGACTGTATCAAGATAAATATTCTCAACATGCATGTTGCTTTGAGCAAACTGAAGTGCTTTGAGCAAATCACCAGTTCCATGTTTGACAAACCTTTTCCTCCTTGAATATTTTTCTCCTTCATCTGTCTGTTAACATTCTACCTAAACTCCACAGCCCCAGAGATGCTTTGCACATTAATGGATACTCTGTAAATATTTGGCAAACGAAATTTCAATTTGTATTAATAAATCAGTGTCCATTTACTATAATTACATACACTTTTTAATATATTTTCTATTTTAATGTGTAGTTATTTGCTTAAAAACACACATAAAATTCTGACATCAGAATTATTTGACCTGATTATTTTAGTGATTATATAATATTTTATCGAATAATATATTATTCAATTTACAATTAGACATTTAGGTTGTTTCTAATACTTTGCTAATATAAATAGTGCTGTGATGAGTATCCTGGTACCTGTATATTTGCATGTATGCAAATATTTTCTCAGGTAAATTTCTGAATTACTGAGGGAAAGAGCTGTATATTTCAAGGCTTTTAATGTATATTGAGAAAGTGCCCTTCAGAAAGGTTGTTTACATTTAATTCCCACGAGCAAGTCTGGCAACAAATAACTCTCAGTTGTTTTTCTTGAAGTGACAATCTCACTTTGTTCTTTTCAAAAAAATATCTATCAGGTATTCAAATCTGAATGACCAGCTTGTTTATAGGTCATTCTTTTTTCTTTTAAGCATAACCAGCCTTTCAAGAAAAAACAAACAAACACACAGTTCAGTTTGCAAATCAAACAATTGCAGAAGTGTTTTCGAAAACTTCCCAATTTGTCACACAGAATATAAAAAAGACCTGTACTCAAGGGTTGAGGTTGAAGAAAATTAATATTTTCTACTTCATAAGGATATTCTTAAATGAAACCAAATCCCCACTCCCACTCCCTCATGGGTCTGGTTGAAAATATAATGATTGAAACCACTGCCATAATTTGTGCTAACATGCAAGCAGTTTTACCCACCATTGCTTTTTCGACATCAGTGTAAATATCAACACAGTGAAAAAGGCAAATAAATTTTAGTATATTATGAAACTGATGGAGATCTTGTGGATATCTGAAAAGGTGTCAGGAACCTCCAGAGGTCTGTAGACAACACTTTGAGAATGTTGTTCTTAACAATCCCTATATAAGCTTCCTTTTTGTCGCTCCCTTGTTGGCTAATTGAATCTGCTTCTTCGTTTTTCAGAGCAGTGTAAAAAATGATTAGTTTTGCTCAGAGTAAAATTAGAGCCTCTCATGGAGTTAGTCATGTTGCTTTTCTGTCATTTATATTCCATACCAGGTTCATCGTTGGGTCAATTATGAATCCATGCTGAAAGAATGCCTAGTTGGCAAAATGGCCGTTAAACCTGCTGTTCCTAAAGGTAAGTGGTGCCAGAGCTAAACTGGCATTGATGTGTGACACATAAGTACTCTTTTTAAACTTGGATTTCAACACATAGATTTCAGTAAATTACTATATTGTTCTCATTCTCACTGGCCTCCTACTCTAGCCACTGTAAAGGTTTTACTTTAGTTCTTCTTTAGAATAAAACAATGACTTTACTTTATTGAATGAATGAAACAATGATTTTACCTTAAATTTTTGACATGTTTTGAGAGGAAGTTCATATTGTGAGGAATAAGCTTTATGGGAGTGAAAGAACTTTATTTAGTTTTCATTAGTCTTTTGTTCTGCTGTTATATAGATTAGCTAGAGCACTTGGTTAGAGTTGAAATATAGATTCATGTTTTAGAATTTAATTTTTTGAATATGCAATATATTCACATGACTCAAAAATGAGAAAATATAAAAAGTCATACAGTGAGATTTTTTTTCTCCCAGCTATATCTGCCATTTGCTTTAAACTTTCCATTCCTTGCTTCATCACCATGGAGAACACGTTTTCTGATTTTTAAACTACTTATAAAATGCAACCCGTTACTTCCCCTTAACCTTCTACCCTGTGGCTCTACAATCTGCATGCTGTTGGATGGAGATCATCTGTTTACTTCCTAAGCTCCTTTCAGAAGAGTACCCTTTGGAAACTTCAGATATGCAGTAAGAGTAACAGAAATACTTTGCTTATTAATCCTTTACTGTGGAAGGAATGTAGTCTTTTTGTTTGTTTGTTTTTAGTAACTCCTGACTTTGATACCCAAATTAGGAATAAATTGACTTGTACAACCTGAGTCTTCTACTATTTATTTAGTGCAGAAAGTTTGATAACTCCAAGCCGTGTTACCAGAGGCCTCCATTAGCTGGATGGAAGTAGGACAGGCATACCTAGATTTCAACCCTAGTTCCATGACTTATTTGCTCTGTGATTTTTGGGCCAGTTTCTGTCTCTGAGGCTGCATTTTTTAAACCTGTGCAGTGATTCACAGAGCTAAGAATTAATTGACACAAGTATCAAGTTCCTTGCACAGAGAGAATATTATTTATTTTTCTTCCTATTGCTACAGAACTAATAAGCAATATGTGTATATACCAAAAGGAAACTAGTTTGAAGTTTAGTGTCTGGAAATTCTTCCATACCGTTTACTTTTGTAAACCAATCCCTTTCTTCTCTTAATTGGGTCCTAAATTCATTGATTCACTGCCAGCAGGAGATATGATCTTAACTAAAATATTTTAAATGACTAATTTTACCTCATTTTAAATATATCTTATTTATACAATCTGTTACTAAAGGTTTTGTGTTCTTCTGTAATAACATTCAGGGTAATCAGAAAATATGCTATGCTCCTTAGGTTTCTGTTCCATGGGAATATGAAATTAATAAAAGGCCTTTTCCTGCCTCCTCAGAAATGAAAGACAGATAATCCTCAGAATCCTTCACCAAATACAACAAAACACCATTTAAAATGAGCAGATTAGTTCACAAGGAAATCCCCTGATGTTCAAAAGAAGGGTAGTTAGAAGCAACAATCCAGAGTGGTAAGCTAGCTCTGAAGCCTCTGTTTCTAGCACTTAATCGAGATACATGCTTAGAACCACATGAGAGTTTTAGTAGTCACACGGAGGATAGAAGACCAGATCTTAGGTCTGTAAAGGCAGGGAGTTGGAACTGAGATCCGTGCCATGGCTTGGACTCTTGACAGTCTGTGTGATCAGTGGAATGGGACGGCTTGAAAAAAATCTGTCCAACAACAAAGGGAATGTCAGGGTATCTTGTATGCCTTGACCTTGTTTATGAGGTGATGGGGGAGAGGAAAGTGAATTTCCTCTTGAGATTTTGTAACCATAGCCCTGCCTACATAAGAGTTGGGAATTTAACTATCTACCACCTATGTGATCTCAGAAACCTCAAACCAAGAAATAAAATCATCTCTCCTTACTGGTTTCTCAGGTTGCTTGGCAGATGTATATACAAATTTTTAATGGTTTTAACCTAAAACCCTCAAAATTCCAACCTGTGCACATCAATTATTCGTGCACAATAAAATATCAGACAACACATGAGGAAACAAGTCAGCAGAAACGAGCAGAATTTTACCCCTGGGACTTCATTATTCATATACAGAATAAAAATAATTATGTCTGAATGTCTAGGAAAATAAGAATGAATTGTAACATGAGTGAAAAATGAGACTGCTAAAAATAATTATGTGGAATTGGAAAAAAACCCAGAACTTCTAGAAATGAAAAATAGAGCTGGTGAAATTAAAAAGTACATAGCATGAATACTCAAAGAGTTTAGACATTGTAGAAGAGTTCCGTGAACTGCAAAATGGAGCAGCAGAAATTACACAGAATGTGGTACAAGAAACAAAGGGATAAGAAAATACACAATAGACATGGAGGATAGAGTAATTAGATCTAACACTTGTAATCATTTCTAGAAGGAAGTAGTAAGAATGAAGAAGAAACAACATCTGAAGGAATAATGGCTGAGAATTTTCCAGAATTGACAAGTCACAAATCCTCAAACCGAGCAAGTTCAGCAAATCCCAAGCAAGATAAATAAAGAAAAAATCCACACAGACTCTGTCGTAAAATTGCAGAACACCAAAGACAATGAGAAGATACGAGAAACAGCCAGAGAAAGGGACAGATTTACTAACAAACCAGTGATTAGTAAATTGACAGCTAGTATAATTTACTAGCTGTTACAGTCAATTTGCTAGAACAAAATAGAACCCAGAAAACAATAGAACAGTATCATGAAAATGCTGAGAGAAAAAGACTGACAACCTAAAATCATTCAGTAATAAGGATAAAATAAAGGTAGCAAGGACTGGAAAAACAAAACAAAACAACCCCCCCTCCCCCAAAAAAAAACAACACAAAAAAAACCCCCATGAAACCAAAATCAGAAAGGTTGAGGAAACTGAGGATTTCTAACTAAATCCTAATCGTAAAGAACTAAACTGTAATGAGTAGTCCTTCTCTTCATCTGGTTCAGGGGCGTGCAAGCACATTTTTAACCCAGAGTGAGCTATGGACTCTGAGATACTATGTATTCACAAATTAAAAGCTTCCTTTTGAACACTGGCTCTAGCCCTGATACGGATTAGTGAGGCCGCATGAGCTGTAGAAAAAGCACAGTTCATAGAGACTGACTTGGCTTCAAACCTCGTCTTTGCCACTCAAAAGCTGTTATGTTCTGCATCAGTTAACAGATCTGAGTGTTTTTACCTTAGCAGTAAAATGGGGTTTAAGAATGAAACATCCTAATGTCATTGTGAGGATTAAGTGATGTTTGCTCACCACCTGTTGTATGAGAAGCAGCAGATGGTGGCAGAGTAGAGGTGGTTGTTGCTGTCCTTCCCTTTACCCCTCCGCTCCTACAGTACTGAGGCTCCTTGCATTTGCTATTCCTTTCTGTATCCTCACAACTGCCAGGTATAAACCAGCACGTAATAATTTGTTTTACCACAACAGGTGGTTCTGTTTCTGTGAAAAATAAAGTGTTATTTTTGACAGAACACGTGACAGTGGAGCTGTGAATCTGCGTTCCACTATAAAGCCTTTTTGGATTAAAAGTGTTTTGCTAGGATGAGGCCAGTAGCAGGTAGTGACACGCGGTAACTTGTAAGGCAGTAGGAAGCAAAGACAAGAATTTTACAAATTAGAAAAGCCTTGATTGCAAGGAAATGGATCAGGTTTTTGTAAGTGTAGAGACTTAAAATCTAGCAGGATACAGTCTGAACTCCAGGCTAACCAAAATGAATAGAGCATATAAAAGGGACAAAGAAACTAATAAAAAGGATTTAACGTGTCAAAAATAAGGAATGCCCCTGATAATTAAGGTGAAGTGTTGTTTTAACAGTATGGCTATACCTTTGATCTGTAGCGGGGATTGATCATTGAACTCTGCTGGCCTGAGACTATGGATAGAGACTATTACCGTATTTCCGAAAATAAGACCTTGCAGGACAATCAGTTCTAATGCATCTTTTGGAGCAAAAATTAATATAAGACCCGGTTATATTATATCATATCATATCATATCATATCATATCATATCATATCATATCATATCATATCATATATAAGACCCGGTCTTATAGTAAAATAATAATTAATTTTTGCTCCGAAAGACGCATTAGAGCTGATAGTCTGATTAGGTCTTATTTTTGGGGAAACACGGTAGATGGGGTAACCATGTAATTGTCCAAACTGGGGCAGTTTTGAGAATGAAAGAGGGTCCTATTAGTAATTATGCTAATAGGAGGTAAACTGTGATTCTAACAAACCTGGGCATGTGTTTACTCTACAATTAGAATTTCCATATGAAATGGGACCAGAGGATGAAAACAGATGAAGTGGGAATAGTAGGTAGAGATTGTTGCTGACATGAAGATATGCAGGGTCTGGGCAGTAGATAAACTGAATCTTACACGTGGGCTTCTTTCAATACCGGATTCTTGATACCATCTTATAGGTCGGGTGACCTGCCCGGCACCAGTGCATGGGGGTCCAGAGTTGGCATTTTGTGGGCATCCCACAGTTCAGCAGTTTTGGGAGGACAGTTTTCAATTTATCTTGTGCTTTCTAGTATAACAGTGGTGAAATGCCTGTATAGCTAGGAAGAAATCAGCAAAGCTGACTGAATGTACTGAATATAAAACAATACTAGTGGATCTTTATCAAGTAAAGAATCGGTATGATTTTTATAATCCTTTGTTTAAAAAGAATTATGGTTTGTATCATGCTTTAGAAGGATATCAATAATGAATAGAAGGAGAAGCTTTGAAAAGAGAAGTGTTAGTTGCTGTTAGTTACATGGAACTAACATGTTAATTACATGTTAGTTACATGGAGCACTTCATTCTATGACAAAGATGAAAAGTGTTCTTACTCTTTGCCCTTTTTCTAGTCTTTTTCTGTCATGGTAGCCGGTAGCCACACGTGGCTATTGAGCACTGGAAATGTGCCTAGTCCAAATTGAGATGTGCTACAAGTATAAAATATACACTGCATTTTTAGACTTAGTATGAAAAAAGAAAATATTGCATAATTTTTATATTGATTACATATTGTCAAAATCTGGATATGCTGTGTTAAGTTCAGATATATTAAAATTAATTTAACGTGTTTCTTTTTACTTTTCTAACGTAATTATTAGAAAATAATAAATTGTACTTGTGGCTTACATTGTATTTCTTTTGGACAGTGCTATTCTACACCATAAACGTACTTTAAAAAATTTAACTTAGGTCATATTTTTTAAGTGTCATATTTTCCAGTGGGATAATGCACTCTTAGTAATGTTTCGTCTTAATTTCTCGTTTCTTTATCATGATTTCTAATACTTTACATTTTTAGTTTTCACGCCTACTCTCTCAAACAGTTAATAACTATAAACCACGTAGAACCCTAGATCAATAGAATAGTTAGAAGTGGAAGAGGGATTTAGAGCTGTCCTGGCACCCTCAATTTAAAAGTGAGGATACTGAGGCTTGTAGACTCACACACCTCACTGAAGGCTATCGTTACTTAAGTGGAGAAGCCACCACTTTAATCCTGTGTGCTTTCTTTTGTAAGAGAAAGAATCACCTCATCAAAGTTACTCACTTTTTTTTTAATAAAAATAATAAACTTTATTTTTAAGAACAGTTTTAGATGTGCCAAAGAATTAAGATAAAGCGGTCCCATAAATCCCACACTCATTTTCCCCTATTATTTTAATAGCTCACTTCAGTACATTTATCTTTTGTGAATCTGCTGCAGGTTTTCGCTTTGTGGCTACTATGAGTCCTATATGCCATTTTCCCATGGTACATTTGTTATAAATAATGGGATAATATTGATACAATATTATTGGCTAACTGGAAGTCCATACATTATTTAAATATTCTTAATTTTACACAATACCTTTTTAGGATCCCATCCAGGATACCACATTACTTTTGCATAATTAATTTATTTTCCTTTGGCATGTGCTGTGGTTTTTAACCATGGTTGATTATTTTTCCCAGGGGACATTTGGCAATGTCTGGAGATATTTTCGTTGCCAGAACTAGGCTAAATTCTGCTGGCCTTCTAGTGGGTAGAGGAGAGGTGAGGGATGCTGCTAAAGACCCCACAATGCACTGGGTAGGTTCCCACAACAAAGAATTCTCCAGCCCAGGATGTTCATAGTCCTGAAGTGGAGAAACCGTCATGTATGAATTAGTTTTGTATTCTTAAAAATAATGGCATTGGTGGCACACGGGTGGGAAGCAGGTATGTAGGCAAGAGAACTATCCAGCTGCCAGCTGGACGTTCAGCTTCTGGAGAATCAGTTTCCTCATTGGTAAAATGGGGACAATTCAGAACTCAAGTGGGTGGGTAAAACATAGGCTCAGAGGCTAACTGGTATCCTTACCAGAAGCAAGACAGTTATTAGTGGGGAGGAAGGGGCAGGATGTCAGGATGAAGTGGACTTGACTGGATGAGCAAATTTGCTATCTCAGTCGGGTAGCCTCAATTTGCTTTTGCTGCTGTGGGGTCTGTTTGAGTGATGCCTGCCAGATAGATAGAAGGGAAAGGTCATTAAAAATGGAGGATGAGAAGTCCCTGGTCAGATACCAACATGAACAGGAAATGTGTCCTGCTGTTTGGGTGTGACTGACCAATGTTTGGTTTAGGTTAGTGTGTGTTTTGTTTTCAGAGAAAGATGATTTTTGAACATGTGTGTATTCGTGTGCAGGTGATTCCAAATAAGAAGTGATTAATCCCTCAAGGGACAGGACAAGAATGGAAAATAACCGATAAGTTGGAGAAGTGAATCAAAAATGACAAGTATGACCTACATAGAGGGAAAATGTGAACTTCTGAAAATGCAGTTTATGCTGTGATTAAATGAATAATGGGCTGGGGGGGAACTGACCAGGAGTAAGTGTGCATGTACTCTGGTACTTTTAAACTTTTTAATCCTGGATTTTTTCAGAGTATGTATTTGAACTATTAAATCTTTATTTTTATTCTGCTGGTAAACTGCTTCTAGGATAAGGAGTAATTCTGGGCCTTGAAGTTTGAGAGATGTGTAGCATCTAAAGATGGCTTAGACGATGATTAAAAGATGAATAGAGGAAAGTAAGAAGTAAACACAGTTTAGAACAAGTAATGCATTCACATGATTCAAGGATGAGAAGTGCCCCTGTCATAACTCTGTCTCCCATCACCCTTTTCCCCTCCCTTGTATAGCATGAAGGCAGCCACCTTATTGCTTTTATTGTGAATCCTTCCAAATTATCTTCATGCATGTATAAGCAAACTGAACGTATATTCGTATTTTCCTAACACTTTATCCAAATGGTTTCTTATGATGTCAGGATTCCTATTAAGATAATGATCAACAGATATTTATTAAAAGAATGAGCATACAGGTAAAACAGGATTTTTCTTATTTTCTTTATCCTCGGAGATCTTCCTGTGGCTCCACTTCCTGTGGTAAACTAGATTGGGGTTACAATGAAAAATCCTCACCTAGCCCTCTTCCCAAAGAAGAGTAGAATGCTGATAAATCACAGCACTAGTCGTCTAAATGACACTGACCTTTCCAGAAAGCAGAGATTCTAATCAGAGTAATGCAGTTCAAACATTATGAGAAAAGATAAATTTTCTTGGCTGTGGAGCCAACCAAATGATGGAATTAGTTATCAACATAGAATGTTAGATTTCTTGTGAGAGAGGAAGGTATCTCATGTGACTAAAAGGATTTAGATGTAAATATCTTTAATAGCAAAGCATAGTCTATTTCTATGACTCAGGTTTTGAAAAGAGTTACAAAAGTAGACTAACAGTTTTTAAAGGCAATTTAGATAGTTTTAGTAGTTCTCATCCTACAGGTACTTCTTGTATTAAAAAAAAGACTCAGGGAACAATTAATTTAGCAGGATGTAGAAAGTTCTGACAGGTTCAGATCAGTTCACATCAGGCAGGAAATAAATACGTCCGTGTATTTTTCCCTAGAAACTAATTACCTGGGAGCAGTTTTTCAAAATCTGTGAGCCTTTTAAATAAAAACAAATTGTTTTACATGATGGATAAGATTCATCAAACTGCCAGCTATGTGGCACACTGAAAATAGATTTAATTTACTTTTGTTACTGTGACTTTGCTGTTTGATCTAAGTTAAAACAAATAATCATAACTGCTGTAGCAAAGAGATGAAACTGAGTGGATGAGAGTAAATGATCAATCAGTAATCCCTTGCAAATTGTAATGACTAGATTTTTATCTGGCATTTGATAAACATAGCTCATTTTGAGGTGTAACTTAAATGGTTTTTAGGTCTTTTGTCTTTTCAAGAAGTATTAACTCTAGCAATAGCATCCTAAGAAATATGGTGCTAAGTTTCAGAGGGAGGAGATGAAGTCTGATCCTGGCTTCCTGCTCAAGAGCTGTGGATTTCATTCAAGTCCTTGACCTCTAATTTTTAGAAGTAAATGAGGGGGTCAGATGGTAATTTGCTATATGTTGTTAAGATCTCTTTCAGCTACGAAATTATTTAGGTAAAATGGGGAAGATACAAAGGATGGTCATCTGGCCTCCTTAATCATGATCATTTTATGACAAGTGAGTGAAATGGAGGTAATTATGGGCTCTGGTTGATTGAAAGTCAAACAAAAAATATGAAAGCTTTGATTTGTTTCTTTTTCTATAAAACAAGGTGATGTCACATTAATAAGTGATGTGTTTCAGTTTACTACTTGGATATTTTGTGTTAGCTTGTGATTCAATTTTTTTTTTTTTAAATCTGACAGCTTGCTGAGGGTTTTATTTGGACCATATATAGTATGGCACTTGTGATCAAGATATGGTAGAGATTTGTGAGTTGGCTGCCATCCTGAAAGAAAAGGCCTGTTAAATTTTTTCTGGATTGTAACACTAATAATTGCATTGTAAATACATGTGAAACTCTTACCGTATTTTCAGCATTTTGGCCGTTTAGTTTTTGGAATAACAACGATGAATTTTAAGTACTGACTTAGATAAAAGAGAAAGATAAGGTATCTTTCTTTGGGTTGTTAATATGTATGTTTCATTGATAAAATATAATCTAATAAATTCTAGTTAATTTTGACTAATTTAAAATATGATAACCGGGACAAAACTTGGGTTTTTATATACTTTTTAAAGAAATTAACCAAGATATTAGGAAAAAAATAACCAAAGGAGTAAAAAGCCCAGTGAAATGGGTGACAAACTCCAGAGAGATGGTCTGGCAATCTTCAGTGAGAAACTTACTATCTACATGGGCCATCTACTTACTAGCCTTATTTCTCTCCTCTGGGCTTGGAAGAAAGCCCTTCAAGAGAGAAGGGCTGACACCTTTAAATCAATAATATATACTGATATTCTCTTTGACATTATAATGTTCTTACCTGACTTTTTTTCTAAATCACTGTACAGACTATCATGAGGAAAAGAAAGTCTTAAACGGTAAGTTGTATAAATGTATAGTAAAAAAAAGTGAATCACACTCACATGATTATATAAAATATTGCTTCACAGAATTATATGGGTATTTAGATAATGTCTTTACTTGCCCAAACTTAAAGGATTGGACAGAACTTTATAGACCCCGTATTCCAGCCATTACTCTTAATAGTCGTCCCTTCTGTGACATCCCTCAACATATATTCATCTGTCCTCGGCTTGAAGACCTGTAGTCATTAGGAAACAAGACTGACAAAGTCACCTCCCTCCGGCATATGAGCTCACCTCCAGTGTTTGCATACAGATACTGGGTAGCCTATTAATGTACTCTTCTCTGGGCTCAGCAGCTCTGGCTTCTACAGCCATTCAGTGTGACCTGGAATTATGACCAACACTCCCCACCCCTCAAAAAGGTGTGGTGCTCAGTGTGACTCTTAGGAAATGCATGGGACTACTCTGACTGAACTATACTAATGTGTGTTTAGAAATAGGGTTTTTATTTCTCTGTAAAGAATGTTATAGAAATGCAGTTAACAAGCTAGATTGTCAGATGAGTTACCTTTTTTTAGCTAGAGAAAATGGTCTGTATGTAGACTAATTTATGCAGTGTGTGATGTAACACCTGAAGTTGCTGGTCTGATAGTATAACACTGTATAAATCATGAATGAGGGACTGATCTTCGATTTCATGTGATGACTGGCTCTGTTTTGATACTAGACAAAACACTTTCTCTTAAAGACTAATTACTGCTGGACTGGGCATCATCTTTCCCACCGCATGTAGGTTCTAGAACCTTTACTTTCCTGTTACCCTGCTTTGGGTGTACTACAGTTAATGTCTCAGTAAAAAGTGGCATTAAGAATGGAATATAGCATTCCACAAGTGGTCTGGCTACCATCACCTCTTAAGACCTTAGATCTTCTAAGATTGTAATATATACATTTATATTTATTAGCTTCTTCTCACATTTGGCTTGTTTAAGTCTATTTGGTAAGTCTGTGTATTTGCAGATGTGATCTGCCTGCCTTCTATGTCATTATTCACACAGATGTTTAAAATGCTGAATGGGATAGACTACTATAGTATTCCACTAGAATCCTGATCCCTTCAAATTGATATCAGTCTATCAGTCAGCATTTTTGGGAGGGAGAATGTTCATTCAGTCCATCTTACTTTACTTAATTATTTTTCCCCAACCTACATTCATCCAGATTCCTTCAACTTATCCTGAAGGATAGTACATGAAAGGTATTGTTATGTTTTGTTTGGTTGTGGCATTATTCTCTTCTAATAAGTTATATTTGTATAGTACTGTATAGCTTTTTTAGAATGTTTGGAAATTGTCTCTTTGCTCTCTCATGAGATATGAGATTGCAGGACAGATTTCTTTACTAGTTTGAATTTGAGAAAGAGGAAACAGTGGCTTTCATAAAATCACAGTGCTGACACTGAGCTCAAATCCAGATTTCCTGGTCCTAATCAGGTTATAAAATATCAAAGTTGACTAACAACTTATGAATTCTGTTGATAGCTTTTTCTTATAGAATATTTTAGATTGTGATGTGGTTTTTTTTCATTTATGTAAGAGGCCTCCAAAATAGAAATGACATTAATTTTAATAAAATATCTTTCAGTTCTTCTTAGGTAATTTAATAACATTATTTTTCTTGTTTTTTTTGTCATTTTACAAAAAAATACATTTTAATTATAGTCTTTTGTTATAATAATACCTATAGTTTTATGATAGATCGTTCTTGTTTAGGCTCACTACTGATTACTTCATAACTTTGGCCTTGTTATATCACGTCTCAGAGATTTCCTTTGTTTATATGAAAATTAGTTGTATTCTGCAGAATTAGATGGTAAGAGATGGACACCAAGTAAGGCCTGAGATCAGGGCTCACAACCCCCACCCCACCCCCCAAAATATGGCTGTTTGATATTTTATGGTTGCGCTTAAGCTTGTGTTTAAACATAAAATTCTGTGGCTAAAAAGAATCTTAAAAACTTCTAAACTAGCTTGTCTTAAAGGTGCCTCTCAATTCTAACTTTATGTAATTAATTACTGTGACTTACTGTAGTATTGAGAATTTCAAGCCTCATGAGAGACTAAAAATTAATTTTTTTTTTCCTACACAGTTTGAGAAATAGTAATATAATTGATGCAGTGATTTTTCAAGTCTTTTAGCAGTGGTATTCTTTTTCCCAAACAAAATCTTATAGATACAAACCGTGCATTTCTTTTGTGGGAGGAAAATATTTAATGTTTATGGAATCTCCCGAGTTCTTCCATTTCTTAGAATTTTCTAATACAAATTAAAAACCACAGCTTTAGTCGGCCTTTAGAATGTTTTGTTGATGTCTGCCCACAAGAATAACTAAAATGGAAAAAGACAATACCACGTGTCAGTGAGGTTATGGAGCAACTGGAACTTTCACACACTTCTGGTGAAAAGTGTAAATTGGTACAACCACTTTGGAAAACTGTTTAACAGTATCTACTAGAGTGAAACATATACACATGCTCTGTACCTACCAGAAATGCACATATATGTTCTTTAAGAATGAACATGTATATGTACAAGAATATTTACAAAAGCCCTATACATAATAGCTGAAAACTGCCCAAGTGTCCATTAAAGGAGAATGAATAAATTCTAGTGTATTCATACAATGTAATACTACTCAGAAATAAAAAGGAACAAACTATTGATGTGTTCAGCAGCATGGATAAAATCTCAGAAAGCTGCAGGTTTGATTTACTGCTTACTATCAATCATGACATAAGGACTATACTGTCTATAATGCTGGACAAGAAAATTCAGAACAATAGAGAACATATCTTACGATTCCATATTTATAAAGGTCCAATACAGGCCATAAACTAATCACGATGTTCAAAGTCAAAATAGTGGTTACCTGTGCGGGAGGGGTGGTAATTGGAAGGGGGCCCAAGGAGGGTGCTGGCTACAAGGGCATGTTTTACTTTAGGAAGATTCATTGAATAGTACATTTGTGATCTGTGTCCTTTTATAATATTTTGATAAGTTTACTGAAAAGAAAGAAGAAAGAAAAATGCTACATCGATGAACTGTGGCTGTTTTGTTTTTCTTTGTGAAGGCATGCTTCCCAAGAGCCAAGTGACAGATACCCATGCCAGAGAAGGTCCTGTTTCTCCAAGGTATGCATTCTTGTTTTATTTGTTTAAAGCCAAATCAGTTCTACACCAAAATTTACACACTAAAAATAATAATAATAATAATAAAACAGCTCTGGATTTGATTTATTGCTTAGTATATTAATCATGCTTCTTTGACACAAGAACTATGGCACTTCATTTATTAGACATTGGAGAATTAACTGCTCTTTAAACGTGAATTTTTAATGTAACTGAAGTTAGATCATTTTAAACACCAAAACTTTAAAAAAAAACTATCAAAAATATTTTTTCTGATTATACAATATACATTCATGGTAGAAAACTTGGACAATGCAGAGAAATACAGAAGCAAGTGGTAAAAATCAGTTGTAATCCCGTCAACTCTAGATATGTACTCTTAATATTTGGTTTATTTCACCCAGTTTTATTCACATAATGCCTATTTCCATATTATTCTCTTTTGATAATATTGGTATTACAATATATTCTGTGAACAATTTCCTATGTCATTAAAAATTCTGCAAAAGTATTTTTGGCTGCATTCCATCATATGACCATACCGTAATTTATTCTGGGGTTTTTTTTTTTGTATTTAGTTTGTGTCATTTTCAGAGGAAGTCTTTCAAAATGTATTCATTGCACACTGTGTTAGTAAATTAAACAATCTCTATATATATTTTGTTGTTGTTAATGACATTTCAAATGTCCTCAGTGTTCTTTGTGTTTTTTTCTCTTTCTGTCTTTCTCACCACCATTAGTCAGTATTATAACAGCAGCATCCTGCTATGTTTGTTAAATCTGTTGAATTACTTCATATACAAATTTAAGCTAAATGCTTAAGGAAACCTCTAGGAGTTACCTTTGGTTGCCAATATATAGGTAATAAGTGCAAAGCAGTATCAATTTGATCAATAGCTATTATAAAACAGAAAACTTAGTTTTACCTTAAGTTTTACTTTGAGCCGTTAAGCAATTTTGATGAATTAATTTCTTGAGTACTAATATATTTGTGACAAGGAAGAGTGAAAATCATAATATGCATGTAGATTTTATCATGCTGCTTAAGAAAACGTGTTGTGTTCTGTTATTGCTATGATAAAAGATTTCAACAAGGAGATGTGCAAGTTTTATAAAAAAAATGCCTTTTCAATGACGTCTTTTTTATCCAAGTTGGAACACATTGAAGTATAGGTATTTTAAATTTGGAAATAATTGCCAGTTATATAATGGCAAGACCACTGATCATTTAGAAAAAAGTTGACCTAGAGAAATATATTTCTATTGTAGATTTTAAATGTTTAATGATTTAATACATATCAGTGCACATGATTATTGATATAGTCATTGTTTTCTTGATATTTTACAGCTATGACTGGTTCCAAACAGACTCTTTAATCACCATTATCATATATACTAAACAGAAGGTAAGCATGTCTTTAAAACCAGGAAAAATAATAAATAAGTGTTAGTTCTGTGCCAGGTACTTCTTGTATTAGCTTATTTACTCTTCACAATAACTCTGTGAGGTAAATACTTGTGTTGTCCCTGCTTTACAGATAAGGAAACAAAGAGAGATTAAGTAATTCCCTCGAAGTCACACAGGAAGGGGCAGATGGAGCATTTTGAACCAGGCAGGCTAGCACCCGTGTGTATGCCCTTACCAACCACACTGTAGCCTCTTAGGAAAACTAGACTAGGAAGCAGTTTATATGCTTTTTCTATGATTGTTTTTGAAAGCATGGATAACGAAAGTGAGAATGCCATTTACATAACTTCACCATAAGACCTAGTTTCCTAAACATAAATTGGGGTTCAAGAGACAGGAGAGACTGCACTGCTGTGGCTTAAGATGCTTAAACCACTATTGGGGTTCACAGGCCCTTTTGAAACTAATAAAGTTCAGGAGATAATTCATTCACTATTTCTTGAACACCTACTTTATTTTCAGGGATCTAATGATGGGCCATATGTGTAGATATTGGGCTTTCATTGGGCTTGTCGTCTAGTTGAGAAATCAGATAAATAAGCAGGTTACTTACGACACCTCCAAACACATCCTCCAGCAGCTGGCAAGGTTCCCATATTGAGGAACCATGTGGATTTAAAGGCAAGTCCTGGCAGCTAGGAGTTTCTGAGAATTCCTGCTGCTTCTGTAGTAGTAGAACCACATGTGAGTCAGTGAGTTCTTCTGACTCTTTCGGAGTGACGACCATTCCGCAGGAGCCACCAGGCTCTGCCTGATGCTGTGAAGAGAGCCAGAGGCACTGCTTGTCCCACCTTCCACTCCCTCTTGTTACTGTTTCCTCGTTACATAGTCCAAGACCAAGAGGGCAGGGCCTCGGGAGGTTGGGATCTATTCCCATCAGTAATATCAGAGGGACAGAGAGTGGGTGGGGTGACTAAGGGAAGGGGGAAGGTTTCTGTGTGGAATAATGTGTTCAGTGTATGGTGTAAATGACAGGTACCAAAGTAACTTGCACCAAGGTTATGTGCAAATTAAAGACATCTAAAAATTTGTTAGTTAATTTTTTTGATAAGCTGAGGTTGACAGGTTGTATAATTTGCCCAGTGTCACACAATAGTGGAAAGGTTAAAATGAACACAAATATCTTGGCTTCTGGTCTGATTCTAATTATTTTTGCCAAGTTATTTATTCAACAGACATTTACTGAATACCTACTAGGTGCCAAACAATATTCTATATACAGTCCCTTATGCATAGACTTAGAAATGAGTTGGTAAGGTGGATAGTAAGTACAGACAAGTATGTAATTCAGAGTGCAATATGTCCTCTGAAGGAGAAGAACTGGGTTGCAGGAGGGAGTAAAAACAGGAGTAATGTTTATTTATCTGGTGGGTTCTATAAAGAAATGCCATGTGAACTTCCACTGATTATCTTAAAAGTGTAGTTGTAGAAGTTTGGAAAAATTTGTTGTTTAATCTTTTTCTTTTTTCTTTCTGTTTAAGGATATGAATTTAGACTCAGTAATAGTTGATTATCAGGGTGATTCCTTTAGAGCTGAAACAATAATCAAGGATTATTCATATCTTATACATATGGGTAAGTACCTTATTCTTTATTAATGGAACCAACTCCAGTTTCCTTTTAGTATGGCAATAACTTGGTCTGTAGTCTAGGTACTAAACAGTTTCTCTGCTATTATTTTGGTTTAATGTTTAATATGCTATCATTTTGGCTTGTCATTTTTGAGAAATGATAGGTTGGCCGATAAAGGAATGCACACAGTCAGGCAAGTTAAGAAAGTCTATCGTGAGAGAGAGAAAATCTATCAGGCTGAGCAAAGATGACTACAGCCCGGGCTGTGTCTAAAGAGACTACAGCCTCAAGGGAAGGGGTGAGGAGGATTATATAGGGGCAGTGCTGACAGGATAGCATTGTTTGAACAGAAAATGCTGACTGCCCGGAAGCCAGTAGCTGTTTTGTGGTGTTTTTCTGTTATTGCAAGTTTGGCTCTGTCTGCAGGTGCAGGCCAACAGACATTTTGTTGTTTTCTTGCAGACATGGCTCTGTCTGTAAGTCAAGGTCTCTGAGACCTAACAGTCAGAGACCTAACAATAAGTTTTTTTCTGTTATTTCTTTATACTAATGAAATTACTAGCAAATGGCAATATAACCTCACCTTTCCCAAGTTCAAACAATTAGATGTAATCAAAATCAGTAATAATAAGAAGTATGTGTTGGCTCAGCTTTGTAAGACTCTTACTTGGCACTGACAAACAAATCTCTGGAAGCCCATCTGTTACAAGCTGCTACTGAGCACCCATCAGTAGGTGCTAGTCCCATTGGCCTGTTTCTTTCCAGCTCTTCGGAAGTCAGAGGCTGCACCAAAGCAGCATGGACTGCAGTGTTGTATTTGTTTCCCTTCATGGCCAAAGTCTAACCATACAATTCACTTCTGTCTGTGTTCAGAGATTACAGATCTATCAGAAGAAAGAAAATCAGGACTAAAATCTGGAATCAAAGACACCAGATTCAAAATCCATTTCTCACCCATAATGACCTTGACTCTAGGATTTCACCCTTTTCTCCTTTTATGACGGTGATGTTCTAGTTAGAAGGCAGAAACGAAAAAACAAAAATAACAGGAATAAGAAAATCTTCGTAACTGTGTTTTAAGGACGCATTCTTATGTAATGCATTTAATTTACTTTTGCAAAACACAATCTAAAAGAGATCTCTAGATCTCAGCTGGCTCAGGATTCTGCTCTCCGCTTTGCTACATTAACGAAGTACCTGTACTTCTGAATTTGTGGGAGTTGATAAATGTCTTTTTCTTGCTTATTCCCCACCCTCTATAAGATTAATCAACCTCAAATTTTAAACCTTTCCCCTAGAAATATATTCTATCCTGCTTTTTGTTAGCACAAAATCTAACTTATATTGCCTCTTGTGGGAGAGTTTTAACCAAACACTCAGATATCTAGGAAAGTATACATTATTCATTAGCACTGTCATAATTTCTCTTTCAGTGAAACCTCTGTGGCAGCATCTGTTATTGTTTCAAATACTTTATGGTTAATTTTGTTCGCACTGTAGCTAACTATATCTAGCACACATATAAAAAAACAAAATTCCACATTCAAAAATATGAAACTCTTGGTTGCTAATAATGGATCAGAAGGACTAAAATAATGAAACATTGTAAGTTTCACATAACCATATTAAAACAGTGAAATTTGGAGCAGACGTTTGTAAAAATGTTTCTTGCATCTCCTCCTTCTGGAATGTAAGTTCCGTAAGGGCAGGGATTTTTCTGTTTAACTAACTGCTGTACCTGCAACACCTGGACAGTGCATGGCACATATAGATGCTCAGTCTTTTCTTTTTTCAATAACTGAATGAACATTCCACTTTAGAAAATAATAAGAAAGGAAAAACTGAGCTAGACCCAGCTGGGTTTGGCCTGCGTCCCCTGTGCACGTGCACACACCAGGCTTGTGTGTGCTTCTGGTGCTGCCCCTCCCTGCCCTGCCCTAGCCTTGGTGTATAGGATTGTCACGCTCAATATGTCTTACTTATTTTGAGAGATTTGAAATAGTGCATAAAATAACCATTTAAATGATATTATATGATGTTCATAAACTGTGCAAATTGAAGTTGGATTTTAACTAAATATATATTTTTCTTTCCCAGAGCTGCTCCGTGAGATTCAAGAAGATTTTTCTGGTAAGCTACCGAAAAGTAATTATGTGTATACACACACATACACACACACAACACACACACACAATGTATGTCTTCATGTTGCAAAACAAAGACGTGGTGTTTTCTAGATAAACAAATACATTAATTTTTAAATATACTCTTCTCCCTCTGATTTCAGGTTTTCTCCCCCATTTTTCTTTCCCCTTGTTGTTTCTGTCTCTCTATCCTTTCCTTTTCTTCTCCTTAGAAAAAAATTTCTGTCTCTATTTTATTCTTCCTTCCTCATCTCTGCCCTATTCCTGACATTCAGCTTGTAGAAATATACTAGATCAGACTTTTTCTTAGGTGTATATATTTGAATGCTTAATATTGACAGAGTATATTAAATTATGAATATTGCTGCACATAAATACACAATGTGGATTTTACACAGCTGTTTAACAATAGAAGACTGATTATAGTAATGGTGATTTCTTTTGTGTATTTTTTGCCTTATTGAGGTATAATTAACAAATAAAAGTCATATTTAATGTGTACAACACGATGATTTAATACAGGATTCCCACAATTGTGTTAACACATCTATCATCTTACATATTTATCTTTTTTTTCCTTTTTGGTGAGAATGCTTAAGTTCTACTCTTTGCCAATTTCAATTATACAGCACACTATTATCAACTATAATTACCAAGCTATACTTTAGATTCTCAGACCTTATTCATCTTATAATGGAAAACTTATATTCTTTTCTAATCCTTTCCTGATTTCTCCCACCCCCCAGCCCATGGCAACCACTATTCCACTCTCTATGTCTATGAGTTCACCATTTTTTTTTTTCGTTTGTTTGTTTGGTTTTTAAGATTCCACATTTAAGAGATACCATGTAATATATGTCTTCTCTGTCTGGCTTATTTCACTTAACATCCTCCAGGTTCATCCATGTTGTTGCATGTCAGGAGTTCATTCTTTTTTAAAGCTGATAAGCTGCTTAAAATATATATATATATATATATATATATATATATATATATATTTTTTTTTTTTTTTTAAGTACTTTTTCTTTGTTTAAAAGTACTGGTAGAATACCTTACAATGATTCTATCTCGCCTTTTCTGTGTACCGTAGTAAGCTTTATAAATTGTATAAATTAAGCTCTTTAACATCAAGGACCATGTTTTTATATTTGGAACCTTCAAGTGCTCATTGAGTTGAATTGATTTAACCAGTCTATCTTCAGAAGTTGTTAAATTGCTGTGGAATTTTGTGTTTACAGTAAGGAAGAACAGATTGTTTCTAAAGACAAAATGAAATACATTTGAGATCTTTAAACACATGCTCAATTCATAAAATTTAACCAATGTATAGAAGTCTCTGATTTTTATTAATTTACCCATATATTCTAAACTATTTTAATCATTCAAAAATAAAGATAATGTAAAAGGTTTTTAATTATCAATGATTCACAAGTACTTTATAGGGAGTCATTCTCCTAAGGCTGGTTCTGTGTTTATTAGGCTCAGTATTGGCTCACTGAATTCATTCAGAAGAACTCCTCAGAGCTCAGCTAAGCAATGTTAAAAGGGTGTAAATTAAATTTTTTTAAATGGGTCCATTCAATGATTAATATGTATATGTCAGCTCCCTCCCCACCGTTTTTTTTAGTAGCTATGTGTTAATTAGTTGCCATGGCTATATTTGAACTTGTATGAAAACTAGAAATTGGTCCTTGATAAATTAGTGTGAAAGAACTTCATCTGAATCTAAAATAAATTGAGCTGGATTTAACATCATAAACAATTTTGATGAATATGTGCACAAAATATTACTTATTTTACTAATGATCAGTATCATATCAGGTTAGGATGTTTGGATTGTTTGAGAAAAACTGGTTTTTTAGTAAAATCTTATACATTTAGTATCAATGAACACAAATGGAATTGATCTTCTTTTCAGTGCGGGTTGTGGCGAATGTGGGAAAAATAGAGATTGTCCTAAAGAAAAAGGAGCATACTTCTTGGAAATGTCTTGGTCGTGCCCTGGAGAATCATAATTCATTTACTCCAAGGAAAGACACAGGTACGCTTGTCTGTTATTTTGGGTCCTGTGTTTATGATGTTGTTGTGTTGGTGTTGTTCCAGAGTGTGGAAGGCCACTTTGGGATGAGCAAAGGGTCCTTTCTCCTGATAAGAAGTTAAAAATGGGACATCGTGTCTCTTGTTATCCTACTTTCTTTTTTTTTTTTTTTTAAACAGAGGTTAAATTTCAGATTTTACTATCTTAATGTTTAGGCATAAGAAAGTTAGTAGATAATGATACCTGAATGGAGAAGCCCACTTGTGCTTAGACTGTTGTCTAATCATTCACTCCTTCAGGTTTCTTTTTACAGAAGGTGCAAACACAAGTTTAAGTTTATGCTGTGTATACACATCTAATTTTTTTTCTACTAAAAAAGACATGTTTATTGTTTTTCTGCTTACCTAAATCAGTTTTTCAGTTTACTACTAAAGGATATAATTCATTTCTTCATTTCGTTCTTTCATTCATTTCCTTTCTTCCTTTAGTTTTAAGCATTTTTATCTAAGTATAACATATTTATAGAAAAGGGTGCATATTATAAGTATTCTACTTGATGAATTTTCAGAGTTGAACACTCTATATTTTGGAAATTGGTAGGATTTGCTCCTTATTCCAAGTGTTTTAAAGTTTCTCAATTTTATATGCTTTAATGTGGGTCTGTTTTCTTCCTTCGTGCTGAGTATTCATCCTTCATGCTAATCTTTTCATTAAGGAAACTTATGACCGTCAGTTCTGGGAAATACTGACCTTTCTTTCCTCGATGGTCTGTGTTTGCTTTCTAGAAGTAGTCTTATTTTAAACTTTCTTAACCAGTCCTCTGATTATCTTTTCTCTTATTTTCAGTGTTGTCCTTTTGTTCTACTTTTTGGGAGATTTCTTCAGCTGTGTCTTCCAGCTCTTCTATTGAGTTACTAATTCTACTTTCATATTTTTAACTTCTAAGACCTCTTGATTTCTGTCTGTTTTAGCATCCTATTCTTATTAGCTTTCCTTATCTCTTTAAGAATTACCAACAGTGTTTAGAGTTTTCTTCTCCCTGTGTAACCTTCCTGTGTCCCCATTGTTTGTTTTGGTCTGTCTTTCATATTAGATGCTTTATTTGAATGTCTGGTGATCTTTGACTATCTGCTCATATTTCAGGGTCTAACCCTGAAAGCTGATTGGAAACTGCATGTGGGTGTAGCTTGTCAGAGTCTCTAGAGTGAACATTCTCCTACCTTGAACCCAGCATTTCAGAAGTCGTGTGGGGAAAAAGGCTACCGTGCCTGTTAACTTAATTTCCTTATTGTGTGTGTGTGTGTGTGTGTGTGTGTGTGTGTGTGTGGTCTCTAAATACAGTCACATTCTGAGGTACTGGGGGTTATGACTTTTTTAACATATGGAAATTGAATAGGACACAGTTTGGCCTATAACATATACCCAATCCAGAGATCCTATGTTTTATTGTCTCTAGAGAACAAAACTGGAATATTTTGCCAGAATAGGGTAGGGTCAGTCATGTGGCTATGCTAAATAGGGGAGGACTTCAGGAAAGTTGGCACTGGGGGTGGGGGTTGGGGTGGGGACTGGGTCTTGGCTTCTTAGATGAACTTTCCATTCAGAGAGTGGTTTTAGCTCTGTCTTCACTCTGATTCCTGAGGTGTTTGGTCCTGCCAATTTCTGAGCCTTAAAGGAATCTTGTATTATAAATGGATTGATTCTTGGCTTTCTATACTTCTAGCTTAGGATACAGCTTTATTGAGTCTGCTGAGTCAGTTATCAGTCATCTCTTTGCTTTGTCAGCTCCCAAAGTTTTGTTGCTTTTTAAAATTTCCGTTCTTTCTGTCCTTGTAGGCTTATGCCTTAAGAAACAACCAAACACATGCAAAAACCATCTTTGCTTTTATTTGGGCTATGTGGGGTGTTAGAAGGAACTAACTGCATGTATTCAGTTTACCATCTTTAAATATTTAACATTATAAAAATATGTTTGTCGGTGATATTTTAATTTGCAGAAAAGTATCAGGTAGCCTTGTTTTGAGGACGTATTATGTGTGGAAGGCTGTTTTAGGCACTGTGGTATGAAACAAATAAAACGCATCAGAGATTGTTTTCCCAGATTGAAGAAAGAACATTCACAAATATAAGATTGAAGGACACTTTTATAAAGAAACAGGTTAACAAGGGCAAAATGTATAGTAAAACTGAACATATTTTGAGGTAACCCCAAGTGAACAGATGCAGATGAATTTGACCTTGAATGACTCCGTATAGGAGGTGGATTTCAAGCAATGTTTTGAAAGTTTAAAAAAAAAAAAATTACGAAAAACTCTGAAGGGCTTTCCAGGTAGAGCTCAAATTGTTACTGTTGCTTATTGTGCCAGGTATTTTGCAGGTTGTAGAGAAAAAAAAATGTATACCATGTATGGTAAAGTTCAAATAGATTAATTTTACCAGAGCAGGAGGTCTGAATTTTGTGGTATTTACTAGGGAGAGGGCACATACATGAATAGATCTAACAAATCAGAAGAGAATTGGTAAAAGATGATAAAAGTGGAAAAAGATATTATTAAAGTGAAATATCTTACTCTAAAATTATCTGACTAAGTAGTGATCAAAAAATCCTAGCAAACCAGATAAAAGCCAAGTCCAAGAAATAAATGATATTGCGAACCAAGGCTGGCTTCCATTTGGAAATAATTAAAGTGAACATTGCTCAATTATTCTTCTCTGTAATTTCCTGAGGCTTTCCATGAACTCTTTATCCCAGCCATAAATTTCTCCTTGAGTCATGAATCACCATAGTTAACTTCAGCTTTGTTGTCTGAAATTGGAGCCATGCATGTATTTTTCAGTGAATTATATTTTCTACTTTAGAAAATGACTCAGAGTTTAAGGGATATTTTCATTTATTTGACTGAATTAGCAAAGATAATTTCTCCTTTGTCCTTTTCCCTCCCTAAATCAAGACAAAAGCTACAGATTACTTTATTCACTTTATATCATCAAAGAATTATGATTAACTTGCTGTCAGTAACTTTAAATGTTTACAGTCCATCACATGGTTCTTAGGTTTTCAGTACGGATTACTAAAATTGATTAGCATACCTCCTTCCTCGTATTGAAATTTCTTAGCTAAAGGAATTTTGGTTTGAAAATAAACATATAAGTTTAAGACTTTTAATGCTTACTGTCTCATGTCAAATCTAGAATTTACTTACACAAAAGATTCAAGTATAGCAAAGAACATAATCAGAGAAGAGAATCTACTTCATTTTTACCTTTATCCAAATGTAATATTTTAAATTCTATTAATAGAATCTGACTATTATTTATAAGTCAGATGCTTCAAATTATTTTTTTTCTCCCCAAAGATGAAGATTATGAGTGAGGGTTGTGTGTGTGTGTGTGTGTGTGTGTGTGTTGGCTGAGGAAATTGTCTATTAAGAGTCAGAATCTAATAGATAATTGGGTTGCTCTTTCTGTACCCAACCTAAAATTTTATTTTAACTGTGATTGCCTTTAATATGGGGACTCTGATCACCAAAGGTAGTTGTTGTTTTTAAAGTTAGTGGGGTGACAATTGTTAGTAAAGTTACATAGATTTCAAGCAAAGATAGTTTTAAAGATTTACCAACAAACAACTCAGTAAATGACTCTTGAGATAAAGAATTATAAACGAGATTTTTAAAAATCGTGTCATAATTTTGACATGTCAGCAGCCATTTATAAATATTTAGGTTAAATATATGATATTGAATCTGTAACTTTTTAATTCAAGTTGAACTATATGAAATTGCTGATATTTAACGATTTTTTAACCTAGAAAAATGACAGTTTTACATGGTTTGACCTATACTTTCATTGGGGCTTCTTAACTGCTGACACTGTACACACACACACACACACACACACACACACACACACACACACCGAGCACGCGCAGTGAAGTACTGTCTGAACTTGTAAATGTGCTTGTCAGCACACTGTAAGCAGTCATTTAATTGAGACTTTTTGTAAGGCCCATGATTCTGCAAGCAAGCTGCTTGCTGTCACAATGAAACAGCTCTTCTTACAGATTTAGAAAGAACCACACTCATCTCTCCCCAACTCTTTCCTGTGCATTCATGCTTTTTTGCTGCCTAAAATAAACATTTAGAATTACTAGAAATGAATAAATATCATGGATAGCAAATAAAAACTTCACTGTGGTTTTTTTTCTCTTAAATTGTCTCTGTCCAGCAAGTGTAAAGGTGTTGCTTGTACAGTAACTATAGATGCTTTGATATCTTGTCTTATTTTCATTTCTATCAGAAGGGCCTGAATATGAAATCTGAAGAAACACAGAATAAATAGGCAGACTGTAATTGAGTAAGAAATTGTTTACTATATTAAAAGATAAAATAGAAGTTTAAAAACTTAAAATCCAGGTGATTCAGGTACTTCAGTATATAACGTTGGCTGAATTATTAGTTATGGAACATGAGAGGAAAGGGGATAGGCATAGAAATGTTCAAATTTAGTTACTGTCTTGCTAAGTGGTATGTTGCCTAAGTCCCCATTGAATCTAGTCTTGGAGAAAGAGCTTTCTCCTAGTTTAATGCTAATGTTTAACTACAAAATCCTCACTTTGAAAGAAAGGTTCAGTTTACATGAGTCTAGTTGAGATAGTAAAACATCTTAATACACTTTAGGTATATTTTTAAACAATAATAGTTAAAACAAAAAGAAATCTATGCTTTACTGTCAATTTCATAATACTAATTTTAAAAATCACATGGAAATTCTCAGTCTTTGAGTATTCTACTTCATTATGTTTTATCCCACCCAATATATGACTAAACATGGGTGCCTATAGATATTTATCATCCCTAGTGTTTGAAGATATGTTGTGAATGTTTTCTTATTCATATATTCAAGAGTGGTTTGGATGATGATAATAAAACTATACTACTAGAAATTAAGTGGAAGCCTCATCAAAATTAGTGAAAAGGCTGAATCAATTTTTTAAAAAAATGCAATTAATTAATACTTTAAGAAGCATGTAATAACTCAAACTTTGTATTTTCGTATAGGAAGGTATTCTCATACTTCATGAGTCTGAGTTATTTTACCAGCAGTCAAAATGTTAAACATTCGTACAGTGCTTGAAAATAGTTTAGTCTCAAGTGTTCTGAACACCCTCCCTGTGCAAGTTCATTGCTTATTAAGGCCCCAGTCGTGGCAGAAGCAGATAGCTAGCAAGGCTACCTCAGCTGGCCCATGCTTTATGAGCTGTGACAGAGTCTGTAAAGGAAAAAAACCTAGATTTTTCCTTCCAATGTTGGGAAAAATCTAGTTCTTCTCTACTCCTTTTCTCTTGTGTGTCTCATTTACTATTCACACAGAACATTTCACTTCTGACACTTCTGGTCACCAAATGTGTCGAATTTTTTCTTCATAACAAGCAATTCTGTGCAATACTATCTAGGTGTCTTACATTTTAACTCAATTCTGACGTTATCTACCTGGAGATAGCATCAGATCTCATAGGTTAAGGGCTCAGTCCCCCAAGATATGCTTCCCTGCTGTCACCCCCCGCCCCCCTCCACACACACACACACTTCAAATGCCAGTCACAAAACTCAGGTATCACCTGTGCTTCTGACTGACTGGCTGTAGATTGGATGTTTCAAAGACCCCCTTCTAGGCTTCGGTTTATTTGCTAGAGCAGCTCATAGAACTCAGGGAAACACTTACTTACATTTACCAGTTTATTAAAGGATATGATAAAGACTATAGATGAACAGCCAGATGAAGATACATATCTGGCAAGGTCTAGAAGGGTCCTGAGTAGTTTGGGGGCATCACCCTCTTGGTGTGGATGTGTTCACCCATCTGGACGCTCTGCGAACCCCACACTACTGGGATTTTATGGAGGCTTTGTTTCACCGTCTTATGTTTATTTCAGTTTCTCATCATTTTCTTGTAGAATTATCTGTGCTTATAAAGCCCAAAACTGAACACCTAAACTTACCTAATGGCACTGTCTAGGCTGAAATAGCCAGCACATCTGTTTTATTTATACTCCTTTTTTCCTTGTGTGCTCAGCCATCCAGTTTATAACTTAAATGTTGAGACATGTAGTATGTGGGTCTCTGATGGTATTCTGTGCTGTCTCTCTCCTCAGTCCAATTGAAAATGAAAACTTCCTTAAATTTTTCTTCAAACTTTTAGAACCTATTGTTAGGATGTTCTTCTGAAATTGTGGCAGCCTTTTATAGGAAAGATGTTGAAGTTATCTCAGTGGTGTTACATAGCAAGCACACTGTGTAAACTGTCTAACAAGGAAAGTCAGTAAATCACTGTGACACCGAGAGTGTCCTTGTATCCCAAGTATAGTTGAAGAGATGCGTATTTACTGGAGCAAATCCTTTCCTGCAAACTCTGGCGTTGACAAGAAGTTGTCAAGTCAGAAGGTGAACCTTTTCATCCAGCAGTAAAGTTATCAGAAGGGCATTCAGTAGACTTGATTAGAGGAAAGCACTAGAGCCCTTAGACCTGGGCAAGAGGGGCCCCAGATTCCACACGTGGAGAACTCCACAGTGGCTCTCCTGCAGCCATACCCCTCTACAGGATGAGTGTGCACCCGGAGTTCACACTCTAATGTCGCATGCCAGGTATCAGAACCCCAGAATTCCCTGCCCAAATGGCCCCAGATCCACTTCTATCCAAGGAGTGGCCAAGGCTGTTTATGGGGAGAGCTAATGGATGAACATGAACATACGGGCTGGTGTGTCCACACCGCATAAGGCCTCACTCAGTATTAGAGAGAGCTGGGGGTGAGAAGAGAAGAGGGGAAGGCCATACACAGTCGGGGGGCGTGTAGCTCTCATCCCTCTGCCATTTTCCTGCATGGAACTCTGAGGAGCTCAAGAATCTAGAATTTGAACCTAGCCTTCCAGGACATTTATGAAGGTGTATTCTGAGATATAGCATAGGGCATATTTAACAGTTATTCATCCAGTTTATAACTTAAATGTTTAGACATGTAGTATATGGGTCTCTGATTGTATTCTTAATCTGGATCGCAGAAGGGTCTGGAAGGGATAAGGAGATCAGATTCCTTTCTGATTTGAATCTTTATTTATGCTTGTGGGTGAGCCTATGCTCTTTGATCTTTTGTCAGTCCAGTACTGGATTAGGCATCCAAGATAACTTTAGGATGGTAGGTACCCTTAGCTGTAATCTGGTCCCAGCTGTATCCTGGCACTAGAATGAGGTGACTTGAATGATGCCTGAGGTTTGTGTGTACAGTGATGCACTCTGACCTTATATGCATACCAAGCTACGAAGCAGCAGGTGGAAAGATCTTTGGGGCGGCACAAGGGAAAAAGGAAAAAGAGAAATTGGATGAAATTCTGGCCAAAATAGTTTCTTAGGATTGTGAACTTCAGTTTTCCACTGACCATTAATTATTATTAGATGTTGGGCCATCATATCCTATAATCTGGAGTAAACCTTTCAGCACATACTTAAATACTTTTAGGTTAAAAAAAAAGAGAGAGAATAATTAAGATAAAAATTACTTTTTCAGGGTTGATTTCTGATACATCTCTGTAAATACATCAAGTGGTATTCTTTTGCTTTGTATACAAAGAATATTTTCTGAGCTTGGGATATTAATTTCAGATATTTATAATATGTATAGAAATACTTGATTTCTTTTGTTTATTTGTATTTTAGTACCACAAACCTAGCATCTTCAGTTTTTCACTTAAATGGATTTTTCAGATAATCAAAACTTGCACCCTTAAACATTAAAGTTCATTTTTAATCATTTTTCAACAGTTAAAATGTTCTATAGTACATATGCATATATAATACATATATACAAAAGTAGAGACACAAGAATGTGTCCTTTTTCCTGTCTTTATCAAAAAAATATTTCTAAAGTTATTTAATAGTGCTAATATTGTTAAACTTTTAATACTGAGTTTCAGAACTTTTCTGTCTGTAAGAAAAGAATTTGGAATATAGATTTGTTGCTTATCAAATATTTTTCACATCTACAATTTAATTATACAACTTGTTAATATAAGGTTTTAAAAGAGAATTATAAAAAAGTGAATTTAAGAAGAAATAAATTAGGTTTTAGTTTCTAGAATGTAATGACTTTAACATGCTATAACAGACATAAGGAAATAATACTCATTTTATAAAGTTCACTTTCAAATTATAGAAGTATTCACAGGTTTTAGAAAAATAGGTATCTCAGGAAAAAAAATGGAAAAATCTTAACCCTATAAGATTTTCAAAATACTGATGGATTTTAAAAATATCTAGTCCTTTTAGTGAAATTCAAGCTCACCCAAAGAGCAAAAGCCTGAGTCTGTGCTGTAACTTTGTGGGTCTAGTATTCTTGCTTAATTTATTCATTAATAAGAGAAAATGAATTACTTTTTAGCTTTGTACTACAGAAAGTGCCAGTTAATTTCCAAGGAAGATGTTACTCATGATACGAAGCTTTTCTGCTTGATGCTGCCACCAAGCTCTTACCTTCAGGTGCCAATCGGGCAACATGTTTACCTCAAATTAACTATCGCAGGTAAGGCAAGTAGAGGCTTTGGGGAACGGTTTCTTCTTTTATAAGCAGTTCAAAATCAGTACGAATCTCTTTAGGAAGCACCCTTTTAGGTTATTGATTAATGTCTCGGAGCAACTAGTTTGGTGATGGCCAGATTCTAGGTTTGGGGATGCAGTGTTCCTGTATGTTGGAACTACAGCCGTGCCATATGATCGCATGGAACAAAGAAATTGCCACTAGTCATAGAGATGGTTCTGCCAGCATTGTATTATAATTTATTACTTACAAAGCCTTAGAGGAAAGAGGTGAAGGAGTGCACAAATGGTCCTCCAGGAAGAGCTCCTAGAAACACATATTAGCATCTCTTTGTAGCCACTTATGGTTATGTCTTTATGCAGATGAATTTATAAAATTCACGGTGAGAGGATGATTATAAATGATTTCTTTATATGTGCCACCAGTATAAGAAACTCTATATAATGTATTCCTTACTGTGTGAATTATATTTTCCTCCATTTCATCCTAAAGTTATCTTATTGTTTTAAATACCCATCTTACTGGTGTCTAACATTTTCTTGGCCTTTTGAAGCTACAAAAGGTAACATTCCCATGTCAGTCATAGTGTTTCCAGCAATCAGTCTAATAGACTCCCAGGCAGGATCTGGTAGATATGGTGGTGTATGATGGCCCTGTGAAGTTTTTCTCTTCATTACCACTAATGGCTATCATTCAATAGCTGGTATCTTCCCCAGTGCAGTTACTATCAATGTATTATAATAGATTAATTTTGTACATGTCAGGAAGCCATGTATAAAATTGTGGTCTTTCATAGGTGTGATGAATTCTCTCTCTTTGGAATTTGGCTAGCTAAAGTATAACATGAATTCTTATTAATTTTGCCCTGTTTTTTAATAGTATATTTTAAGAAGTAGTTGGATTAATACTCTTTTCATTCAGTTACCAAAGTAATATATAGTATATTAAAATGTTAAAACAATTTAAAATATATAAAGTAAAATGTGAAATTCTTCCCTTTCTCACACCCAAATAAATGATCGATAATCATTGTTAAAAATTTGGTGTATGATTAAAATTATTATGTAAAGTATCTTCTTACATCTTTGTGGAAACTTTTGATGCCGTTTTTGTTGTAACCCGTTACAAAGTTTATATGCTGGTGGACTAGATGGTGATCTGAATTTTTTAACATAGATCCCTATCTAATGCCACACTTAATAAAAACAGATTGTTTATATTATAAATAAAGTATTGATTTGTTAACATTATTTCAACACATATAGGTTTGGGATGTATATGTATACATACATATATAATATACATGTAGAATATATAGTTAGAATTATATAAACATTAGATGTACAATTTTAAATATATACTGACAGCATCATAGAATTTGTATGTTTCATCTTCATTCAGAGCTTTTTAGATTTTTAGAATTGAATTTCTTTGTCATGACTCTTTCTAGGTACAGAAATAGTGAAGCCATACACACCTGTATCTCCTTCCTTACTCTCCAAGTTAATGGAACCAGTTCTTCCTAATGATAAGTACATCTACTTTCTCATCAAAATCTATCCTGCTGGACTCTTCACACCAGAGCTTGATCATCTTCAGATTGGTTAGTATTTTGGGTTTTTTTGTTCATTTGTTTTTTTGTTTTTTTTAAACTCATTTGTGTTCTAGATTGGATCACATGTTATACTGCCCTCTAGTTATCTCCATCTGGGAATCTATCCAATATCTTAAACTCAAAGTCATGTTCTCTTTGTCCCGCCCCACCTGTCATTACTCCCATACTTATCTCTGATATGCAGCATCACTGTTCGTCTTTAACCCAGTCTCGAAACTGGAGTCATCCTTGAGTCTTCTCGTTTTCGCCTTCTCAGTCCGGTCAGCCACTGCGTTGTATTGAGTCTGCCTTTCAGCGACTTTCTAATCTTCTTCTCTATCCCTTCTTAGGGCAAGCCATCATCATTTCTCTCTTAGCCTCTAAGTGATCTCTCCCAGTTGCCTTAAACTGGGATCCTTCTATTTATCTGCATTTTCCAGTTCTTTTTCCAAACTGCCCTGAGGATAGATTTAATCATGTTGCTCTGCGGCTCTGACCTCTGATGGTCTCCGTTGCCTAACTGACGAGGCCCTCTGCCTGGCCTGCACAGACTCCACGAGCTCTCCAGCTTCATTGTCGTTTTACAAAATCCTGGTGCTGCTCGGACTTCCACAAGCCTATCATCCTCATTCATAGATACATGCCGTTGCCTCACCTAGGATGCCCATCAACCCTTTCTCTCAAGTGCCTTTTTTTTAAAGAACCAAACAAAATATTAATTCTTCTATGAATCTTCCCTCCTCCTCTGAACCCCCACCCCCCATAACTAACACTTTGTTAAGTGTTAGGATAAGAACAAATAATATTCTTCTATATAAGACTTAGAGTTTAAAGATAAGAGTGTCTTACATATCTTTATATTTCCCGCACCTAGCATAGCACTTGGCACATAATAGGCTCTCAATAAATGTGCTGTGAACGAATGACTGAAAGGACTACAGTGAAATCTATTAAGGTTTAGAGGGTCTTCTTTCTGCTTCTACTCTTTTCTTCTATGTCTTCAACTTCTCACTGTTTTTGTCTAACAGTAAAAGTGTTCTTCCCCTTTCTAAGGTGGTATTAGCAATGCATTGGAGTAAGAGTGAACTAAGTCACTAAAATTTAGAAATAAAGAAAACTGATGCTTTCTGGAAGTTAAGCTTAGAAATCTATATGTAATGATGTGATTAGTTGTCTTGGTTACATAAACCAAAATGTTGAATACAAATGTGAACCTAATGAATTTTGGAATACTCACAAACCTAGTGAAGGTGACTCAGCTTGTGAATGACTGAAACATGTTTGTAAGATAGCAAGTGGAAACTTAACCAATGGTATTACAGCCTGTTTATAGAGATTGCATGAACAAAGCAACGTGGAAAGGTAGCCTAGAACATGGAAAAGGAAAGCCTAAAGAATGAGATCAGCGTTTCTTCAGCTTCATCCAGGGGAGCTAGACATGCCACAGATACTTATTTCATTTAAGGAGATGTACACTGGTGTGCTATTGGTAACTCATGCAGCCTCATCATGCCCTAAATGGACTACCCTATAAAATTACTGACTTTTTTGTTTCAATCCCATGTTCACCAAGCAATTTTTATATGATTACTTTGGTGTTATAGATGTCAAATGAGTAAGATGCCTTAGAAGGGTTGTGTAAAGTCAGGTGACTAGATGGCTATAAATCAGTGACCATTCTGGCATGTATATTTTAATCTCTTGAGAATTTGATTAGCATCAAGCACCTTGTCTGAGTCTTATCAATTTTATGACATTGGAAGAGCTACACTGTGAACAAAAGTTAGCACGGTAACATTATTCTGTGATGCTTCTTTAGTAAACAGTCATCTGACTTTTTCCTGAGGGTAGTCTTATTTTATGGTCCTGTTCAAACTATCACAAGGGGGCTTCTGTTCCTGTCTAACAATTCATCACTTACTACAAGATTCTTACTATCCTTTTATGGACAAGAAAGGAAAACTTATGAACATCCAAGCATTTAAAAATGAACCAGAGTACTTAAAATTGTTTTTAAAATATAAACAGCTTTATTTTTTTAATATTGAAAATTTCTGAAATGCCCTAAAGGTAAATTCTCGTATATGCGTGGTACTTTGGGGTTATATCAACTTCACAGCAGATAACGTTTTTCTCAACTGTTTTGATTTTATATTGGGAAGTAGCATGCTCCAAGTACAGTTTCTGATCTTGCTTTGTTTTTATAGGAATTGAATTCAGAACAGCTTTTGTTTTAATCTACAAGTCTTTTCACAGATCTGATGGAGGGGAAGTTAGCCCATTTACTAACAAGATTTTAGAATACATTTCCATTTCAGTTTTTTCTCTTACTAGTCTCATTACTGTGGTTAAGAATCAATTTGTAAGTAGTGAATGTCTGTTCTCTACCGTGTATTGTGCAAGACAGGTAGACATGGACTCTGCTTTTGAGGTGCTTATAATTTAATTTAGCAATCAATCCTTTACCAGTAATTTAAACTTAAATACTTGGCAGTACTTGGTAAATTAGAGACTCAAGATGGTTTGGGAAAATAATGTTGGGAAATGAGTGTAATAGAAACCTCATTATTAATTGAATTATAGTGATATAATCCAGACATAGTTGGGGGCCTAAAACTCCTTCCATACCTTAAAGACTAAGATGTACTCTAAAAGTTAAGCATTCGTTCTGTTACTCATCAGTGTTCTAAATTTAGCTAGGTTTAGCCTTCTTAGTTCCCCTGATTTTTTTTTTTTTTCTGATTTAGTTTATATTTCATTGTTTAGGAGATTTTGTTTCCGTAAGCAGTCCTGAGGGCAATTTTAAAATATCCCAGTTCCAAGAATTAGAAGATCTCTTTTTATTGGCAGCGGGAACAGGCTTCACACCAATGGTTAAAATACTGAATTATGCTTTGACTAATATACCCAGTCTCAGGTATGTAATTTTATCTTAATTACTATCCTTTGTGAGGCAGATTAGTATAAGGTATTCTAAATTTAATTACTCAGTGGACCTTAATAAACATGTTCTCATTCCCTCAATCATTTCTTACTCTGCTTCCTCAAGTCCTAGCTGTTTTTAATATTAACTTGATTCTTTTTGCTTTGATACTTTGGTTACCTAATTGGCACTAAAAACATTCATGCTAGTTTACTTTTAGACTTTCCATTCATGCATATTTTAAATGTAATCGAAATAGTTATTTTTGAGTTGTTGTTTTTTTCTTTTAAGGAAAGTGAAGCTGATGTTCTTCAATAAAACAGAGGATGATATAATTTGGAGAAGCCAATTGGAGAACTTAGCATTTAAAGATAAAAGGTATTAAATTGGTGTTAGCTCTGTGTTTAAATATTCATACATGTGTAGTCATTCTTGGCTTTATCTCCTTTGGTTGGAGTTTTTAGTTGACTAGGAAGCTTCTTCAAAGAAAAAAATAAACTTATAAATCATTATGCAAATGTAAATAATGTCAGTACCCCTTCCCTAAAGAAATACTGTTTGATAATATCAATGTGACATCATATATGTATCAATATATACTGGGTTTTACATTTATGTTATTTATACTAAGTAGAGTTTCATTAAAAATGATCCAGTGTAGCCAATATGGTGATTCAGGATTTTCTTGTTATAGCGGAGACAGATCAAATAAATTTGGTAAGATGGATTAAGCAAAAATAAACACTTTTTTTTACTGCAGGATTTCTTACAGCATTTAATATGCTAATGTCCTTTGTGACTTTCCAGGAGGGGGGTTCCCATGCATTGTTTAGCAAGACTATCTTCATTTCTGTTTGTTTACATTAACACTTTGTAATAGGTGTATCGCTAGTGGTCCTCAGTATACACTGGGAAATGCAGGTAGAGGCAATAGAAAAAGTTTGAATCAGACTGAACTCAGTGGTAGCATGAGGCAGCTAGGAGAGCAAAGTGAAAATTTGTTTCATTGAAAAAAAAGCCCTAGCACAGTCAATTAAAATAAGATAACTTGCATGGGTACATATGCCTCATCTCCCCTGAAGAGATTTGAAAGCAGTAGGAGATTCTAAACAAATTTTTCAGAAGAGTGAGGTGGATAAGCTGACATACATTTTGTAACCATCGAAAGCTATTTCTAAATAAATTCAGGACTCCGTAAGTCACACATAGTATCTGAAGCAAATATTTATGTTGATGATAGTATGGTATAGATAGTTCTAGGCCTTCCGAAAGTTAAAGACCTCAGAAAGTCAGCTATTTCTCTAGGGGCTCCAGGTTCTTCTGAATATTTTCTGAATATTCTTAACAAGGTAATTCTGTGGTATTTTCTAGTTTTTTCCTTCCTGTTGTCTCCCATCCTGTTCTTTCTTCCCTTTTAGTAAATGACTTGCACAAGTTAAGGATGGCCTGAACTTATGTATCCTTGAAGTGTTTTCCCTTCTTACATACTTAAAATACAAGCCTAAGAATATTTACCATGTTTAGACAGTTGTATGGCAACTTAGAGCATGATTTAAAGAAATGCAAATTCCTACGTTTTCAAGTGTCTTTTACACTAATTTTCAAACTGAAAAATTGGAAGTGGCACTTATTGAAAAGCCTAAAGACCTAAATTCTAGTTTTCATTCTATCCACTAGCTTGAAACTTTATCCAAAAATTATTTAACTCTGTGGGCCTGTCTCTTCATCTTCAAAATAAAACAGTGACATCTTTCCTACTTACATCATAAGGCTATTGTGAGGATTAGAGAAAATAATGTAAGTGATTTGGAAACTGAAGCCCTACCTCAAATATTTGACTTACAGTTATAGAGCACCTCTACATGCGTGTGTTTCGTATCTGTAGGTATTAACTGTTAGAGTTTCTGTTTTCCTAAACAAACATTTAAAATAATTTAAACAGACATAGGTAGGCTAATTTTTAGCTAATTTTTTTAAGTATTTCTGGAATTATTTTTTAATATTCATTAAGATAGTACCCTTATAAAAGTCCATTTACCAGTGTTTTACTGAACATTGTACTTTCAGTCTATTAATAGGAGTTAAGAAGTAATTGGTAAAAAGGAATGTGTTGACAGCCTCTGAACATAAAGTGTCTTTTAACAAAGTCCACTGTGTGTTTTGTTCTGTTCTGTTCTGGCCTACATAATTTGGGTTGGTGGAATTGCGTAGGCTGCAGTATTGAGGATGAGGAAAGGCCCCTTTTTTTCCCACTTCTGGATGACTGGCTCTAACAGCACTCACCAGGTGAGTGACACTCTCCAGCTTGCTGAGAGAAGTAATAGTGTTCCAACTTCCGGCCTGCCTTTATCCTCCTCCCCCGTCTACTCCTTCTCCTCCTCCTCTCACCTGCGTGCTCCTGTGTGCTCTCGCTGTCTCTCTACTCCCTAACCTCCTTCCTCTTTCTGGAGATACAGCTGTCCTTGCTTGAGGTACTTGCTTGAGATCTAGCACTGTATCATTTACGCTCCCTGGAGACTCGTGGTCAGGCTGTCACTGGAAAATGAAAAAGCCATGCTTGCGTAGATGGCTTTGGAACATTTATCAGGAATTCTACCATATTCTGAGGCTTTGTGCAGATAGAGGAGAAACCTTGCCTTAAAGGCTTATTGATGGGTTTTATAGTACTGTTCATTCAAAACCAGAATTGTTGAGTCCCATACGTAAAAGGAAAGTAAAAGTTCGGATTTAATATAAGGTAATTTTAATTAGTCACATCTGTATTTTAGTTAATAAAGATTTTTTATATGTATTAAATCACCCTTTCCTACATCTTGACTCTCCTATGTCATTTCTGGTTTTAGTAATAAAGTTTCTTATGACATAATATTACACCTGAACACATCTCCTTGGTTAAATTATTATTGGATTTAAATTAAAAAATTTTTTCTTGCATTTTATAGTTAAAACAAGTGATATACTCTACTGTCTGTAGGCTTAGGTCTCAGCCTTCCGATCAATCCTTTGTGGAACAAGGAGGGAGGGATAGGAAAGATGGATAATAAGGCTGGTATGTGATGTTATATTTTCTTTTTCAGCAAGCGTGCTATGTTTGTCCTCAAAGATTATCTAGATAATATCATTAGCAAATGTAATTCTTAGAAATATCATTGTATAATGGAAACTTACTAACCTTGTGACCTTGGGCAAGTTACTTGACCTGACTGGGCCTCAGTCTTTCCATCTGTAGAACAGGGGGACATCAATACCTGCATCATAGAATTACTTGGGTATGGGGGGCAATGAGATAGCATACGAGGTACCTAACCCAGAGTGAGCATATTTGTAACATTCATTCATTCATGAAATACATGTGAGCATCTACTGTGTGCCAATACACAGGGGTACAGCAGTGCACAAGATACTGTGCTGGCTTATTTTCTCATGCAATCCAGGGAAAATATGTGCCTTCATGTTCCCATATTGCTCAACTTAATAGAATTGCAAAAAATAGGTATACTGTAAGTATTCATTTAGGATATTTCTATTTCAGTCAGTTTTCATGTCATTAAGTATAAAATTTGAAATGAAAAAAGTTAAGTTACCTGAACTTTGTCCAAATATGTTATTACACTTGACTGTTAACTCCAGTATTGGAACTCAATTCACAACATTCCAAGTAGAGCAAAATCTCACACATTAATTTTTCTTAAAAAAAAAAAAAGAGAGAAAACAGAAAGCAAATATGTGCAGTAGCAAATGTAGCCATTACTGTGCAAACTGGAATCCAAATTAAATTTCACTCATCTTTCTAACTGCTGAGCAGTGTTATGAGGCCTAGTTGATGCAGTCTTACATATTGCCCCCCCCACCCCACCCCACAGTAGAATGCACTGTCTCTGAGGTCTTGGCCTTTGCAGAATTCGTTTCAAGGGACGGGACAGTGTGACAATGGGGTTGAATACCAGACAGCATTTGTAATACATAAATATAACAAGTATTTTCCTTCCCTTTTAAAGCATTTTTTGGAGACAATAACCTTATTTTAGTAAAGCTACTAGCATATACTTTTGTATAATAGTAGAATTTGTTGATTTGCTGATTTTCTCCCTCTGTTTATAAAATTAATACCTATTTATATAGAAAAAAAAATAAGGAAAAATATCGCCCATAATCCTGACATGCAAAGAACAATTATTAACATTTATGGTCTTTATCTTTCCATTCTCTCCCTCCCTCTCCCTCTCCCCCTCCCCCTCCCCCTCCCCTCCCCCTCCCGCTCCCCTCCCCCTCCCCCTCCCCTTCTCACACACACACACACACACACACACACACACACACACACATGCACATATACTGACACACTTATATACACATACCTTTTTGTTTTGTTTTGCATTTTTTAAATAAAATAGTCATACTGACTACACTTTTTATAACTATATTTTCTACTTAGTGTATTGTGTGTTTTCTGTGTATAGAATACTTTAAATCAGGGCTTCTCAACCTAGGGTGATTTTTGTCCCTCCCCCGCCATACCCCAGGGGATGTTTATGCCTGGAGACATTTTTTATCATGACAACTGGTGGAGGGGGTTCGACTGATACCTAATTGGTAGAGGTCAGGAGTGCTGCTAACATCCTATAATGCACAGGACAGCCTCCCAACACAAAGAAATATCCAACCCAAAATTTCAGTAGTGCACTGTATTATCTTCTTGAAGATTTACTCTGAACCTAATGCAGTCAAGGCTTTGAGAAATTGTAAACAAATCTACTTAACTTTTTTTTTAACCCAGGAGTCCCAAACTTAAAGACAGTTAGCCTTTTTTAATGGAATACCACTAACATCTGGAAGAACACTAGTGATTCATCAGATTCATTTTGAGAAATGCTTCCATAATGTGCATATTTTATCTAATTTTAACACCTAGGTGTTTATTCTGTGACCTATTTTTCCCATGAGCAAGTTGCAAGTTTTCCTGCTATTTCTAGTATTTTTCTTCAGCTAGAGAAACTAGGAAAAGCTGGGACCCCAAATATTCAAATACTCTTCTGTGGGCAGTGACAAACCACTGAAGCCTAAGCAAAGAAATTGTAAGCTTTGACTTGGGTTTTTAGAAGAACTAATATGGAAATGGTGTGTCGGATAGATTAGGACTAAGACTATTAGATATTGCTGTATTGTAGACAGGAGATACAAGGGCCTCGTTTGGAGTTGTGGCAGTGACAATGGGAGGGTGGGGCACACGTGTAGGAAATATGAAGGAGGTCGGTTTTGGAAGCTGATGGGCTGGAGAAGGAGGGAGCAGGTCGTTGGATGACTGCAGGCTCTGCATATGATTTAGACTGAATGAATATATATTTCAAGATTTTTCTTCTCAGATCATTATCAGTCCACTTCAAAATATTTTTTGACAAGCGTTATTTTCTTCCATTGACATGTAGACCGCGTAGGTATTCATCAGAAGCAGGTATATTTTCTCTCTCTCTCTCTCTCTCTCTCTCTCTCTCTCTCTCTCTCTCTTTTTAAATGTTGCTTTGCACTTTATAGATTTATGTAAATTTATTGTCAGGTAACCTTTTCAAGAGTCCCAGTCCTTTCTGGCACTTTTGAAATCACTGGGCAAAAAGGCATTTCAGGACATTGACCCATGTGCCCTCTCCTGCTTCAAGGCTCTAATTGTTTCACACAGGAAGTTGGCCTTCATTCAGAAACCTGCAGAAGAGGTGGCTGATTCCACAGTAACCATCTGTGTCTTGATGTGGTATAAGAAATCCGTCGTTAAGGTGTTCTTGAGTCTTAACTCGGGATTGCTCCTGCTCCAGTTAAGCTCTTCGCTAGTCCTGTGAAGACGGATACAAGCAGGATAGCAGGCTCTTTGCAATATCTTATAAAAATTGCATTCATGCCCCTTTTAACTTTTTCTGTCGAGCACGCAAATGTTAAAGCCAACGGACCGTTATGTGAATAAATACAAAATGCATGAGAAGTTTACACCATTTATGTAGGGATCTCAGTTACTCATCACTCTTTTGTAGATAACCTGCAGAAGGTATGCCACTGATGAGGCTTTTTTTTTTAAAGCATCTCAGTTAAGGAAAATTATGCATTTTTTCAGATGACAGGGATGCCAATGCTGATTTACATACCTCAGCAGTTTTATTCCAGTAACAGACTTGTTGGAAACAGAGCCAGAGGAGACTGTTATTTTTAATTTAACAAGGCAATTGCTATCTTTTATCCAATTGTCTATGTATAATTAGAAATTTCTTAAGATAGTGGTTCTGCAGCTCCTTTTGGGCCCCCTTTGATAATCTGATGAAAGTTATGGACATTCTTCCTAGAAAAATGCACTTAGGAATTCATACACTTTTATATGTAATTTCATAGATGCCGGCATATGGCTTTTTCCTTCTATTTACAATTTTTATTTTTTAGTCAGTATGGCTTCTTTGTAAATAAATTATTTATTCAACAAGTTTTTTTTATACATTTACCTTAAGCTGGGTCTGGACACAACATTGAACAAGTCAGACAAGGATCCCACCCTCATGGAGCAATAAACAAATACTACATTTCGGATTTACCTAAAACTAGCTTAATTTTAAGTGCTAGAAAGGAAAAATAAGTTAGTGAAAGAAAGTATTTGGGGAGGCTTTGTAGTGTAGGGTGGGTTGGTATTGTTGCTAAAACTAAATGGATACTTGAAGGTCAGAAGTAAAACATAATTCTATAGGGTTTTTTAACGTCAAGTCAGAATTTTAGAGTTATAAGATATGATGTCGTTTTCCCACCTTGTTCCACAAATGGACAAATAAGACCTAGAGGCTGGGGTGTCAAAGAGAGCTGGGGCTGCTTCTCTAGCCCCGCCTGGCGCTCTGACGTCGTCTGTGTGCTCCTGCCAGGCTTGTCAGCTCTTAGAAACCTGACCCCACTACAGCACGGCAGGGACGGCAGGGACGTGAGGGCAGCTGCACCAGCCACATCCTGTTTCTGTTTGTCATTGGCTCCCCAGGCCCCCCTCACAAGAGAAACTGTTCCTTTCAACTTTTTCTTAAGATTGAAATTAATGTATAATTCCTTCTACTCTTGAGGAAATATGTCATTTACTCACTGGAAAATGTAGAAATGCATTTGATCTGATGCTATTGAAAATGATAAGAAGTAATTGTTTTGCTATAATGGAGCAAAGGGAGCGGGTACAACATAGAATTTTGAACATTTGCTGTGGCTCTTCACCAGCCACTCACTTAACAGATTATACAACTGTGGGAAGGAATGCTCTGTAGTTGCATTGTGAAACTTGGTTTCATGTTCTTCTTTCTCGTTTTACCTTTTCTCTTTCTTTCATGTTTCTTTCATGTTTCTTTCCTTAATGTTTGAGTGCCTCCTGTGTGTTGGCCACTAGGGACAGAGTGGTAGCCACAGCAATCATGGTCCCTGCTCTCCTGGAGGTTATGGTCTAGTGGGGAAGGTTGATATTCATAAGATTAACCATCTTGGTGACCACATATTTACAACCCGAAGTAAGGTCTGTGAAGAAAAGAAAAAGGAAACCATTTCTACATCACATGTAACAAAGGACCCCAGACTGGTGGGGCCTTAGTGCTTCCCTGTGGAAATGGTGCTTCGTGGAGAACTGAGGAGTGGGTGTGATCAGGCGGTACCGAAACAAGAGGGAGAATGCACAGTGTGGTGGCAGTGAAGACTGAGAGAAGCAGACACATCGTTAGGAGCTGGGACTTGGCGAGGGAGTGCGTATGAGGAGTGAGGGACAGAGAGGTCCCCAGGATAAATCCCAGGTGTGGGGCTTGTGCCACCAAGTGGACTGTGGCACCATTCACAAAGAGACCGTCAGGTGTGGGGTAGGGCGATTGTGAGGTGAGGTTGAGGCCTTTGAGACAGCAACAGTAAGAAGTCCAATAGGCTGTTGGTTATAAGGGTCTAGAACTCATAAGAAGTTTGAGTCAGATTAAAATGCACGTCTCTGGTAATTGCTGTTTACTGTGACTTATCTGTGAGCAGGTTATCAATAGATGTGTGGCGTTCTCTGAGATCTCTTGGAGCTCTCCTAATGAGTTCAATAAAAAATGCCAGATTACTCTTCTCATCTGGAGCAAAAGCTAATCCTTAGTAAATATGGATTTACCTTGTATGTTTTCTTTGAATCTTTGCCTATAACTATTCCAGTGCTTTTCTAGCAAATGTATCCATTTTTATGTATTGTTTTCAAAAGGAAAAAAAGAAGTTTCAGTAAACTTGAAACATGTTAATGTTAAGGTAATAGATTTTCAAAAAAAATGTTTCTTTTCTCTAGATATGACATTGAATTTGTTCTGTCAGCACCTACGTCTGGATGGAATGGCAAACAGGGACACATTTCACCAGCTCTTCTTTCTGAATTTTTGAAAAGAAGTTTAGACAAATCCAAAGTCCTCATCTGCATTTGTGGACCAACGCCATTTACAGAGCAAGGAATAAGGTGAGGAGCAATGCGGTAGGAAAAAGAATCCTCAAGGCAGAGAAATGAAGCTCTTCCTTCCATAAGAAGCAGCTGACTTAGTTCTCAGTTCTTCCTATTCATGCGAACCTGCACTTTAGTAGTCTGTTACAGCCTAAGAAAAGGACAAAGTGTTTAATCTTCATGCAGGTGAAGGATTGAAGGCTAAGAATATGCAGAGTTAGATGTGAACACAAAAGTAAGCAGCAGCCAGCTCTCAGTATCTCTGCTAATCACAGGCAGTGTGGAGACGTTCCCAAAATTGGTGCCGCCATCTTATTTGGCATACTAGAGTCAACCTCTTCTACCAGAGCTTTGTAATATATAGTAATTGATAAGCAGTGTTTGTCTCATTGTAGCTTTCCATCTTTCTTCATTCTCTACAACTGGGTGAAAGTTAGTAAGTAATATAGTAGTCGAAAGCCAGGTAGCAAGACAAAAAGGAAAGACTAGAACACAATAAGCCAAGACTAAGAGTTGAACTCTGGCAAATGAAAAATCAAAGCAGTGGCCATGTTATTTGAAATATACCTTGATATGATTGGACTCTAAAATGACACTTTAAAATACTTGGTTAAATATAGCCACCATTGGGTTTCCAGGTGATTTTGAAATGAGACTGCCTTAAATGCCCTGTTTTTCCTTGTTTTGCATATGACTGAACCTAATATTTTCTATATAATTTTCTCTCTTGCTATTTTATTTTTAATTTTTTTTTAATTTTTGTGTTTTTCTTTTTTAGTTTCAGGTGTACAAAACAACATAATGATTAGACATTTACACCCCTCACAAAGTGATAACCCCAACAAGTCCACTACCCCTGTAACACTGTACATAGCTATTACAATACCATTGACTATATTCTCTATGCTGCACTTTACATCCTGTGAGGATATATGTGTGTATATATAGTTTTTAATTATAGTTAACATTCAGTATTTTATATTAGTTTCAGGTGGACAGCGCAGTGGTTAGGCATATTTTCAATATTAATTATGAAAAAGATTGACTACAAAAATAGATGTTAAAAAGTGTTTCCGTGTTATAAAGGTATTTTAATTAAATTTAAGTGTATTTCTGGATTTTATTACCTTCAGGGGAATGTTCTTCTGTTTAAGCTCTCTCAACTTAAAAAAAAAAAAATTAATTACTATTTAACTTTTACTTTTTTAAAGCTCAAACAAAACTTTTAAAATTATAGTGAAGATCACTTAACAAATTGGTTTGAAGTAAAATAATTTTTCAGAACAAAAAGACTAAGGGCTATATTATTCTACTGTATTGACACTGCTATTTTAGAGGTATCTCAATGCGCACTTTATAGATTGCGATAAAATAATGGGAATTTTTAAATGATGGGAATCAAACTCAGCATCAAGAGCCTGACTTTAAGACCACTTAGTCCAGTTTCCACTGGCTGGGGAGGGGAGTCCCTTGTACAGCCTCCTGATAGAAGTGGTTGTGTTCTGTGGATTATAGGCTTCTTGAGGGCTCTTCATTTTGGTGCCATGCGTTTAGCCCACTTTCTTACGTACTGGAGCCTTAGTACGTGCATAACTGAATGGAAAGTAGCCAAGAATCTAGTATTTTTACATTGGTAAAATTGACTGTAATCTCTACAGCTTTATTTTCTCAGCATTACCGCAGAGCTAATCTTTCTATACTGTACTGGCTGGCTTGCCCAGAATTGCTCAAGAGTATTATCAGTCCTCATCCACAGGCCCCTGCTCTTACTCACCCTTAACCGTGCTGCATAGAGTTGCCTGGTGAGATGTCGCTTGATTCGGATCAGTACTTCAATTCATAGCCCTGTGAATTTCAGTCTGGGACTCTTATTTATTAGGTTTCCTGGTCCTCACCCTCTTCATGGATGTGGTATGTCTCTCATACTTGGCAGTGACATGAGTCTCTTATTATATCATAGTTTGTGCTGTCCTAAAAGATGACTCTTTGGGATTACCCATGCCTCGTGCCCTTCAAAGTTAATCTCATGTCTGCTACATAGGTTATAAGTATTACTGTTCTAAACATATTCTCCATATTTGGTGAAAAAATCTGTCAAATTTGTATGATGCGATAACTTACAAACCTTTTTTTTTAATATAAATAAAAGCTTATAATTAGTTGGCCAGTAAAGGTTCTTTCATCTATTAAATACCCACTTTGTTTATTACAGAGATTAATGAAACAGTCTGCTTTCAAGGCCCACACTGTCTGGTGATGGAAACAAATGCACAGACATAACTAAATATCACCCAGAATATCATAAATACTCTTACTAGAGATAAAAAGAAGGTGTGATGGAAATTCAGGGACAGACGAGTGACTTGTACCTAGAGTTATGTATATTGGAGAGGGGGAGCTGCACGGTCAGAAAGACCTGTGCTTTGAATGATGAGCAAAGCACTGCCAGTCGGAGGAGGTACAGCAGAGTAGTACAGGCAGCGGGAGGACGCGCAGGTGTTCCAAAGACTGGACTGTGTGTCTAGCACGAAGCCACAGGGCGAGTCAGGCGGTGTGGCGGGAAGTGTGCGGGCATGGGGAGGCCTGCCTGCTCTACCGGTGGGCCCCCGTAACTGCTGCACCACACTCTCCTTTCTCCTGAACGTGTGTGTGCTCTGAAAGCTGCCAGGCTGAGTGTGAATCCCAGCTCTACCACTTAGAAGCATCTTACAATCATTAGCCGGGTGTCCAAGGGCCAGTTACTTAACCTTTCCTCACCTCTAAAAGGAAATCAGTGATAAAACTTATCCATGTGAAGTACTTAGCACAGTGACTGCATATAGTAAAAGCTAAATAAATGTTTATGTTCAGGAGCATTTTAAACAGAGCCATTTCTAAGATTTCAGTCTCCATCAATAGTGTTTTCCAAGTTGAATTATCCTTAAACAGTATTTCTGCTTTTTTCTGTTTAGTGGAGAGAGTAAAGATAGAATGCTATGGGAATAAGCTCCCCACTTTGAAAACTGGAGTATAAAGGGAGGAAAAAAATCAAGTATTTATTCTGCCTTTTCTACATGAGCTATGTTACAGCATAACCACGTAATAAATAAGCAGAAGTTTTCCTTTATAGAGTTCCTCGGCTGATAAATGAAGAAAGAATGATAGAAGTAGAATATCACCAGTTTCAGTCCCTAATGAATTAATGGATCTATAGGTATATCATCATGGTTGTTAGGATCCAAAAAGAGAGGCAGCCGGGTATTACGTGCCTCCTGATAAAAAAACACTACCTCTGACATAGTCTTGTCAAAAAGAATTTAACCTGTATCTGATCCAGCCTGTAGGTCCAATTATTAAATTATGAGCAATAAGAGGATATAAACATATTATTAAAGTAAACCACAGGGATGCAGCAAAATGAGGACTGTGGAAGACTCAGCACATAAATTCTGATTTTGTCAAATTTCAGTACAGAGAGATGGAGGGAAATCTTACAGATCGAAAGATACCTAAGAGACTTAGCAGGCAATCACACTGAGTAGACTTTAATTGGATCTTGATTCAAACAAACTTTAAAAAATTATGGCATTTATGAGACAATTAAAAATTTGAACACTGACTAGATATTTGATGATATTAAGGAATTGTTAATTTTTTAGAAGTGATAATTGTGGGGTTTTTCTAAGTACATGGTAAATGGGGAAAATGAAAAAGTACTATGTTTATGATGATAGACTTTGATCTTTTTTATTTTAAAAAATTTTCCTTCGGAGACATGTGCTTTGTATTTATTTTTCAGGTTGCTGCATGATCTTAACTTTTCCAAAGATGAGATCCATAGTTTCACAGCATAATGAAGAGCCTTCATTGTCCTTTATTCAACTGTTTTATCTAAATTTGTGACTGCTTAGGGTTTTTTAAGACAACATTTTTGTATATACTAAAAGGTAAACTAGAATCCAGGCTTCAGTTTCTTAAATAAAATCAAATGTTCCTTCAGTATAGATAACTTGTTGACTTTATTTTATACCATAACTTATTTTACTACTGATACTTGACCTGGAAATTTAGTCATGGCAACAAATACATCCAGGATTGTTTGTTAAGAATCACAAAGTTCCTTACCATGTAATCTGTATCTACGATGAGCTGTTCTGTTTTATGACATTATAAAATAAATGATCATTTTGGTCACGTTTCTATGCTATAAAATGTTTTAGCAATACAGATTAAATTTTACATTGCACTGTTAACTCAGGAAATGATCATGTATGTCGTTGTTATTACTATTAAAACACGGAATGTTACAACTTATTAAGTGATCCAAATGTGTGTGTGTGTGTGTGTGTGTGTGTGTGTGTGGCATTGATACAGTGTAGCATAAAAGTATACTTAAGTACTTTTAAATCCTTGTCCTAAAAACGTGTTTGAATGTAACAATATTAGGTCTGTGTCTAAGGAAAATTTAAAAACGCAACAATAAAAGATACTGAAGATGCTTCACACATGCAGCGTGGATAAGGTGTGTTAAGAGAGTTAAGAGAACCTTGACAACTGTTTTTTGTTTGTTTGTTTGTTTGTTTGTTTGCTTTTATTCTTAGCCCAAACCAGAGGCATTGGGAAAGATAATGAAAGTGTAGCATCTGGTCCCATGGCTTAAAATAATCATTTGGTGCTTTGGAATGGGTTAAATTTTAATTATTTTTGAGCCCATGTAGACCAGCTGGGAAAATGAAGAACACTCTGTCCTAAATGGTTACTTTCGCTGGCTGGCTGCTTTCCCCACAGCTGGCAGTTCAGCAGGGAGCCCTCCTAAGCTCTGGTGTGGGGGTCACTTACTCTCTCTCCCTGCTGCTGTGTGCAACCTTCAAATGCTTTCCCAGATTGGGATTCAGCAAAGGGTATCAAGAAAAGTCTCTTGTGAGCTTTTCATAAGGAAACTGTGTTACATGCATAGATCACTGTTGCATAAGCTAATAGATTTGTTTTTTGGTCTTATTCAAGACAGCAGCAATGTTTTCACAGAAATGGGGGGTGGGAAGAGTCTCCTGTTTCCCTGTAAATGATTCTGTAATAGCTAAATCTTCACTGAATGAATGATGCATCTGTTCGGAGTGAGTCTGAGGTGTTCCCAGATTTGTGCTTGAGCAGCCGCAGCCCAAAGAATGTACCAGACAGCTGAGTGGGAGACATAAGTTTATTGAGACTTACAGACCAGGGAGAGTCTCTGGTGGCGGCTGGTCCCAGGGGTAGTGATTCACCTGCAGGTAAAGCAAGGTCATACAGGCACAGCAAAACGAAGTGCATTCCACGGGAGAAACCCTCTGGCAGGCCCTGCTCATATGTACACAGCGTCCCTCCCAAGAAGCCAGGAGACCTTGACTGCTGCCAGCTCATCTGCCTGTGGGCCAGGTCCCTACAGCACCCACAAGGAACACAGTATTAACAGTCCTCACATTACAAACACCCAGCTTATGAAGCTCCCTGTGTATAAGTGGCTGGTTGAACATTGTCATCTTTTCCTGTGCCTCCCTCTTCTGTAGCCAGTTCTGCCCACGTCATCAAGCAGGCAGGATGCAGCCATCCTGGGCTGGCAGGGCTTTTGGGTGGCTAACAGGAACATTCTCTACCTTCATACCTCCCTACCACCTCCTTTTTCTCCTCTAAAAGGGGTTGTATACTTTCTGGACACAGTTTTTTGTTGTTTTTTTTTGTTTGTTTGTTTGTTTGTAGTTTATTAGTAATACAAGGTCTGACAATTAAGTTCGCGAACTCATCCTAGAAAAAGTGCTACATGCCTCATTGCTGAATATCACTACAGTCACCTTAGAAGTACTCCCCTTGGGAAGCTATGCACTGATGTCAGTGCCTAGTCCGCCCTTCAAAGCAATTTTGGAACTTTTTCTGGAATGGCCATCAGAGCTGTCGTTGTATTACCCTTGATGTCCTGAATGTCATCAAAATGTCTTGCTTTCAATATTTCCTTTATCTTCAGGTAAAGAAAGAAGTCATTGGAGGCCAGATCTGGTGAGTAGGAAGGATGTTCCAATAGTTATTTGTTTACTGGCTAAAAACTCCCTCACGGACAGTGCTATGTGAGCTGGTGCATTGTGGTGATGCAAGAGCCATGAATTGTTGGAGAAAAGTTCAGGTTGTCTAACTTTTTCACGCAGCCTTTTCAGCACTTCCAAATAGTAAACTTGGTTAACTATTTGTCCAGTTGGTACAAATTCATAATAAATAATCCCTCTGATATCAAAGAAGGTTAGCAACATCATTGCAACAAGTTTGCCAACTGAATTGTCTGAATTCGTAGATCAATTCTACTTTTGCCAACAGCTTTCTCATTTTTTCTAACCCTTCTTCTTTCTCCAGTTCTTTTCTAATTACCTCAAGCAAACAAAATGTCTCTGCTACTCTCTACATGTATCTTTTATTCATCCCCCTTCTTATTGTATTTTAAAGCAAACCCCAAAAGCCATAAGCATCTTCTGGATTATCTCATCCACTCATGATTTTATCAATGTATTTGTTAATTCCCAAATTGGGTCTCTAATTGAGACGCAGCTGAGTTTCAGTTTCTAATATCCACTTGCCTTCTGGATATCACCTGGGTGTTTCACAAGCTCCTCAAACTCAACATGTTCCAAACTAAGCTTTCACCGTGATCATCTGTCCCCAAGGAGGATCACGCCTCCTTCTCTTGAATTCTCTCTAATTCGCTGGTACCACTCCCACCTGGCCAGCCTTTCTAGCATCCTCAGGTATCAGTCAGTGTCTCCCTCTCCAATCTGATTTCCTCCATCCAGATAACCCTGCCTTTGCATCCCTCAACTGCATTCGTGCATCGCCTGATAATTGGTCTCCCTACTGCAGTCTTGTCACGCGGGGTGTCATGCGGGGCCTCTGCTTCCGCTCCCCACATAAGAATGCAGGACATGGTGAGGCCAAAAAGGAACACCCACGGAGCCATAGGCAGGGGAGTCATACCATTATAGTCTCACTGGAGGCTGGGTTCACACGATGTGTGACCTGCTGTCTGCTTTTCTGCCAACCGACCGACTCTCTTTCACTCTCCTCCACTCTCCTCGACTCCCCAACGTAGCCGCGGCAGTTATATTAGTGGCCAGTGGCTCAATGGTTACAGCCGACGGCCAACTAGCCACAGCTGACGGCCATCTACTACCCGAGCCAGGACCTTTCCACGTGAGGCCGAGAGCCTGGAAACTGCTCTCTGGGCCTCTGTCCCTACAAGTCTTGATCTCACTGAAATCCATTTTCCATTCCAGTGTGTTCTAGCATGCATTAGAGAGAAAATCCCCTACATAGAGGCTCAGTCTCCCACTGAGTGCAGCCATGTACAGAGGGGCACCCATGGGAGTATAGATTGTAACTTATGCTTGAACAACGAAATAAAAAACTCCTACATCACATAATTGCAATGAGGAAAGGGAATTATATTCAAAGTCACTTCTGCTTAAGAATTCTGCTTGCTTGCTTTAAAAAAAAAAAAAAAAAAAAAAAAGTGTTAATGTATTAGCTTTCTATTGCTGCCAGGACAAATCACCGCAAACTTAGTGGCTTACAGCACCTTATTATCTCAGTTATGTGGCTTAGAAGACTGAGCACAACCGGGCTCAGCTGGGTCCTTTGCTGAAGGCCTCGCAAGGCTGAAATCAGGTTGTCAGCTGGGCCAGGCATTTCTCTGGAGGCTCCAGGGAAGACTGCTTCCATGCTCATTCAGGTGTTGGCAGAATTCAGTTCCTTGTGGCTGTAGGACTGAGTTTCCCATTTCCTTGCTGGCTGTCTGCTGGGGACCAGTCTTTGCTTTAAAAGCAGCCCATGTTCCTTCGCACGCTATCTACGTACGTAGCCCCCTCCAGCATCGGTACACCCAATCAGTCCCTCTCCTGCTTCAAATTTCTGTGAGCTTTCGTTCCGCTACACCTTTCTTGCCCCAGCTGGAGAAAGTTCACTGCCCTTTAAGGGCTCACGTGATTCGATTGGGCCCATCCAGGCCATCTGGGATAATCTCCCAAGAGGTTAAAAAACCTCAACCTGTCCCACTCTCAGTATCTTTCTGCTTTGGTTTTATTGTGAATTATCCTCACCCATGGTTGCTGTGTTGCCAGACCTCAAAACAATGCCAGAGTGATGTATCTACACGCAAAAACATATTTTCTTTCCTAGTCAAAGTACTCTTCCTGCTGCCTGATCCCCCCTCATCGGATGGAGGAACCCCCCTTGGGTGCTGGGCCCTAGAAGGAGGCAGTGGTTGCACACCAGGAGAAGCAAGCAGAGAGGCCCTTCGGCTGTCCCCACCCCCCACCAAGTGCTCGGCTCTTAGAATAGGTGTCACTGGGAGAAGCTTGCTACTGTCCCCATCCCCAGAACACTCATGCCCAAGCCTTCCAGGAGCATATTTTTTCATTTCCCTTAAATAAATAACTAGAGGTGAAATTGCTGCATCCTATGGTAAGTATATTTAACTTTATTTTTAATCCTATTTTATTTTGTGCATATTTCCAGGTCTAATGTAGAGATGTATACTAGTTAGTATAGATAATGATGCTTTCAAATATACTGTTTCAAACCTTTGAGGAAATGCCGGATTATTTTTAAAAAACGGATTGTACCACCTTACAGTCCTGCCAGCATTGTATGAGACTTTGTTATTTCGTATCTCTACAACTTCGAATTATTAATCTTTTAAATTTTAGGAGAGGACAGTCTAGCGGGGACAGGCCTGAGAGGAAGGCAGCTAATGAGAAGCAGGAACATGAAGAGACCCCTTCCATTCTGCATCAATGGAAAACACATAAATAGTGAAAGTCATAACTCTGTAGCTATGAAGGCAAATCAGAGGAACACGCCAGTTACATCTGGTAGCACATACTGTCCGCTGCTTTGTAACAACTGGAGACTTGGAGGTAAATCTGAAAAATGAGCTGGCAACTTTCTTTCTCCAAGTCAAAGAGCTTATGCTCTGATTTAGGATTTTCTAATTAGCCATTTCTGCCCGTGGTGATTAGAATAGCGAGGGGAGTGTTTTCATTGTAGTGTTTGCTGAGACAGCCTGTGTAGACCTCATTACAATTCTATTTCCTCTCATTTAGAACACGCTGAGAAAAGCAGTTATGTGTGCTCTGTAATTGCTCTTTGAGCATGTCTGAGGGAAAAAGCTGCTGACATTTTTGGTGAAATACATTTCAGGTGTTTGTTATGCTGAGGATTTCTCACTTTCTGATCAAGTTAATATTTTATTTATAGAGGAATTGTTACAAGGCAAGGCCCAGAATACTCACATTCTTGTGCTGTTTAGAAAAAGAAATCACAGAAACGTTATCCAACATGTAATTTTTCATTATTACCTTTCATACATGAAGTGTGGTGCTTTTTAATATAAACACTTATATTTTTAAATCTTGAATGTATTATTGTAAACCTTCAGTGAGGTGGGAATTTTGCACAATAAACCATTAGAGGAGGGACACGCTCCCTCATCCAGTCAGGATGTGGCAAATGAAACCAAAGGTGGGGTTCCCCATACTCCGTGGAGTTTTAGGAGGAGCCCAACACAGAGTCAAACGTAACGTGTGAAGATCCCACCTGCTCACTCAGTGACAGAGAACTGGAGCTCTGCCCCATGGCGCTGGACCCACTCTGGGAGCACTGCTGGTTGCCTGGAGCCCACCCTGCTAGCATGGGCTGCTGAGGAAGGCCTTATATGTGTGTCCTGTATGAAGTGTGTGAGATGGAGAACAGCATTCTTGTGGGAGATGTTTTCACCCCTACGGTTTCTCCTTTTCTCTTGGCCATGAAATCCTAAGTGATAACAGCTAATATTTGTACAGTGATTTTCAACTGACAAAGCAACTACCAACAACCCCGAAGTGGTGACTGCTAAATGTTTTACAACCAGCTTCCACTGTGGCCAATTTCCAGGTGAGGTGACTGAAGGAGGAGCTGGGGAAGAGATGCCCAGTGGGTAGCAGTCACAGAGAGGGCATGGGCCACCCACTGTGCATGTCTTCATTTAATTCCCTCAAACAAACTCAATGAGGTAGGTATTCAATGCTCTTTTGGGATGAAGGCTTAAAGAAACTTAAATACCGAGTCAGAAAGTGTTGGAGCTGGGACTAATATTCCGCTCGTCTGATTCACTTGCCCAAGGTCACATACCTGGCAGGAGCTGTTGCAGGACCTCAGGGCCAGACATTCTGTTGGGAGGCTTCCCTTCTCCCAAGGGAGCTCCTACTGATTTTTGTTTTCTAGTCTGTGAAATTAGAAAGCTCCACATTATGGTCAGGTTTATAAACTGTCAGAAGCACCTTTATTTTATTTATGCTTGTGTAGGGACCTGGCCCACAGGCAGATCAGCTGGCTGCACTCAAGGTCTCCTGGTTTCTTGGGACGCTGTGTACCTGAGAGCGGCCTGCAGGGCCTGCCAGATGATTTCTCCTGTGGAATGCTTTGTTTCGCTGTGCCTATCTAACCTTGCTTCCTCTCTGCCTGCGGGCAGATCACTACCCTCTGGCCGGCTGCCACCAGAGATTCTCCCTTGTCTGTAAGCCTCGATAAACCTGTGTCTCCCACTCAGCTGCCTGCTGTGTTCTTTGGGCTTGCAGCATCTGAAGCACAAATCTGGAAACACCTCGGACTCAGTCTGAACAACTTATTAAAAAAATTACTCAGAAGTGAGGCAGAAACATAATGGCTGCTCTGGGAGGGGCAGAAGAGAGAGAAGAGGGAAGGCTCTGGACCCTGCTCTGTCCCTGATTAGCTGGGTGGCTGTGGGAAATGGATTTACTCTCTTAATGCCTGGTTTTCTGGTACGTACAGTGGGGATAATGGGTGCCTGGTGCAGAGTAGGTGCTTAGTAAATGTTAGCTACTCATACTATCTCAAAATGTTCTGGCTTTGTATATATTTGATGAAACAAGCTGAGCTTTACAGGGAAAGCTTACATGTTCTTTGCAAGTTCAGAAACATACAGAATAATTAATGGACAATTTATGGACCATTGCTCTCTCTTGCACCAGCTGTGTGTTACGGGTTCTTACCAACACATTTCAGAGTTTTGAGAAACATTAGAATTAATATTTCTAGTTGACTAATAAAGTAATTTGATGTCAGGGCTTCCTTATCCTTTTAATAAAAGTCAAATATTTCAGACATACAAAAAGGTAAAGAGAATAATGTAATGAACAAGCAGGTATTCCCTACCTTGAGAAACAAAGCATTTAAATGCTGCTGAAGACTCCTGGGCACGTTTTCATGATCCCATTTTCCTCTGTACCACTGCCAGGGTTACTGTTACCCTGAATTCTCTGTTTATTATCCCCATGCTTGTCTTTACACTTTATTTATATATATAGTCCTAAACAATATCCCCATGCAAAATACAGGATTGTCTTTAATGTTTTTAAACTGTATAATATTGCATATAGCCTTTTGCTCTTCATGGCACGGTTTGGGGGGGTATTACAATCCATGTTGATACATGTAGTACTAGTTCATTTATTTTAACTGTGATATAGTATTTCGTTGTTGTATGAACGTATAGATTTTTAAAAAATCAGTTCTCTTAGTGATGGATATTTAAATTGTTTCCAATTTTTTACCATCCCTGAATAGTTAATATTCTTGTATATGTCACCTTGTGCATATGTGTGAGAATTTTCTCTGGAATTTATACCTAGGAGTAGAAATTCTAGGTCACAGATGTGTGCACCTTTAATCTTACTAGAGAGAAAAACAAAACAAACAAACAAACTATTTTCAAAATTGATTGTGTCAATTTACCTGCTTACTACCAGTATATTCAAGTTCTTATCAATACACATCCTTAAAATGCTCTTTTTGATGTTTAACTTTAGAAATAGCCCAGGTCTAATGGATAGGAAAGGCTCTCAATGTAACTTTAATTTGCGTTCTCCTGATAAGTTGGGCATTTACCTGTTTGCTCTCAGATCTTTCCCCTCTTCTATCCTGGAGGGAGCCTATCTCTGAAAGAATAGTTTCCGGGGTCCCTTGACCACTGGTGTCCATTTACAGTTAGCTAATGGGAAGCCCTGGTAGGAAATTGAAGGGGTGAGGCCAGGGTCTTTCTCCCAATCCACTTTGTTTCTGGTGGAGTCGCCAGTTGGTCTGATTCACTTGCCCAAGGTCCCACAACTGTCAGGGGTCTCAGCAGTGCTCTATCTCCTCCACAGTCCCAGCTCCCACTGTCCAGCCCATCATGACTGCAGCTCTGCTGGATGGCCCCTTCTTTACACAGTGCCCTTTGGATGGTCCCACACCCTGAATTCTGAAAACAGCATCTCTTCTCTTTCCTTTCCAGCCGAGATGTTCCTGGATATCTCTTGGTTGCCTTACCTTTTGGGTTTCCAAAGCCTCTGTATTAAATTTCTTGTGCTGAATGGGTGTCAATGTTGCTTTTCAGTCCGAACCCTAGGTAATCTAACACAAATGTGATTGAGCTTATTTTCTTTTTCTTCCTCTGTCTCTTCCTTCCTTTCTTCTTTTGCCATTTTTTTATCTTCTCTGCTGTAAATTAACTGCATATGTTTTTGTTTGTTTTTCTATTGGATTATCGTTTCCTCACTGAGTTGTAGGAATTCTTTAAAAATTCTGAATATATATGATTTGTTAATGTTTTTATCCTGGTCTGTGGCTTGCCTTTACATTTTTTAAGTGACGTATTTTAATGCTGGAAAATGTTTATTTTAAATGTAATCCCATGTATCAAGCTTTCCCTTTGTGACTTGTGTTTTTTCCTGTTACTTAAGAACCCTTTCCTAACCGGGAGTCAAAAAGATATGCTACTGTTGTTTTGTTTTTTAACTTTTCTAACTTTTGCTTTTCACAGTCACATCTAACTGTTTTTCACATGTCAGGTATTTAGTTCACCTGAAATTAATTTTCACATATGATGTGCTGTAGAGGTTTGATCTTTTCTTTCTTTCATGTGGGTAACCAGTAATCTATAATCAGTGGTATTCTGGAGCTGCGTCATACCAGCTCATGGAAGTCCATTGTTAAATTATCAGGAATTTTGTTAGCTGGTAGTTAAATACATTGCTAGCTTTTATCAGCCATAGGGGGGCAGGGGGAATATTTATTCCACAGAAGTGGGAAAATGCTGCAAATAAACTTCCTCTCCGACCCCAAGGAACAGTTGTTTAACATACTAGCATACCACTGCACAGAACTGTTTGCCAAGAACCTTACTGTACACTGTAGTTTTTTCAGATTAAAGGTCACAACTCTGTAGTGGTTATGAAATGAATTTTGTGGGTCGCAAGAATTTTGTGGATTTTACTTTTTTACAAAATGGAGCTGAGTAGAAAATGCCAGAATGCATCTCACACAGTAATGATAGCTCTAGTCCTTAAATCTTTGGTTTTAGTTATTTGTACATATTTATTTACCCATGTACACATGACTGTGTGGTTTGGGTTGCAATATAGAATACATTTCTGACTGTGGGTAGTTGGTAAAACAAAATGTGAAAAACATTTTGGATTACTTTGTCCTTTGCAGTTTGCAAAGCCACTTCTGCCACATGACAGATTTTCCTATATGAATGCATTGACGCATGAGTTCTCCATCCTCTTCATAGGTGTCCGTGTCCAGCCCTGCCCCTGTACCACACTGCTTCATTCTTCCAGCTTTAGGAAAGTCTTCATAGCTGCTAAATACCCTAAAGTCCTTCAGAATTGTCATGTCTGTTCTTGGCTCTTTGATATAAATTTTAAGACAAAGTTGTCAAATTCCATGAACAATACTGTAAGGTTTGTGACTGAATTATATTAACTTTATAGCTATTTAGGGGGAATTAATATCCTTACAATATTTATTCTTCTGATCTTTGAACATAGTATACAGAGCAGGTCCTTAAATAATACTGTTTGGTTCAATGTCCTTTCATTATAATGTTAATGAGATGCTGGAGGAATTTAACTCTTTGTATATCAATTAGCCTATGGTAAAATTGGTTGTGTTTTACTGTACATCGTTTTGCTTAAAGTCAAAGAAACTGTCAAGGTGTTAAATGAGGACATACTGTATCTCCACTTACATAGAACTTCTTTAATGTCTTTCAATAAAGTTTTAAAATTTCCTTCATAAAAATATGGACATTTTCGTTACATATATTTCTAGTACTTTATATTTTATTGTGATTATATGTGATATGGCTTAAAATTATACATATATATATATTTGGTATTTTGGAATGCAAATGATTTTTACATATTTATTATCTTATGTCTAGTATACATTCTGACCTCAATTACTAATTTCAAAAATTAATCTATTCTTCTATTGAATTTTTTATTTAGATAAGAATACTGTCCGTGAACAATGATGGTTTTGTTTCTTCCTTTACAATTCTTATACCTATAATTTCCCTTTTCTTTCTTCCTATACTGGAAGTTGACCCTCACCCCCACACCACTCCCAAAAGAGTAATAGCGAAAAGTCTTTACCTTATTCTTAATTTTAAAGGAATGCTTCTAATGTTTCGCCGTTAAAGATGACATTTGCTTTCGTTTTGCAAATTTTATCAGGTTTGGGAAGTTCTTTTTTTCCCATAGTTTGCAAATCATTTTGTTTTTAAATTTTAATGGTGTTGTTTGTATCGAATGTTCTTTTTAAATTCTACTTTCTACATTAAGTATGATTTTACTGTTCTGCTAAAATTTTATTATGTTGAGAAATTTCGTTCTATTCAACTTCAAGGAAATGTGCTGTTTTTCAAATCATCAAATTCTTAAAAATGTTTTTTCTGCATCTACTGAGATGACCTTATTGTTTTTCTCTTTTAATCAGCTAATGTGATAATAGATAAAATAACATATATGTAATATAAAATATATATATAATAGATTACATGTACATATATATAATAGATTACTAACTCATACTTATAATCTTGGGATAAACCCACTTGGGTCAAAATTATTATTCTTTTTTAATCATTGAATTTTTTTGCTAATATTTAGGAGGCTTTTGTCAATGTTCATAAGTGAGATTAGTGTGTTATTTTCATTTTTTAAATCATTCTAACCTAGTTTTAATCAAAATTAATACCAGCATGTGTTTTGGAATAGGCAATTCTTCATTTTTTTTCTATTTTAAGGTAAAATTTCTACATGGCAGGAATCTGTTTCTTCAGCAGTTGGTAGATATCATTTGTAAAACTATTTCATCACCCTTTACTTGATTCCATGGACAGATTTTTTTTTTAATGTTCCTCATTGATTGTCTGTAATATTTTAAAGTCTATTTGGGGTTGTCTTAGCTCATTTGGACTGCAATAACAAAATATCACAGACTGGATAGTTTATGAACAACAGAAATGAATTTCTACAGTTCTGGAGGCTGGAAGTCCAAGATCAAGGCACTAGCATGATGACATTCTGGTGAGGGTCTTCATCTTGGTTCAAACTAGTCCCTTTTGCTGTGTCCTCAAGTGGTGGAAGGGGTTAGAGATCTCGCTGGGGCCTTTTTTTATGAAAGCACTAGTTCCACTCATGTGGACTCCATTCTCATGGCTCAAGCAACTGCCAAAGGCCCTACCTACTAATACCATTATGTTTGTGAGTTAGGATATCAATATACTGTATGAATTTGGGATGAGGGGATGGGGACACAAATATCTAAACCATAACAAGGATTCTGTGAGGTTTTTTCCTTTGAGTCCGTTTTAGTAACGTATTTACCCAGAATAGGGTTTGTTTCATCTAACTTTTCTAATTTACTGGAAAATGTTTGTTCAAAATATTTTCTTATTTTTAGTATTGCTTCTATATCTGTACTAACTACATTAAGCCCTTTTTTTTCATTCCTATATTTGCAAGTTCTTTCTCATCAATATTATCAAGGCTTTAGTTATTGTATTAGTGTTTTTAAAGAATGAATTTCTGGTTTGTCCATCCTCTGTAATGTATTTTTGTTTTCAATCTCATTACTTTTGCTCTGACCTTTATTATCTGCTAACTGTGGATGCTTTGCTATGCCGCTTTTTCTTCCTGGGACTGGGGGGCAGAGCTTGAGAGGACAAAGAAGAAAATGTACTATTCTTGAAATGAAATTAAGCCTAGAAATATTGAGACCGGCATTTCCTCTAAGAAGTGCTAGACTCAAGTTTTTCTTTAAAGGAAAAGTTTTGAAATCCTTCTCATGGGCTGTTTGGAAAGCCCTAGAAGGTATGTTCTAGGGGAATGCTTTCCAAGAATATTAATGTTTTGGTTGAGAAATTTCTACACAATCTTAGAGGCAAAAAGAAAAGGATAGTCTATTTTCTTTATAGGCAGTGATTCATTGCAGATCTCATAAACACTAGATTACAGCATGGCACGCAAGGGAAAAGAAACTAAGAAAGCACCGACTATCTGTATGCCTTATTTCTAAGTCACTGTCCAGGGGCTGAGCTTTTAGTATCTGGTATTGGCCTAGCTGTGAGCCCCTCCCCATGTGAAGCCAAGGCCCACACAAATGGCAGGATTGTCCCTGCCTCCAGCATCTGCAAGCACCCAAGTGCTATGGAAGCATTAGGAAGAGCTTGTTCATATATGTGTCTATTGTCATTCAGCAATTTGGTAACTCAGAAAATCTGATGTCCTCTGAGCCCACTTTAGGCTGATTCTTCCATCCCTCAAAATAATGGGATTTAGTTTTAAGTAAAAAAACTCCTAGTTTCATATGTCCACATAATTAGACCAACAATTATGGTGCATTAAAATAAATGGTACATTAGAAATATGTAAAGGTTGCTGTGAGATGAGAGATAGAGACAGACTGCCTCACTCAGCCTTCAGGAATCGTAACGGGATTCCTGGAGGAAGAATTGAGGTTCAGGTTATCAAGTGGATGGAATCACTTTCAAAATGGGCATGGATGGGTGAGAGGAGTTAAGGCCAGGGGGTGAAGGGATTGGTGGGCTGTAGAAAGGCGGTGAGGTCAGACCCACAAAGGAGCCAGTGGACCCATCCTCTAAAACACTCTAGTAATGATAAAGGAGACAGGAGAGAATAGGAGGGGTGAGTGGTGAAGCATATCTTTCTTAACTGCAATGGCTGGTAGTGCCCTCCAGCACAGAGGATGTGTACCAACTCTCAGCTCTCAGCCAAAGGGAGAACAGTGCCACTGGCACAGCCAGGGTCACTCCAAGAATGAGCCATCTGCTCCCATCTCATCTGACTGGTTTGTCACCTGCATGTGCTCTCAAATGCCTGGATGTAAGATTTGGACGTAAGATCTCTTTATCTGGAATGGACCATGCCATTTGCTGACATTGTATCCTACCCTGTCATTTCTAGAAGAGCGTATCAGCTGAGTCAGACCAGGGTGGTTGGGGATTGGGGTCAAAGCTGATCTGGTCTGTAAAAGCCAGGTCTTAGGACATGAAAATAGGATGAAAGCCACATTGGTTTGACAGCAGGCTGACCCCCCCCCCCCAGGTGCTTAGGGTCAGCAAAGCAGGGGACCTAAACACTCTGTTGAGAGAATGTTCTATTTTAGAAATAACTTCAAAGCTATTTCCATAAGAAATATAAGAACATTGTATTAGAATTTCTTACATTTAAATCAGTTTATATAAAGACTTTAATCTGGCCCTAAATGAAAGGTTCATAAATTGTGACTAAGTCCCTGATCCAAAGTGTTTCTGACAGAGAGGCTGCCAAGAGCAACCCGTGGCAACCCAATACAGGAATAACCCAGAGCTGTGACACATGTTGCAAAGCACTTTCAAAGCTGCATCTCCCTCCTTTATTCCTCACCAAACCCTATGAGCTACATTATGTGAATAATCTTTACTTTGCAGATGAGGAAAAGATGGTAGCGGAAGTTGCATACCTAGCCAAATTCCTCAACAGGTGAGTGTACGAGTCAGATTTTTTGACTCCTGAGCCTATGCTTCTTATCCCAAACTGTGGATAACACTCGTAAACCTCTCTTCACCTCAGCTGAGAGGCTGGAGGTAGGACAGGAAGTCCAGTCCTTTCAAGTCAGTCATACCAGGGGCGCCTCAGTGGCGGGAAGCACAGTGCGAGTCCAGAGAACGGGCAGAACCAATGAGTGGTCAGAAGAGCGCAGGCTGAGCCGAGAAACTGAACTTGCAGCCCTTATATTCCTTTATCCAAGGTAGAGTCGAGGTAGCTGGGATGCACAGGTGGGGATGAAGGGACCTCAGACGGCAGATACAGAAATAGGGAAGAGGAGTTAGTTCCAGCAGGACTTTGCGTCTTGTACCTTGAAGTAAAGTTTATTCTCATGCAGCTCAGGGGCCTTGAGAAAATTGTTCTACTTTGCTCTTTCTCTAGCTCTGAAATTGATTAGATACGTGAGTACCTGCCCTGGGAGGACGCAGAGGTACTCCTTGTCCTGAAGGCACTTGTATTTAGAAGGGAATTAATGAATTGAAAATGTGTCTGGATAAAGCAGAATGTTTTAAAAAATGTTTTTTAAGATACCTAGGTTTTTTTTTGGGGGGGGACACAGAAGAGGGAAATAATTTAGATTATGAACATTGAAGATTTTTGAATGGATTTGGTATTTCAGCGGACCTTTATCAGGCAGTAAAATTTTGATGGACAGGGCTGGGGGCAGGCTGACAGCAAACACACAAAAGAGCCTGGAAAGCCCAGCTGTGCAGTCTGGCTGCCTGTGTGAGGGGGAATGATGGCAGGTGAGGTCTATGGCCAGGTCACGGAGGGTCTTATGTGTCAGGACAGGGAGTTTGTATGTAACTAATGGCAGTGGAGAGCCTTGGAATGTTTTCCAATAGGAAAATGGCATGAGGAGAGGATAATTCATGCTCAGTGATCCTCTTCCAGAGAAGATCCAATGATTTAAGACGTAAGGCAGGTAATCAATGCACTCAGATCATTTATAATTGAGGTTGGTTAATTTTATGTGTCAACTTTGCTAAGCTATTGTGTCCAGTTGTTTGGTCAAACATTCGTCTACATGTTGCCAGGAAGTTATGTTTAAGATGTGATTAACATTTCCAATCCGTAGACTTTTAGTAAAGCAGATTGCCCTCCATCACGTGGTGGGCCTCCTTCAGTCAGCTGAAGGCCTTAAGAGTAAAGAGGTTTCCCGAAAAAGAAGGCCTTCTGCCTCAAGACTGCAACACAGAAACCTTCCTGCATGGCCAGCTTGCCGCCCGCCCCACAAACTCTGGACTTGCCCGTCCTCACAGTCGTGTGAGCCAGTTGCTTAAAATAAACGTGGGCAAAGGCAATCTCATTGCACCATCTTCCTACCCCAACTTGGCTGCTTAAGAAGGAGTCTTGTGCATTAACCTTCCTTACCAAGAGAGAAAGAGGCCACACAGCCCATGCCTGGTGTAGCACCTCGTGTGGGACATTTCCCCTGTTTCAGGCTCAGTGAGTGTGCCTCGTTCTGCTTAAGCTTGTGTGTCAGTGGCCCTCAGGCAAACACCCTGCTTTCTGCTTTCAGCATTTCAGATTCCACAGGTGAGGGGGCCGGGTCCTTCTACTGAGGCAGGAAGCAGGTTCGTGGAGGCCAGTTGCCCTGCATCAGTTGTGGTGGGGAGGATCCCCTCTCCATGAGGGACCAATACATATTATTGGAGTGAAACCTGCTCTGTCTCTTCTCTGTGTGAGTAAAAACTTGTTCCATCCAGTGCTTGATTGCATTGTGTTTTCCTTGGTTACTCCAATACCATGATGCAGCAGGCAGAAGTGTTTGGAGTCCTTTCCTGGGAATGGTAAGTGATACACAGTACTCACTTTGACGTTAAATAACTATTATACATATATATTCATATTCATCTATGCATCTATCTATAGATCTACCTACCCACCTATCTATATATCTCCGATTGGTTCTGTTTCACTGAAGAACATTATTACATACTCCAACTGTTTCCAAAAGTATTTTGAGATGGCTAAGCCACCACATTCAGTAAAAACAGGCTTTACATTTGTAGATTTAAGCAACTTTTTTTAGGGCGATGAATGTACCTTCAATAGGTTTTTGAGTATGTCCCTTACTTCCTCCCAATCCATTGCTTACTGTCCCAGGTCACTCTCTGCCCCACCCCCACCCCCAGTCTAATGATTCTTACAGCAAATGCATTAAAAGGATTCAGCAAAGACTGACCTCTGGAAGATGGAAATAAGACTGGTCTGTAGTTGATGCTAATAAACATCGACACTGCCTACACTGCTTCTCACTCTGCCTTAAGACTTAGCTATCGTATCATATGTGTGTAAGAATGAGGTGGCTTCTCTGAAAGAAACAGGAAGTTTGTAAAGTGCAATTAAACCAGGATAAGCAGAGGTCTTGGAAGCTGTGAAAAGAAGCTTACAGAAAGTTTGGGTGATGTCGATAAGGGCGAGATGGAGAGTAAGAGATTGGGCACTATCTCTCTGGGGCTGACAAATCAGAGCTCTCATAAGGACTTAATGTCAGGCCCCCCACGTCTGCTGGTCCTCACCGCATGCACATTGAGGTTTCTCCAAGACCTGGGAAACCTGATTCCTCCTCATGGAGCCTAGTGTTCTCATCCGTAACACGACAGGGTTGGGCCAGATGTTCTCTAAATTCCTTTCCAGGTCTGGCCTTCTATGACTCTACAATTGGTTTTCTCAAATCAGCTCTATGATTTGGAAGAGCATGAGGTGATATTCCAGTGGACTTGAACAGTTATTTAGTAAATTCAATTAAAATAGTCATGTTTTGGTATTCCAATCCACCTTTGTGCGCTCTGATTAGTGTGGACAAGTTCTCCTCCCAAATTACTTCCAGGCATACTTATTATCAAAGCATCTGACTAGTCCCACTCATCCTTTCTACAGCACACCACAAAACAGCATCCAAGGCATTTGCTCAATGACCACTGGGAATGGGGTTCCCTCCCCAAAATAAATAAGGAAAATAGCTTTTAAATGCTATAAATAATGCATGGTAAAAGTTTAGGTGATACCCAAAAGTATAAAGAAATGAGAAAAATGGCTAAAATCCCACCACTCAGAGATGAGCACCGTTACCATGCCAGTGACCATTCTAGCATGTATTTTCTGTAATTAGATACACACACATATGTAATTTTGTATAAATGAGATCACATTATGCAATTTTGTAATACTTTAAAAATTTTATTGAAAACACTTAAATTTTTATTTAAGACATTTTAGATTTCAATAATTTTATTGTAAAATAAAAACATATTTATCTTATATTTAAAGAAGAGTTATTGGCATGAAAAGATTAGATTTTTTTCTCAACCCACATTTGTACCATCCATGTCTGACGATGCTGAAAAACATAAAAACTGAAATAACAGAGAATTCTCTGATTCTCCAAAGAGACTGTGCAAAACTATAAATGACATAAATGACAAAAGCTTTGCTAACAATTTGCCGTTTGGGTCTTATGCAACAGAAACTTTTCAAATAACATAGAGAGTACTAATTCAGTTGTCACTCTCTATTGTCAATTTAGAGTTGCCAATTTTGACTTAGCGTGTCCACCATCAAGTTGCTTTTCCCACCTTTGAATTTCAGTAAGAAAAAAATGACATACAATGTCCATTAATTTGGAGAAGATCAACTTCATCTCCTTCCCCCTCCCCTTAACCTAGCCTCCCAGTGACCTTGCCCTGTCCTTCTCTAACCCTGACACAAGCTGTCTTTGATGTACCACAGCCCCGGGTAACATGCATGCACAGGAAGTAGTTTTCTAAAGATTGCTTTTATGAACTTTCTTCAACACACTTCAAAATTAGTTCATGAGTGCAAGAGATTAGCGTGGCTCAAAATTTGTGTGTGATCAATAAGACAGAGTTAAAAAAAAAAAAAAAAATCAAGGTCTCCTAAGACCAAAACATCTTTATTGCAGCTGCTCAGGGGGAGATTTTGGAACATCCATTCTAGCCTCTTGGCAGTAATAATTCTGAATTTTGGGCCATGACGTCGAGGCAAAGTCAACGATGTCGTTGGAGAAGAAGTTAACAGTGTAGAAACTTCAGGTGCTCTGATTAAGAAGTGAATTTGTGTATAATATGAACATGAGAAAACCAATTTTTAAAATGAAAACTTAAAAATAAGGCTTTGTTCAGAAAAACTCTGCAAAACAAGGAGAAAAAGATGGCATGCCATTGAGTATTAAGTCCTGGTTCAAAACATTGCAAAAACACGTAGAGGAGAATTTCTCAGGTATCATACAGTAGAAAACTCATTCAGTTCTGATGATCGTCTGGTCCATAAAGAAAGACAGGCTAATCCGATGGGAAAGAGCAGGGATCTTGGACTGCTAAGATTGATCTGAAATTCTGTCTCCAGTACTCACTAGCTGTGAGACCCCACGTTCCTTTTGCTAAGTCTCATTGTCTCCTCCATAAAGGGATCAGAATACCACCCATCTCATAAGATTCATTCAGCAGAGTGTTCAGTGGTAAGGACTCAATAACTGTCAGCTTTATTGTTATAGAGTCTAACGGGGATGTGCATTAAGCAATTACTTCCTGTCAGATTTCCCCAAACTTGCCCCATCACAACAATCACCTGGGACACAATGAAGGTGTCACCGATTCCAGGGCCATGCCTCAGATTTACTGAACTTGCTTCTCCAGAGGAGGGATCTGGGAGCCTGTTTAACAAGAGGTTCAGGGTTCCAGGCACATTTGGGAAACACAGGTAAAGTTAATAAAATCCATATCTCCTCCATCCGTGGGTCTCAAATTTGGGGATGTGGTTAAAGTACACACTAGCAGCATCCCTACCACACACCTGATATTCAGATTGAGCTCTGGGATAGAGTCCATGAAATTACATTTTAAATAAGCACCCCCACCCTCTGATTCTGGGGAAAAGGGCTTTGGAAAACACTGCACAGTGTTGTCATACCCCCATTTAGATTAAAAAGAGAACTCTAAGAACAGTCTGTAATCTGGGTGGGGGAAGTGTCCTGTAGCCTTGCTTCTGCTACCAATGCATGGAATCTATGAATTAGAGGCAATCACTATCTCTCTGCCAACTATTATTCTTTCTCATACCAGATTAAAAGTGGTCCCTTCTATGCTAAATTCTTTGGCTTGGGGTTAAAAAGAAACTCACAATCTACTGTGTGCCTGTTCAGGTTGTGCTTAAGTAGGCCTTTTTATCTACTCTGAGCACCTCATCTGATTTGGTGCCTGTAGGTACCCTGTAGGTAAGGGTGTGATGCTGGGCACTTCTGAGGCACCTCTAAGGGGCAGAGGGCTCAAGGGAAGCATGAACAAAAGAAGTGACAGCTGACCTACCTGCTCATAGAAGCCCTCAGATCATAGTGAGGCTTTGCAGTGCTGGATTTACCAGCCCCTTCTCATGGCTCTGCATTGACCTAACGCACGGACCTAAAGCAGCAGACAGAACCTTAGAGTCAGGCTACATGGACATGACATGTGTGGACTTGGTTGCATGACATTTGATGGGTCAACATGTACAGTCATGTAAGCAGCCAAAAGACAGGTCTGGAAAGATGTGCCAGGTTGTTTGAGCTGGAAAGTGTTGAGACCTGGAAGAGAAGCACAACTCCAGCAGGAAAAACAAAAAAACAAACACAGAATTAGGGTATAACTAAAAACGTGTCACCAACTTGGGAATGCGTATTGGTGTGTGTCGTCAGTACACGGGGCTGCAGCATTTCATGCTTGTCTTTAGAACATGAGTGCACTCTATTTTTAAGAGTCAACCAAGGCACTCAGTGTCATTTTCATAATGTTCCAATTCAAAACTCTACAGTTCTTGAAACTCGTCTAAAATAGTAATCAGGGAGCTTTTATTTCTGTAGCTGCCTCTTCTTACACATGACAGTATAAAAGCTTGAAATTTACCTCTGATAAGTAGCATCATTTAGGGACATAGGATGAAGAGTAAAAATTTGGGAAGGATTAGAGTCTATTCCTATCTCCATTCTTCATTTGCTGAGAGAATCCTGGCAAGTGATTTTAACTCTTCATCCCTGAATTTCTTCCCTCATGGTCCACAGCCAGTCACTGGGACAAGTCATGTTCACATAGCTCCCCCAAGAATTAAGAATTAAGTGTCCACAGCTCCACAGGGCTCATACCTGCTGAATAATAAATATTATAAATAGCTTCCATTTAGAATTATAGGTCATATTGGAAGTAGTTAGGATGCAAGTCTTCTTACAAAAATTCCAGGAATCTCAGCATACTGAATGGTTTTTTGTTTGCTTTTTTTAGTGGCCACCCTGGAATACACCAATAAATGGAAAATCTCATTAGTATCTTCCCCACCCCCTCCACATACCTGCCCCATATAGCTTAGAGGCAAAGGAGGGATTAATTTATTTTGTATCAAGAGCAGGAAGAGGTATTCAGAAAATTAAACTATAGATAATTTGAAATAGCCACAGTCAAAAGTGATCTCATCATTAAGCTATATTTATTAAGTTCCCATATTCACACAACTCTCCCAAATTTCATAACTCAAGTCAGTTTATAAGCTTTGTGTGTTTCTTTCCTTCCAATCTTCCATTTATTTATGTCTCTAAATATTAGTTAGAAATGTTTTTAGCTGCAAGTAACAAAGTCCAACTAAGAGTAGCTTAAATCATGAGGATAGTTATTGTTTACTTAATGAGAAGGCCAGAAATAAATGGTCTCAGGATTGTTTGGCATTTCAACAATGACATTAAGAACCAGACTCTTTATTCTATTGCTTCACCATCCTTAAAGTATTGCCCTGCTGTCCTCTTGCTTATCATCAAATGCTTATAAGATGGTTGGTGTGAATCCAGCCTCACAAGCTTTACATTTTCAATGCCAGAAAACAGAAAGATAAGAGGACAGGTGCAACAAAAGGTGGTTACACCAGGAATGAAAAGAAGGGGACTAGCTCCTTAGCATGGTGTATGTTAGGAAATGTTAAAAACAAAGAACATTAATATTGAGCACTTGGTGCCAGGCATTGTGCTTTACAATTGTTATTTAATTCTCACAACAATGAGGTGAGAGGGGGACTATTAAAACCCCCACTTTAGAGAAATAAGAATTTGATGTATAAAATTAAAAATGGTTTTTACAAAAAAAAAAAAATGTTTTCAAATGACATTGTATCCTACCATCGCATACAAGTGTTTATTTTTGTTCCAGATATGGACATGTGTGGCTTAGCTCCCCTTCAAGGAAGGAGTTGTTGGTCCAGCTACTAGGAGTGTTGTCAGCAGAAAGCCTTCGGAAGGAGGCCCCTGCAGGCAGAGAACTGCCTCGGCAAGGTCACCTCTCCCTGGAAGGGCCCACATCCAATGACTGAGTTGGGTAGGAGTAGGTAGGGCAGGTATTCTGGCCCAGTGGGGGACAACTCTAACGGGCCAATTCCGCTAGACTTCTGCCCACCTTGTTTCTGCTTCCTCCTTTCCACATGGCGCTCTGAGGAACATCTTGAATCCAACTCAGTCTCAGACTCTGCTTCCCAGAAAAATCAAACTGCGACACTTTTCAATATCCCTTCCACCACTTGTCTACACGTATTATATTTTTATTTTACATTATTGCAGACATACCAAACTTCTACCTTTATTCTAATTTTTAAACTCAGCATTTTATCATGAACAGTTCCTCACATTATTATGTAGCTTTCATAATTACTTATTCAAAAATGTAAAACTAAAGTAATATAACTATATTACAGAATCTTTGAAAAAGGGATAAGTCCACTATCAAACATAATCAATTCAGATTTTGGTATATTTTCTTAATTTTTTCCATATAAATAGTTTTTAAAAGATTATAATCACAACGTATGGTGTCCTTTTTTCATATTCTTTAAATTTTATTTATTTATTTGCTTATTTATTTATCCTTATGCTATCCCTTGGGCCAGAAAGAATTAAAGGCAGGTTATAAAATTATATAAATTTAGTAAAATATAAGCTAGACATCAGCTAGGGCTTCCTGTTCTTCAGATATTTATGTAAATATACATCTAACACTGAAACACCGGGCAAATGAGAATCCAGAGCCCTTCTAAGGTTTTGAGAATTTCTGACTCCTCACTCATTCATAATTTTCCCCCCAACTCCCTGGCTGCCTAAGTCCTACCATGTCAATCTGGGTGATAAGCACAGCACTTTTATCAGTTGCCACATACACACAGAAAAACCCACAAAACAAAACCAAAATCTGCGTTTACCAGACGTTTGTGACTTCATCCATTTCACCGAAGTTCTGGGTGCCCCGGGGTGTGAAGCTTTCTGCTATCTTGATGGTTTCTGTAGCCTTTCTCTTCTGCCCAAGCAACAAACTCCCTCACCTCATGCAAGACAGTTTCACCACTTTCAGGCCCTTCAGGCTGAGTTTCATCACTTTCAGGCCCGACAGGCTGAGCTTCTACCCTAAAGCAGCCTATTCTAATTCAGATGATTTCCTTTAGCAGGGCGGGTCTTGCCCTACAAGGTGTTCTCCATTTTTCAAGGCTGAGAAAAGAAAAATGGTTTTGAACTTCTACCTTAAAATGAGAGAGTGAGGAAATAGGTCAGAAGGAAAATGAGAGTAGAAAGTCTGTGATGCCAGGAGAGAGGTTTGCTAATGAACTGTATGTCCTGAAGTTTCTGCATGTTCAAAGTTGCTAGGGAGGGCAGAGGAAGAGCTGAAGTCAAGCAACATGACAAAGAAGTATCCGAATAACTTCTAGCTGGTGAAACCTGGAGAACAGAAGAGGTGGAGAAGGAAAAAGTGACAGCAGAATTATGAATCTGGGACTAAGGAAAGTGGCTGCACCTTGAGATGAAATGAAAAATGTGGAAAAGTGGGTCACTTTGGAGGGGAAGGCGATGCATTTACTTTCACAGGTAAGGATCCAGCTGGATGTGTTTGTAAATGGAGTGTGGATGACTGGGGCTCTGAGGGTGTTACTGGGGCTGCCCTGGCTGCCAGTGAAGAACTATTGAATGACACTGTCACTAGCAAATCAGCCCAAAGAGAAGGGAGATTTGTTGTAAGGGGTGGAATGAATCAAAAAAAGATTTTTGGTAAGGATAAAATAATGGAGTGGTGTAGGGAGATGGATTAGTGGAGCAAGTGAGATTGTATCCGTGAATTCTAGAGTGTCCACAATTTTAGGTCTTTTCTGTTATTTTGCCTGTCTGAGTGTTGGTGTTATTTTGTGAAAGGGAAAAGCATCATGCTGGGGATGAAAAAACGATTTTTGCCACTTGCTGCTTTAACTGTTACCATAGCAACTGATTTTATCAGTCAGGAGGGAGGAATTTACTGCAGAGACACCCTATATTGATTGGACTGCTGTGATTTTAAAGGGAAATATTTACAGCTCTGTCAGTATAGCTGTTCCAGTTCAGACTGTGACAGTATGGCCTATTCAACTTGATTTCAATTATTTTTAATTTAAGTATAGTTTGTATACAATCTTACATTGGTTATATTAGTTTCAGGTGTACAATATACTGATTCGACATTTTTATACCTTACAATGTGATCACCCCTCTAATTCTAGTAATCACCTGTCACCATGTAAACTTACACAATATTACCATGTTTCCCCGAAAATAAGACCGGGTCTTACATTAATTTTTCCTCCAAAAGACGCATTAGGGCTTACGTTCAGGGGATGTCCTCCAGAACAGTCATGCTAGGGCTTATTTTCCGGTTAGGTCTTATTTTCAGAGAAACATGGTCTTGACTGTATTCCCCTTCTTTTTACCCATTTCTTACCTCATCCCTTCAGGTAACCATCTCTTTGGTCTCTGTTTCTATGAGTCTTTTTGTTTTGTTTTGTTTTTTATTTCACATTCCACATATAAGTGAAACTATACAGTATTTGTCTTTCACTGCCTGGCTTGTTTCACTTAGCATAATGCCAGTTTATCCATTACCGACTCCAAGGAACATCACTGTTTTGGGCCAGTTACCAGGAGCAAATCCCTACAGGATGTATAGCCTCTGTTGGCTGGGGTTAGTTTATCCTTTTCTCTCAACTCAGTCCATGATGAAATTAGTTGATCGACTTTGGGGTTTAAACCAAACCAAAAGATTAAAATAATTGAGTGAAACAGATGTGCCTGGGCAGCTTTGGTCCTCACCCCATGGCTGTGTGGAAGCAGAACTCAGAAAGTCTCCTCATTCTCCAAGTAAAAAGCCTCTCCCTCAAGCATTGATGAGAAATAGACATTTCAGTGAAGGCTTGCTGGGGAAGCTGGTTTATATCAGAGAGCTCAGAGCCTGTCATTTGCTCCCATTGTGGACCTTTTTTTCTCTTGTCTTTTGTTGTAGCCTGCCATAGTCTCCCTTCTTCTCATCTCTCACCTGCCTTCCTCCAGCCCTTCCTTCCTCTACCTCTCCATTCTTAGGCATATCGACAGGGTCTGGTGCAAACTCCTCCTTCTGGGCCTTCTCATACCCACCTCTTAAAACTATCTTTTAAGGAAGCCAGATGTCACCTGGGTAGCTTTGTTTATGCTCCACAAACAAAATCCTTCATTTGGCAGATTCTCTTTCTTAGGTAATAGGGGGGTACTTATAAATAAAACAAAACTTTATTTCTCTGTTTAATTATTTGTGTTAAAAACTATGAGTTATGTGAGGTTTCTGCATGTGTTTGGTTTGAAAACCATGTTTCTTGGCTATTGAAGTAAGAGTGCCGGTCCAGATTCCTATAATAACAAGATCCAGATATACTGCTCTGCACCAAAAGTATGAAGAGTGAAAGTAAGAGTCTGAGCCTTTCAGATGCAGATTTGTTTCCTTTTCTTCTAGTGTAAGGTTGCCTCTCACATTGGTTAGCAAGGCCTGGTTCTAATTCTAACTGAGTGCTTGATGACAGAAAAATGATTGCTGCACTTACTGCTCTACCCATCCTGTAGTGAGTGGTGTTTTCCATTTTGATAAACATTCTTAATTAAATCAATCTTAATTGATGAAGCATTTGTGTGTGAATAGGGATTGGAATGGGGAAATATTGAGGGTTCTTGCATGTTTCCAGTCCCATTCTGCAACCAGCATTACTCTACTCTCAACCATAGTTCATCAGAGAATTAAATACATACAATCAACTTGCAAATACTCATCATTGAAACTTCTTAACTTTTCTCCCAAATTTTCTTTAACTTTACCAGAAATAGACGGTTTCTCAGTCACTCTTTATTCATCTATAGATTTGTTAAGACGCTGTTATGGACTTTGGATATTTTGGACATATATTCTGGACGTTGTTCATGTTATGCTTGAATTGACCTCTGGCAGAGCTGCCACTTTATTTTACTTATATGGCAGCCAAAGAAAACTATATGGCTAGCTCCAGAATCTGAGGTTCTTTAGATTAACTGAAAGGTAACATCATTTCATGTTTTGAGAAGAGAAATTACTAATTCAGGACTTGGACTATTTTAAATTTTTGGCATAATACGAAATTTCCCTCTGAATTCTTGAATTCTTAATCAAAATACTGTTAACACCTATAGTTTCTTTTAATTTTAGATGTCTGAATTAAAGCATTTTAAGAGCCCTTATTTTTATTTCCCTTCTAAATGCAAACATGGTGTTAGAAATAAAGATGAAATAACACAGTCAAGACACAATCTCTCTTCTCAAAAAGCTTACACTGAAGTAGGGGAAGTAGACGAGTAAATAAATATTATATTCCAGTGTAATAAGGACAATGATAGAGGTAAGCAGAACATTCAAGGTGACTAGCCTGGCCTGCAGAAGTGGGAGGGAGTCAAGAAGTTTCCTCAGGGGAGTTCACAGGTATATAAGGATCAATTTGCCTGATTAGGGTAAAGTAGAGATGGGCAAGTGTGCTCCACACTGAGGAAACTGTAATAAAGCAGAGAAAATATTGATTGGCAGATGGAAACTTGCTGAAAAATAAAAAAACACAAAAAACACAGCTTATTGGGAACCTGTGTGCTCCAGGCGCTATATGCTACCTTTTTTTTTTTTTTAATTTTTAATTTTTTTTGTTATTTATAATTCAACGCTCTCTAGGGCATGTTGTTATTACTCCTCTTTTATAGGTAAGGAAACAAAGGTTTAGCAAGGATGGGTACTTGCTCAAGGTCCAACAGTAGTGATTGAATTGAAGTGCAGCCCAGTTCAAATTTCAAGGGAGTTTGATTCTACTTCTCTGTAAATTTAATAAGAAATTGGGCTGAAAAAAGGCATACATATTTATGGTGGATTCAACTTCCTGATAAATGATATGATGATTTGAATAAATTACGGATAGTTTATTCAATTGTGAAAAATGAAATGATTGTATAGGGACTCACGTGTTTGAATAAGCCTTTGGATGTAAAATATGAACCTGAGATTGAATTTCAGGATTGGAAACTTTTGGTGAAACATAAATGAAATTTATTTTTCCGGCATGTAAGAAACCCATTTCCAAAACCAAGCCTCCATAAAGAAGTCCTATTTCTGTTTATTTTATAATTGGAGATGTGGAGGTTGGTGTTGGTGAGCTCAAAGCAGAACCATTTGTGGACTTTTTCATCTTTTTCTCCTTAAGGAAATAAAATGCTAAAATAAAATAGTAGCATTTTGAAGTTTTAAATCCAAGAGTTTTCAGAAGATACACATCCAGTTATTGTCTTCAAGTGACGGGGCTTTGCTTTCAGAGCATGCTTTTGCACATTTATATTCTCCATTGTGCAATTGTATCAATGACAAGCCCATCATGCATCTTTTGAAATGTAATATATTCCATAGTATACAGGGTCTTTTTAGTACACCTCAAGGATTGCCTTGAATTCTGTCCCTGGTTTTGTAAAGATAGTAGATCAGACTCATAATAATTCCACTTCCTCAAAGTGTTTGAAATATATAAGCACAGAATGAGTGCCTGGATTTTATCATTCCAAATTATGTTTTTTATACCTCACTCTCCAGGCAGTCAGCATAATTTGAGGCCAGGTACTGTGCTAGCTATGGGTCACCATATTGGTTTCAAAGGATTAAAAGAGAACATCTGATATCTGCCAGTCTTAATGGGACACCAAACCTCTATTCCACTAATCATCACATAGCCTACTGAACAATAAAATAGAGACATGGGTATTTGGCATGGGAAGATATAACAGGGACAACAAATTTTTCCAAAATTCAGGAGGGCTCCAAAAATCATTCACAAAAGGTGTTACTTGCTGGGTCTCATGAGTGAGTAGAAACTTGTTAGGAAGATACATAGAAGGATATTCGAAAATGTGAGACCAGTGTAAGCAAAGGCATGGAGGCATGAAAATGCACAGTAAATTTTAAAAACAGGAAGTTATAACCACTCTGGATGTGGGAGTGTGAGAATGTATTATGTGGGAGAAGGGAAGCAGAAAGCACCTCACCATAGCCCTATGTTAGAAGATAGGCTAGTGCAGATCATGAAGGGCTTCGCAATATTCTAAAGCAATTGGACCAAAAGCCAGTGCAGGGTATTTAAGCAAGTGAACTGAGAATTCTGTATTTCAAGGAGTGGTTGGCTTCAGAGAAGGCAAGTTTATATAGTCTTTTGATAACTTAGTCCTGTATTCATAGTCTACTTTGGATATTCAATCTAAACTGTTCATGTTTTAACCCCGCTGTCTCCTGTTTTCAGGGAGGATAGCAAATGGCTGGCAGCCATCTTTTCTGTAGGAGTTCTATTCCATCACCTCTCAGCTTTCTCTTTTGTATGCGGAATAGCACAGACTCACTCCTTATTTTCAAGTCTTTTGATATTGTCTTTGTAGCATTCCCCTGAACTTCTGCCAAGTTATTTTCCTCTGCCAATCTTCTTCATTTAAAACAATCATTTATTTATTTTTGCCTAGGCAATACCTAGTATCTTTCCCAACCTGTCCTCCATCTGCCCATTTCTTACTGTCCTCTCTCCAAAATAACCACTATTGTTAGTTTCCTATTTGCCTTTCCACAGTTTTTAGCGTATAAAATTTGATGTAATATATATGATTTCCCTCTTTTTTAAAACAAATGTTAGAGTTCTCTTCATAAAGTTCTGCACCTTGTTTTTCAATCACTTATAATGTTTTGAAAATATTTCCAAAACTATTCACAAAGTTTTTCTTCCTTCTTTTTGAAGATGCATAAAAATCCATTGTATGACTATACCATAATTTGTTTAACCAATACCCTATTGATGGACACTTAGATTTTGTGTATATGCTTGCTATTAGAATTTCACATGTGTATATATATTATATCTGGATGATAAATTCTTAGAAGTGGAATTTCTATGTAAAATGAAATTACGTATGCAATTATAATTTTTGATAGATAATGCCAAATTGCACTCTCCCTCTATAATACGTTAAGAGTTCCTGTTTTCTCACACACTCACCAATACAGTGTGTTGCCAACTTTATGATGTTTCCAATAAAACAATGAAAACTGATATCTAGGGGTACTTTCAATTTACATTTCTCTTAAGTGGCATGAACATTCTTTCATATATTTATGAGGCATTAAATAAGCATTCTTTTGTATGAACTATTTATTCATACCTTTGCCTATTTTTCTGTGAACTGTTTATATCATTTGGCCATTTTTATGTATCTATTATGAATATTTTATGTATTTTATATTCATGCTGGATATTTTTTTTCTACTCCCTGTTTTACCCTCTCCTATATCGTGGGGGTTGGAAGCTGGAAATTGCAATTTACTAGACTCCCTTCCTCCCTCTGGATGCAATTTACATTGTATGAATAAAATGCATGCCTGTAAGATTTTAGAAGGTGAAAAGAAGGCAGAAACCATGTTCTCTTCCATGAGTGAAGGCAAATAAGTGGGTTTCGGTGCTACGTATGAGTCTTTGCATGGACCTCCAGGTCCCCTTTTTGGCTACCTTCCTCTGGACTATTGGGATGCTGCGAAGTTGACTGAAGTTTCCTGGTGTACAACAACAACAAAAACCAGCTGAAAACTTTCTATAGTAAAGGAGCATAGTATAAAACTAATACTCAGGAATGTTATATATATAAATACATATATAATTTTCTCTATATACGTATGTAGTCAGTATAACAATATAATGGAATGGAAAAGCCTATTAACAGCAGTGACAAATAAGATAAAATATCAAGAAATAAGTGTAGCAATAATTAAGCAAAAACTTATGTGAAGTAAATGATAAAACACTCCTGAAGGAAAAACAAGACTTGGACAAATGGAAAGATGTTCATTTTCTTGAATGGCGAAGCTAATTATCATAAAAAATTTATTGGGATTTCCTTTATGGCTTTGTCTGGTCAATTTTGGTGATTTTATTATTATGCTTGAAAAGAAGATGTATTCTCTGTTTTCTGGGTATTGTGTATTTATTAATTTATCTGTCACTAATTTTACTTAGGTCTTCTGTATATTTACTTATTTTTTTGCCAATTTTTCACTCACGAACTGAGAGACGAATTAAAGTCTCCTACTGAAAACATGGTTTTGTCAACCTTTCTGGTATTTCCTACAATTTCTAAATTATAAAAATTTATGCTATTATTTTGTGCCTAAGTAAATATTTATAGTTGTTATATATTCATCATTAACTGCAAGTTTGGGAATAACAAAATTCTTTATAACTGTCTCATTTAATGTCCTTTTTCTGGTATTTCATCTATTCTGATATTACAGAGTCCAGTCCCCTACTTTCTTTTAGTTTGTAGTTACTTAGTATAACTTTCCCCACAATTTTATTTTCAATTTTTCTGCATCACTTTGTTTTAAGCGAGTTTTATACACAGCTTGAAATTGTGTGTTACTTTTTGATCTAGTCTGCAGTTCTTTTTCTTTTAATAGATAAGTTTATTTATGTTTATTAATTTGAAAGACATTTGATTTTAATTCTATTATTTATATTGCTGTCTTTATAGTTTTAAAAAAGTATTTAACTCTGTAATCTGTTGTGTTTTTTTTTTTATTACATTGTGGATGATTCAACTGTATTTAGGAAGCTTATTGTTTTGTTTCGTGGTTAGTTGTGTAATAATGCTGTATAATACCCTTAGCTATTTATTACTTTAGAAACAGTATTTATTTTTCCCTAACGTGCAAATGATAAAAAAAACTATTTTCATATTCTTCCCCCAACTTCCTCCCCCTCATCTCCTAACTTTGGTCAACAACATATTTTTTAAATTTATATGTCTGCCATTTACATATGCTCATATTTATTTATTTATTTATTTAAATTAGTTTCAGGGAATAGCATCGATGGAAATGTAACAGCTATATACAATGTCAGAGGGGCAATAGATTGGGGGAGAGGGGTTATCACTTTGTGAGAGGTGAAATGTCTAACTATTGCATTTTTTTGTATATATGCTCATACTTATATTACTTCATTTTATAGCCCTAAATGATATCTTCCCCTCAGATATATTATAGGTCATTTTACTTACTCTTCCTCCCATGTTTTTTCCATTTTCCCATTTCAATCTGTGGTAGTTAAATCACTTTTATACTGACAGACATATAACACATACAATTTCTCTGTGAGTGGGGTGTATAATGTTTACCAGTTTGTTTCTGTCCATCTAATCCCCATACTATTGAAGTTGTTTTTTCCTTTCCTTATTTGGTAATTCCAACTATGTATTGGGTTTCCTTTGACTGTTTCACTGTTTCCTAATTCTTTATAACTTTTAAATACATAAATTTCTTTTTTGTTTTGATTACTTTACAGTCTATATTTTATTTGTTTTGTGCTCCCTCCAATTTTGACTTATTTCTGATTTTTCCTTTCCAATTCTCCCCTGGTTTCCAGTTCATGTTTCATCTCATCCCAGTGCTTTACCATCTCTTCCCTGAGTTTGTGTGTTTCTGTTTTCTAGTCTTCTTATAGAGAGTTAATTGCTTCATTCAATTTTTAAGTTTATGAATGGCTTCCTTTCCTTGTTATCTTTCTCCACTTAAACAATTAAATTCTGTTTTACTTGAACCTTTTTCTGTCAGAATAGGGCTATGTTATCCAGGAAATGCACAGCAGCCCAGGAAAATAGATGAGGCAAGAATGCTTTTATTTTAATGGAAAGATTGTGTTTGACAAACATAAATAAAGTATAAGGTTATGCTTTATGGAATTTTTATTGTCAAGACCTAGAGTTTAAGCTTGTATTTGAAAGAGGATTGGTATATAGAAAAGCAGTGTGAGAGATGTCCTAGTAGAGATGTAATGATTGTGGTCTTTGGAGAGAACTTACCAGGACATTAATGTAGTTATAAGATAGTTGGGAACTTGTGAGGCCTAAATTCTGAAGCAATACCACCTGAAGTTCTTATATATATGCCCAGGGAGGGATGTAGTGTAATTATTTGTGAATAAGATGACTGAATACATTTTTTTATATTTTGTTAATAAAATATCTTAATATGAACTTTATAACCATGATTGTCTTGCATTTTAGATAGTCACTGAAATACTCATGAAAAGGTACATGCTACCTGGATACTTACCGTGAAGTGAAATATCCCCATGGAGGTGTTATTCATTCCTCTATAAATATCTCATAGTTTACATAGCCTATTCCACAGCTTAAAAAGAAATATCCAGTTAATGATATATATACTGAAGTATTTAGGAGGATATGTACTGTTGTCTGTAATTTACTTTGAAATGTATGAAACTATGATAGATTGATAAGTGGCTAGAGGGTTGGACAAATAGATATATGAGAAAACAAGTGTAGTGAAATATTGGTAGACTCTAGGTGATGTTCCCTGTAAAATGCTTTCAACTTTGCTGTATGCTTCAAATTTTTCATTGTAAAATATTGGGAAAGGTTGTGGAAGTGAAAATAATTATTATGTAGTTGCTGATTTCATGGCTTTTATCATGCTCCCAAATCAAGGGCTTAATGCATTTAATTCCAACAGGTAACAATTGAGGAGTCAGTCACAGCAGCTTAATGATTTTTTTTCTACTCTGCCTTTTTCCCGAAGGTGCCTAACTGGTTTGTTTAGAGGTTGGGTTGTCTTAACTTGAATGTCTAAGGTAAAGTTTTCCTGACCAGGATGGGAACAACATTAAATAGAGCCAATTTCAGTGGAGCTACTACTAAGGCAATTCTCCTAGTACTATTCTGAAATCAGAAAACCTACTTTCCAAGCAAACTTGTCCTGGAATTCCATTGCAAGCAGTCCAAATATAGTGGGTCATGTAGGAAACTTCCAAAGTTTTGTGTCCCCTACTTAGGCATCCAATATGTGTCACATAAACTCCAACACCTTAAATTTTGGTCTCTTGTCATATATAAGTCTGGATGCTAGAAGTCAGCTTCAAATAAGCTCTTGCTACAGACTTCCCTACTGTAGCAACTAAAATGGATTATTTTTGTGAGGCCAAAGGGCACTGACCTGATGGGTCTCTTTTAAAAGTCACTTGTCAGTTTTGACCTTCTGTATAACACGTAACTTGCTGACATCCAAATCTCATAGGTTAAGCCTAAGGTTTACATTTTTAGAGTGAATGGATTCACAAAATGGTTTGCACAAAATGGTTTCTTGCCCTTTAATCACTCTTATTAACATCAAAAAAAGTCTGACTCTTGTGAGTTTCAGTGTGTCCCACAAAAAGATGTATCCAAGTCCTAACCCCTAGTACATGAGAGTGTGACCTTATTTCGAAATAGGATATTTACAGGTATAATTAAGACATAAGTTAAGTTGAAGTCACACTGGAATAGGGTGGGCTCCTTATTCAATATGACTGGCAATATTAGAAGAAAACACAGACACAGATATGCAGGGAGGAATACCTTGTGATGACAAAAGCAAATAGAATGATGGGTATACAAGCCAAGGATTGCCAAGAATACTGGCAACTACCAGAGGCTAAGACAAAGGCACAGAATAGACTCTTCCTAAGGGCCCTCCAGAAGGAACCAAACTTGCCCATACCTTGATTTTTGAACTTCTAGCTTCCAGAACTGTGAGAAATAAATTTCTGTTGTTTTAAGACATCAAGTTCATGGAACTTAGTTATGGAAGTCATAGGAAACTAACACACTGACCAAAATTATGGAGTCCCATAGATATAAATATGGATAAATATGATCATAAATAATCTCTTCCTGTTTTCTACAGTCTCACCATTCATATCTTCATTTCTTAGAGCCACACCATGCTATCAGTGATACTTTCAACTTCAGCTAGAAAAGACTAAAATAAAAATGCAAGTGAAGACTCACCCGTAGAAGCAGGAACTAATAATGTGTGAGTCACATTTAGCTGGTGACTCTGGCAAGACATTCTGGGTCAGATTTTGGGTTTGCTCAGAAAAGGAAGCTTATAACTCCCTTGATAAAATTAATACTATCCCTACTAAGAGGCTTTCTTTCCCCAAGTGAAAGAGGTCATGGGGAAAATAATTTTCTAAAAATCCAAACAAAACTTAAGACAGCTTCTGGGTTATTTTAAATACCCTTTTTTCCTACTTTTTGTCCTGATTTTCTTTACTAAATTCATGTTTTCCTGGTCTTGGACTTAGAAAGAGAAAACAAACACACACAAAAAAGCTTTGATATCATTTTACTCTTTTGAAACAAAAAAATGAAATTGATTTTTTAACCATTTAAAACTAGGAGCAGACTTTTCTTCATTTGTTGTGATTTTCATGATAAAGTCCTTAAACTTTGGCAAAAGGATGAAAGTGAAAAAGTAAAACTTCTATTGAAATTATTCTTTTCCTTTATTTATTCAGAGCCACCTTGCTGGGAACTTGTATTTCTGGGCACCAGGAAATGAGGCAGTGGACTTTGAATATTCCAAGCTTTAGGGTCACTTGCTGTTAATTGGGTTCTACACAATAACTAATTGGCTAGAAGGAAATAATTCGTGTTACCTGGGCATTGCAAGGTGTGTGGCTTAGGACAAGCAAGTTCATCCTGAGCAGTGATAGGAGCCAGAAATTGCCCAATGAAGGGCTTCCCCCCCCCCCCCAATTATAGTTGAGAGTCAATATTATTTTATATTAGTTTCAGGTGTACAGTGCAGTGGTTAGACATTTATATAATTTATGAGATGAGCCCCCTGACTATCTAGTTCCCACCTGGCACATGTTTTCACAGGCTTTTGTAATTGCTATAAAATGGCTTCCCTCGTTTGCTATATGACATAACTTTGTGAATCTCTACTTTCTGCTGTCGTTGTAGCTCTCTCAAAGGAGGTACTAGCACTTTGAACCACAGCATCAAAAATCATGATTGAATTTTCCCCTTTTTCTTTGTTCTAAGGGACTCAGATTCAGTTCTACAGAAACACATGAGGCCCTAGGGTGATGTGCTTGCTGCTTAGGACTAGTTAGGCTAGTGAAAACTAGAGTAGGCTCGTACATGTACTTTTCTGATAGGATGTAAAAGTACCAGTGTTACAGCTGAAGGAAAATTTGATGGAACCATTATATTGGGTTAGATATTGGGAGAACTATGGACACTCTTTAGTTTGAGGTCTATAAACCAAGTGGTCTTCTGAATCCCAAACCTTAAACTAGTCAAAGGCTATATAATTGATTGCAAGGTTTTAGACTTTGTCTCCCAAATCCTTATCTGTATGTCCATTCGGGTTGGAAAGCAAGTATTGATTGAGCATCTTTTTCTTACCTATATTTGTTGCTTATACCCTATAAATCGAAGCCCTTATGTGTCCATTAAAATGGAGAGGCTTTTCGTTTGTTTGTTTTAAATATCTCTTCTTCAGGTCTCACTTCTCAAATGGAAATGACATAAAAACAATGTCTAAGCCCACAATTGCTTTTTCTTTCAGATCCTGTGGTCCCTTAACACATCGCATTTACCGACACATTGCCTATGTGTAAGTCTGAATTCCCAGGCCAGTCACACAACAGCAATAATTTAACCAGATATCGTAATGGGCAACTAATTTTTTCTGGGGGCGGGGTAAAGTTGGCCTATTTAGAAAGTAAATCTGCCAGCTCCCTCAGTCTGAAGCCTGGGTTTTTTTGCTTTTTGTATGCTTCATTGCCCTTTAGTGCTGGGGTTGGCCAGCCTTACTTTACCTGCCTGAGGCAGCATCTCAGAACCTTGTTCTTGGCACACAGCTCTGGCAAGTGCTTCGTGGTGACTGCAGAGCCCTGCTCAGATCTCTCTTCCTACCTCCCTTTCCAACTCCTACTATTGTCCTAGAGAAGCATAGCTAATGGCTCACACTGCCCTGGAATGCGTTTAACCAAATTCTGAAAGCCTGCCAGGGTCACTGAGCACAGAGGCCCCTAAAGATTTCCCTGAACAGACTTGTGCAGTCATCAGTCTGTAGCTGTGCCAAGGGCTTCTCTCCACACCACTTAGGGCATTGAGCTTCTCTCCACAGGAGAGATCCTTCAGTTAGATGTGCTCTATTACACTGGTCATCACCTTTATCACTTACTGTCATACTTAGATACATTTCGGTAGATATCTATGAAATGAATGAAATTTTCCAAAAGGTGTTGGGGCTTTGCCTAGAAAGTATGAAAATGAAATGTTAACCATCTGTAGTGCTTAAGGCTATAGCATTGATCATTTTGCTCAGAGTAAACTGAAACATGTTTGTTTGATGAGATTATCCCTCTCCAAAACACTTACTTGCTACTTGCAGCTGAATGAAGCTAAGAACAGAGAACACAGCTCTGGTTAAAAAAAAAAAAAAAAAAAAAAAATTATAAATATCTCTTGGGATCTTTGCCTATGTAGTTTAGCTCATTCTGGTTAGAACAGACCCACCTTTTCCAGGAACGTATATAGAAATTTATGAAGATTACAGAACGAAATAATAGCCCGTTCTTTCTAAGAAGACGATGTAGGTTCATTATACTTAAGTAACAATGTGCAAAGACTGCAAAGTGGATCCTACCACCAAGTGCCACCTCTCATTTTTAAGAGAATGAGAATAACATAACAAAGGAGGTGGTCTTGGTGGCAGAACAATCTGGATCCATGTGTGTGTCCTTACCATCTGTACAGATTAATTTCTGCCTTTTGCTCAAGGCCCTTTATTTCTAAGTCTTTGTCTTAAAATTTGTTCTAATATGCTCCAGTTACAGAATTTGTAGGCTGAATCTTTGTCAGTTGACGTCTAAGAAAGGGTTTGCTCCCCTCCTATATGCTCTGGCTGTGGCTGACGTTTTGTCTGTCTAGGACGTTTGGCAGGAAGAATCCCTCCCCAGTGAGCATCCCATGCTCACCAGCGTGACACATGGCCTGTGTAACTAATGAATCTTTTCCCCCAGCAATACTAACTTCGGGAATTACAATTCAATCACTTACTGCCCAATATCACGTACACCCGAAAAGTTCTAAGATGAGGAATTGTCTGACTGGATACAACGCTCCTGAGAATATAACTGCCAGGTCAGGGAATCTCAGCATTTGACAAAGTCAAACCTAGAAACATAATTTAGAATTTTAAAATAATTTATACTTGCACTTGTAATTGCTTTTTGAATAGATGAATTCTCCAAAGCCAGTATGTTTTATGAAGCAGGGGCAGAGTTTATCAGGTTCATTAATATATCCCCAGAACCTAGTACACAGCCAGGAACATAAAGGCAGTTAATAGTGTTTGTTTTGATTCACACTATTATAATGTGCAATAAAAGTGGGATGAATTGATGTCCTTTGGGCTGTCTGATATATGCTGATTTTACTTGCATTAACTTCAGGGTTCCCCAATCCTATTTTTATAATATTTTTGGTAGCAGTCTCATATTTTCACTCACCTGGAAGATACTGTCAATTATTCCTCATGCCAAGTACACACAGAAGGAGTTTATGGAATGAATGAATGAATGAATGAATGAATGAATGAATGAAAAGTGATCATCTGGCATCCATAGTAGGCAACAATAATTTGGATAATTTGGAAGTCTGGGCAGAGTACAGGAAACAGGTGGGACCCTCCACTCAGGCCCAATTGATAGAGGCAGAACTTGGACAGGAGGGAGTTTTCCAGGCTTTGGCAAGGTGATTGAATCAAAAGAGCAGTTGCCCACTTTGTCCATCATTTTGTGAGTGATCTCTGCCCACTTGCTGTTGGAGGTTCCCCAACCCACATGCTGAGCTTTCCATGCTTATATCTTTGTAGATAGGAAAGGAAGGTTTTAAGATAAAGAATAAATTAAACGCTTTAAATATTTTAATTATAATATTTAGTCAGGCAGCATAGCAGAGTGGGTAAGAGTATAGATTCTGGAGCAGACTAGATTTGAATTAGGCAGGCTGTGTGACCAAGTTATTTAAACTCTCAGTGCTGCCTCAGTTTCCTCAACTGTAAAATGGGAATGAGGACAATAATAATGCCTACCAAATGTATATGGTTGTTGTGGGGAAGAAATGAGTTAGTTTTCATAAAGTACTTATCACAATGCATGACCTATAGTAAATGACATATAAACATATGTTAAATATAAACAATTGCCTTTGGAGAAAGGAAGATAAGGATGTTGCCATGTATGTCAGCCTCTGGTCTCTGATTCTGTTGCAAATATTCTATATTGCATGTATTCTTTAGAGGATGCAGAAATCCATGATGTCTGCATAAGACTTAAAGAGAATGAGTTACTGATTTAAACCTTTCATCTGGTGTAAAGTTAAACCTCTCCTGCCCAGGGAGATGGAGTCATAGTTGATTGCTCTTGGATGACTCGGTTTTCATTCTGCTTCCCAAATCTGGGGGAACATCCATTAAAATTTGGCAGAAATTCTGCTCTCTAATAGACACTGCAAGCCCTAAGTTTTTGTCAGAAGCTGGAGGGAGGAACCGGTTTTCAAATAATTCAATTGCCCTCTAAATACATACCTTGCTTAGTTTGTCTGATATTTGAGTTAAATTATTTCACCCCTGGTCCTGGAGGAAACTGACAGCTCATTTTTTCATCCCTACTCTACTGGTGACTGTCCCCCATGAATAAAGAAACCACATGCACATTCATATTCTGAATTTAATCAGGTGACATGCTGCTTACTGATTCATCTGAGTTGTACAGCAGAATGCTTTCCAGGGAACTAAAGGAAACTAATACTCCCTCCATCATGAGAAAGAAGTGCCTGTGAACTTTGGCTTTTTTCTTATTAGGCAGGTATCTTACCAAAGCTGAGTCCAGAGGGATGAAAATAAAAGTAAGAGGAAGTGGGTAGAAAATTAAAATGAGTGGGAAGTCTGGGGACAAAGGTGGAATATATAGACTCAAGTGGTGGGGTTGGTAAGAGGCAGAGTTGGAGGCAAGATCTGTGCCTAGGAACACTGATTGGCATGCTGTCGGGAAAACATCTGCATTCCTGCTTGACACGATTGTCTTGTTTGATTGACTACTTTTATTCAAACATTCCATCCATCTGGCAAGATTTGGCAATGTTTGGTATCACCATCCCCGCTCTGACATTATGGGCTTAGCTAAATTCAGAGTCAAAGAACAATTTATAACGAAAGCCCTTTAGTTTGAATTTGAAAGAAATCTGTGGGATGGGAATGACATCTATATTTGGGCTTCTAAATTCCATTCTTTTATCATCTGAATACTCATCTAGACTATCTCTTCTTCAAGGACCAAGTCCCAGGTCCTTACATATGGCAGATCTCAAAGACAATTCCAAAATGGGTACCAGTCTTCAGTTTACGATCCTCCCAATAAGGCATGAAGTTTAGCCCATAGCCTGATGCCTGCTACTGAAAACTTGAACGAACCCTTTCCTCTTCATTTACCAGAATCTTGATGGATCACAAGGATGGGACTGCCAAATCGGAGATCTTACCCAGGCTCAAGCTTTACTACCATGTTTCCCCGAAAATAAGACCTAGCTGGACAATCAGCTCTAATTCATCTTATGGAACAAAAATTAATATAACACTGGGTCTTATTTTACTATGATATAAGACCGGGTCTTTAATATAATATAATATAATATAATATAATATAATATAATATAATATAATATAATATAATAGCGGGTCTTATATTAATTTTTGCTCCAAAAGATGCATTAGAGCTGATTGTCTGGCTAGGTCTTATTTTTGGGGAAACAGGGTAATAATTTCAAGGAGACAAGTAAGCAAGAGGCATAGAGTAAGCAGGGACTGGTGTAGGACTGTCAACTCAGATCCCCAGGCCCTTTCTCAAAGTAGGGAATCATTTCTGGCCCAGGTGACTATGTGAGGTCCCTAAGCAATGTGTGCTGGTTAAATCACTTACATAGAAGGGGGTCATTTTAGTCTTGAAAACTGCTCCATTTTATACTCAGCTTACATGACTTTTCAGAGCTCCCAGCCCCATAAATTTATGAATCCCAGTTTTGTTTATCAGAAGCAATCCTAGGCAAATTTGTACACATGGCTAAACCTTCCCTCAGAGAAGGACTCTCCCATTAGCAATTCAATTACTTTACTTAGCAGGAGACCTGTCATTAGTATCTTTACAAGGAGAATAGACCAAGTCACCTTCTTTATTTCCTGTAATGCATTCTCCCTGCCTGCCTAACAACAGGGAGGATGGATTCTATACGTGTGTCTACATTGCTAGTAATCTTGTCCTCTAGTAATAAAATGGCTGCTCACTTGGAAAGCCTGTGGGAGCACAGTCTAGGGAATCTACATTGAAAGCAAATATCACAGAGTCTGCTCTTCTCATAAGAAAGAGCCATGTTATGAGACCTCCCAAAACAGCAGATAGTGAAAAACTTTTTTTCTATTTGAGCTGGGAATACTTCTGCCGGGTGATCCACTGCCCCCATTATGTTTTGCTTGAGCTCCCCAAGCTGTCACCATTTCTTGAAAAAAGGAAGCAACCCAGCTCTAGAAAATGTTCTCAGGCACAGAACAAAACCACAACATGAACCACAGAAGGCAGCTGCATTGTCTCTCTGGGAGATGTTCCAGTTTCGTGGACAGCCTCTTTGAGGTAAAATCCATTCAGATCTTGCAGTGATGTTCGTTTTGAAGTAGCTCATCCTTCATTACACTCTTTACGTGACTCTGGAATGGAAACAAAATTAGTTGTTACTTATGAGGATTGGATGACTGATGATTTGTCACCAAAAAGAACATAAACAGATTGACTGATATGCCCAGAGTACAACATTATTTACTTTGGGGCTCAAATTCAAAAGTCCAGACTCAAAATGTCATCTTTTCTCCATAAGGCCGACACTGTGGCCATGTGGTTGCTATTAACATCACGCATAACCAAGAACGACAGCTGCTGCCCTATGATGAGTATTTACTATGCGACAGACCCCATCCAAAGCTCTTCACATAACGGAGCTCATTCTAGTTGCAAAAATCCTGGAGGCTGAGGCACAGAAGAAGTTAGTGGCAGAATCAAGATTGGAACCTAGGTCTCTTTAACTCTGACCCTGCGTTCTCATCACCGGCTACATTGCTTCTCCTTAATCACTTGGATCCCACCAAACAATTTTGTTTCATTAAGTGGTTTTCAGTTTTTTTTCTTTCACAAATGAACAAGGGTGGCTAATTGTTTCGCCAGGGCACAGACACCCATGAGTTTGGAGCTCTCTTTAGGATTGAACTTTTGCAGTTTTCATGTCTATCTACATAGATGTGAGTTTTAAATTATTTTCATCTGCTGTCCTTATCATTCCACTTCCAATATTCTATCATATACGAGGATTACATGTAATATATAAATGTATTACATATATTTATAAACATATATATGGCATTTATAGTATATGTATATGTATGTATGCATATGTATATGTGTGTATATATTATATATGTATATATATTATATATAATATAATTATATATATTTATATAAATATATATATTTATATATAATATTTAATTCTATATAATATAATATATAGTGTATATATATACTTATATATACTATGTATATATCAACTTTAGGTCTAATATGGCTTTGTCCTCAATTAATGAGAACTTGAGGGAGCGTGCTGCCATCTTTTCATTAATTTCTCCCTCTAAATAGAGACCTGCTAGAAATCTGCCATGGAAAGATATGTTAATTTCAAAATGCAGGGAATGCCTATGATGTCACAAGAAGACTCTATTTCTGGGTAAACATGATACAGTGATAATATCAAAGAACTTAGGTAAAGTACCGGAAAGCTAAAGGCCAGAATGTAATTAAACAGAACATACTGAGATGCACTGAAAGAAAGTCATGTAACTCTCAAAATAATGGTTTAAAATGAAGATTAAGTCAGACCCCTGTTTTGTCAAAGTATTGGTCCTATACACATTTCACCAAGTACTTCAGTTACTGATACATAGACCCTTATCTTTCTCTTCTAGTTTCTTTGAAGTCATAGGAAATTTTATAAATTTTCATTTCCTAGGTACTGTAATTTCACAAGAACAGCATATTTTAAAAACACAGCATAAGAATAGCATTTGATTTTTATGAGGTGTGGTTCTCCATTAACACACACTGATAAAGCTTGTGCTATGTGCCAGGCATAAAGTTTTAAAAAGTTAACAAATACATCAGCCTTTGAGAACCTCATAACTTAAAAAATTAAAATATATTAGGTTTATAAAGAGCTTTGCTTCTGAGGTTTAATCTCTTTGCTATATTAAAAACAGTAACTTGTAGGGAACTCAGGACATGTTGCCGACTCCCAAAGTCTGAAGTGGGACTGTAGGTGTACAGGGTCCTCCCGGCATGCAGGGGCACAGGTCAGGCAACATGGCAGTACACAGAGCACTGGGGCAGCAGTGAGTGTGGCTGGGGTTTCATTCTCCTCCCACGGCTCAGCGTGTGCTCCTGGGTAAGCCATTGGATCTCTCTCAGCCTTGACTTCCACATACATAGCAGAGAGAATTCCTCCCCTGCTCACCTCATGCCATCACCCTGAGGTCAAATAAGAAAATACACACAAAAACATTTTGAAAACTGTCACGTATTTGTAAGTTCCCTGAAGGCACGGATTTTTGTCTGTTTTCCTAACTTTTGCATCCCTTCCATCTAAAACAATGACTGAATCATAATATATGCGCAATACATATTTATTAAAGGAATGCACACCATAATAAAAAAAAATCTTGCCTTTTCACTTTAAACAGTTCAAAACTTTGGTAACTGAGTCTTTTCTTTTTTACAAAAGAGAATAATACTCATTTTATATATAACTTTCAGAGTCACCACCTCTCAGGGCTGGAAGTGTTCGTTCCGAGCACCCAGTCCAGCCTTGCAGGGTGGCTTGACTTCCCTGACTTGGTCCTTACTAGGGAATGGTCCAGCCTGTTCCATATCAGTCACTGAGGGAGCTCGCTCCAGGCCACTTGGCAGGAGTCCCCCTCGTTCAGCTGAAACCTGCCCCCACCTGAGGCCACAGAACAATTCTCCCCCAGCTTCTCCACCTTCAAATATTTAAAGACAGTTATCACCTCTCCCTGCCCTCAGATTTCTTGTGTCCAAGCTAAATTGAATGATTTCTCATTTATAAACTTAGGGCACTTAATAACTACATTTTTTGTTAGTAAGATAAGTAGAAATTTAGAATTTTTAAACAAAAACTTTTACTAGTGTGTAACTGCTATTATTTATGCACTCTTGCGAAGGTGGACATTGCTTGCACCAGCCATTGGTAAACATCTGAAAAATGTCTGCAAATATAAAATGAATATTCAAGAGCAAAGAGAATAACCACTGTGTATTTTTTCACATCTACCATTATATAAAATAAATGCAAATATCATTGCAGCAAAACTTATAGTAGAAAAAAACCTGGCATCTACCTGTCTATCAACAATGAGATAGTTGAATAAATTGTGGCACCTATTCAATGAAATATTGCAGATATTAACAGTGGATGCTTATAAAGATTATATAATAAAACAGAAAATGCCTATGATATAATGGGATTAAGTGGAAAAAAGTACAAATTTATAGGTACCATATGATAACTAGGTAAATATACTTGTAAACAGCTGTGTTTTGCGATAGTCTAAAAGTAAATGCAAAATGCTATCATTGGTAGTTTTATGGCAGTGAAGTTATAGATCATTTTCTTTTCTTCTTTTCAGCTTTCTATAAAGTGCTGATGCTAATTTTAAAACACTAAAAATTTAAATAATAAAAATTTATTTCAACATTTCTTTCTGTGCTTTTATACACAAACACACATACCCAGATAAACACACACACATACACATATACAGTTTTCCTTTTCCTCCTCCTATTCCTTCTCTTCCTCCTCATTCTTCATCTTCTTCACATTGATTCAAGTTTCTACAAAATAAAGACATGCCTTTGGGTGGAGTCGGAAATATTAGGACTAGTATTAGTGAGAATTTGAAGAAAGACAAAAGTATTCTCAATGCCTTTGGCACATAGGGGTATATTCCTACCCTTGTTAAGCATTCGTTTCCTCGTCTGTAAAATGGGGGAAATAATTACAATGGCTATTCATAGGATTGCTGTGAGGGTTAAATGTGATGTCTACAAAATCCTTGGCCTGACGTGGAGTATGTGCTCTGAGGATTGTTGGCTTCTACTCTGAGATAACTGTAAGATTGCAATGCACTGAAAGTGTGCATGGTGTGTGTGTGTGTGTGTGTGTGTGTGTGTGTGTGTGTGTGTGTAAATGTGAGTTGTCCAGGAAGGCTGGAGGGAAAGGGGGCCAAAGGAGACAGGGCTATGACTGGTAGGTAGAGACAGCCTTCCCCAGGTAAGTTCACCAGGGGCCTGACTGCCTGATGCTCCTGGGAGATGAGGGAGAAACAAGGAGCACATGGAATGTACTGGACAGGTTTGGATGAGCCGTGCTGAGGAGCCTGCAGGAATTCAGTAAAGGCAGGTGGTGGTGGGCTCCTGTGTAAGCAGTGGCATTTTGGGGACTGCATCTGGGTCACCTTGTGTTCACTATCTTGGTTGTAAACTGAAACCAGAGAATTAAATCTTTCATGTAAAGATGATGAGCAGAAAACTCCCCTGAGGCAAAGGGACCGGAAGAGAAAAGTAGAAGGAAGGTAGACTCCATGGGAAAATGACGCAGGGATGCGAGACCTCATCTTGTCCTCCCTGGTAGGTAGGCATGCAGACGGAGAGAGGCTTGAATATGCACGGGACACCCATGTGGCTGTGACCTCCAATGTCAGAGCTGGAGTCAATAGGTTTTTCAATTCTGGCATAATTCCTGCATGCTTTATAGTGGTTGTGATACAATTTAAGGAGTGCCAGGATGCGAGGAGCCAGGACAAGCCAGTCTCTCTTTTCCATTTGCTGTCAGAGTCATTGAGCCCAGAGCAAACACACTGATGCTTCCCCATTATTGAGTGATAGTAAATAAATAAGAAGCCACCAGAAATTCACTCCCAAATGCACAATTTGATTTTGAGGAAAAGAAATATTTGTGTATTAGCGCTCCAGGCTACAAGTTACCGCCATGAGACTGGTTTCTCCCTGGTACACTGTGCGTCTCTCTCTCTCTCTCTCTCTCTCTCTCTCTCTCTCTCTCTCTCTCTCTCTCTCTCTCTCTCGGTGTAAAATGAAATCTCGTTGACATTTTAGAGTGACTGGCATCTCCATATTCCTGACTGAATGGCAAACATGCACTAAAATACATTTGATGTTTTGTCTGCTGGGTGCCATATTCTGTGGGCGGAAGTCTGTGCAGTTCTGCCAGAGGAACAATAGAATTAACCGCAAGAGGGAAGCTCTAAGCAAATACTCGAGCATTGGAAGGGAGGGAATGGAATGGATACCACGAGGAGGGGTGCTGTGTGTGGACAAATATGGCATTCCCCGGTGTGGGCTTGCTCCATGGAACAAACGGGAGCAGTTGGCAAGGGAAAGCAGTCTCCATTTATTCAGGAGTAACTGTGCTAATTTGAAAAGAGCAATGCTATAAAGCCAAGACAAGGCAATGATATCCAATTTATGCAAAGAGTAAGATAGAAAAGGATGACAACCCTGAAATCACCGAAGAAAATAAATGGAGAGCTTCTATCGTTGATGACTTGGGAGAGATTCCCAATTAGAACGTGGCCGGCAGCCTGTTCGTCTCACATCTTAGAAGAGCAGATTTCTGAACACTCACCTCCTATTTGTTTTCTGAAACTTAATTGAGCAACTGAATCATTGTATCAAGTTAGGCTGCTCCTTTGGATAAATTTGTATGGTGCGGGGGTGTGTGTGTGTGTGTGTGTGTGTGTGTGTGTGTGTGTGTGTGTGAGAGAGAGAGAGAGAGAGAGAGAGAGAGAGAGAGAGAGAGAGAGATTGCCTTACATTTGGATGGATGATAGATTACCATATTCTTTGAAGAAAATAATCACGTTAGAGAGGCAACAGTGTCATATTATATATTTTAACATGTGAAGACAATGTCAATTTTTCTTTCTCATCACTGTCTTCAATTGGTCCTTGCCTCATTTTTGGACTCACTGAAACAGTGCCAAGTTTTTCTCACCCAGACACATTAGCTATTAGGGATATGTCCTTCTCTGAGATAGGCCTATATTTTATTGCTTTCTGCTGGGCCCATTGGCATGGGTCCTAGTCAACTGGAAAATAAATAGAGCTGTTCCAGATCTTGGGCCAGCACTGAGCCCCTGCCTTCGAGATCCTGAAAGCTGCCAACTAGCCCACGGCTTGCAAGCCATGCCAGAACTAACAGTCCCTGATTTACCCTCTACTTCCTTAACCTATCTCCTCTCCATCTCTGCATTAGATTTTTCTAATATTTCTAGGTTTTTTGCCAGTCGATTCTGTTTCCAAATCTTTCTTTATTACTCACACTCTTAGTAACACCCTTGCTGTGTTTCACTGTTGCTTCAATTTTTCCATGAGAAATTTCTTAACTAGATGGTGCCACCTTGTACAACTGGAAGGTCATCTCTCTTATGTTTTCTTATGTAACCATCCTCCCCTTCCCCAAAGTTCCCCATCCTGGGTGGGGTCCAGAATAAAGCAATGTACTTACCATAGAATGAATAAATGACTGAGTTTCCTAAAGGATCATTCAGATAATTTATTTTTGCCTCCAGCATTTATCTTGATTTACTTTCTTATGTATTTGCTAGTATCTTATTTCATCAATTATTTCCGCTCTCAACTCTGTCTTCAACTTCTCTCTTCCTTCTGTGTCCTTGCTCTCAACCTATAAACACGTTTAACTCTCTCTCATCTGAAACAAACAAATGAATAAAGACAAAACAAAACAAACACAACCTTTCCCTTAATTCTGCAGCCCAATCATTTATTCAACATATGTTACTATGCCTACTATGTGCCAGGTACTACAGCTGGTAACGAATAAGACAGAACAGTTGCTGCTCTCATGGAGCTAGTGAGGGGACTCAGATAATAAATATACAAACAACAGCTCTATTATTTAAGGTTAGGACATTCAGTGCCTTTGTTAGAAGACCTGCCATTGGCCCTTCCTGTAGGCTAATATGGCCTTGGCAACAGAGTATGGGCTAGATTTCAGTCTCCTGATCCCCTGGACCTTCACAGTCTTGCACAAATGTCAGCAGTCCCTCTACATGCCCCCTCCCCAGCCTCCTTAGACGAATAGACTATAAGAACCTTACTCATTAACCAGCAGCAATCTGGCATCAGTACCCACTACATGACCTCCATGCAAAGGCCAAGGGGCTTTGGTTCTTAAGCATGACCTTGGGCCTTAGACATTATTGCCCATTTCGCCATCAGGTTCCACCTTCTCTTGTTCACCTTCTATTTCTCTAGTGTCTTCCTTCCATGTTCATGTTCTAAGCTTCTAATATCAGCCCTCTTCCCTTCCCTTCCCTTCCCTTCCCTTCCCTTCCCTTCCCTTCCCTTCCCTTCCCTTCCCTTCCCTTCCCTTCCCTTCCCTTCCCTTCCCTTCCCTTCCCTTCCCTTCCCTTCCCTTCCCTTCCCTTCCCTTCCCTTTTCACTTCATGTTCTTACCCATTCCTTCAGCTTCAACCACATCTCTCCACTGATGGATTCCAAGTTGTTTTCAGACCACCATTCCCATATTCTCAAGACCTGGCTTCATGGGCATGTGACCAGTGCAGTGGCACAAGATTCCATGCTTAGGAGGGCTCTCATTTGAGATAGAATGCTCTGTGGTCACCATATTGAAATTCTTTAAAAAGTTATTTTTGAATTTTGAATTTGTGTTTTGTGAATCTATTAGTTTGCTAGTGCTGCCATAACAAAATACCAAGGAGTAGGTAGCTTAAACAACAGAAAGTTATTTTCTTGCAGTTCTGGAGACTGGAAGTCCAAGATCAAAGTCCCAGCAGTGTTGGTTTCCTCTGAGGGCCGTAAAAGAAGTATCTGTTCCAGGGCTCTCTCCTTGGTTTGCAGATGACCATCTTCTTGCTGCCTCCTCACATGGTTTTCCCTCTGTGCATGAGAGCCCCTGGTGTCTGTGTCCTGATCTCTTCTTATAAGGATACCAGTCAGATTGGATTAGGACTCACCCATATGACCTCATTTAATCTTAATTACCTCTTTAAAGGCCCTGTCTCTAAATATAGTCACATTGTGAGGTCCTAGGGGTTAGAAGTTCAACATAAGAATTTGGGGGCCACAGCTCAGCCCACAACAGTAAGTGAAGCCTGGTGGGACAATGGAGCATGCACTGAGGGCTTAGAGTCTTGGTTTACTGTGGTTCTGTTTTCTGCTGCCTTCCTGGGACATGGTCTCAGTTGCCAGCTCCCTGACTCCTGGCCTGCCGGCTGTCCAGCTACCCCTTCCTTCTGCCCTTAGAGGTAACCTAGGTGCAGATGCTGGAAAGGTCAGGATCCAGCCATCCTTGCCCAGCAGTGGCAGCATGGCTGCACATTTGGAGGTGATTTGGCAGGGGCAAGCCTTGTACCCACATCCAAGTTTCCAATGCATCCTGACTGATATTGCAGTCCCTTGGGGATTACCTTGTGGTCCATGCTGGAAGATAGAAAGATGTTTCTGGCACTGTCGAAAGGATGAAGGAAATGGATGCAGCCATAAGGAGGCTGAGATACCCAGGAGAGAAATGGGAGCTCTGCCATCCTATTGATGATGTTGCTCCCCCTTGGTGCTGCAGTTTCAGCCTCTGAAACTGATAGTGGCCTTTTCCACATAGTATAAGATGCTCTTGTTCTTTGCCTCAAGAGCTATTGGCCCTGTGCCCCCAAAGGGCCATCTGATTCTGACAGCTAAGGCGAAGACTGGCCTGTTTGCGCTGCTGACTTTGAACAGCAGCAGGTCTGTTGCTCTGCTCTAATTCCCATGCCCCACCCCCTCCCCTTTGGTAACCATCAACTTGTTCTCTCTACCTATGGGTCTGTTTCTATTTTGTGTTGTTTATTCATTTATTTTGGTTTGTTTTTTCTTTTTAGACTCCATATATAAGTGAAATCCTATGGTATTTGTCTTTCTCTGTCTGATTATTTCTCTCAGCATATTTAGATCCATCTGTGTTGTCTGAAATGGCAAGATTTCAATCTTTTCAGTCATTCTGTGACTGCTCTCTCACCAGCTTCCCCATGCCCTGCCCACATGGTATAGGCTCTACTGCATGGGTGATGATTACATTCCCATGAACAGGAATGTACAACTTAAATCAATGTGGAGAATTAGGGAAGGATTAATGAGTCCAATAACAGATTGTGAAATTATGTCATTTAGCATTCAACTGGTGAGGCTGAGATATATACACACAGCTGTAAAGATGGTTTGCAAAATATTTTATGTGTAATAATAAAACAAGCTTTTAAAATATTTTTTTTAATTATTATTATTTTAAATCAATGAATCCAATGTCACTTCCAGGAATCCTTTTCTGGCATCAGGAGTTTGAGTTAATCACACCACTGCCAGCCAACGTGCTGTTTATGCTGCATTTCTCCCACTGCAGTATGGTCTGACTAACCTAGTGTTCTCCACTTACTAACATGTGACCTCGGGCAGTTCATTCAACATCTTTAAATTACAGTTTCCTCATCTGTGAAATGGAAATGGTAATCATACTGCCTGTGAGTTGTAAAAGAAATGACCCATCCAATAAAGAACATCAGGGCAGGGCACACTTTCTCCCCAGATACAGGTATGACTTGCTCGGGTATCCTCAGTGCTTTACTCAAAAGCCATCATCACTGGGAGGCCATCTCTGACCACCTGATTTAAAATTTCACCCCACCATCCACATTCTCTACCCGCTGCCTGAGTTATTTTTCTCTACAGCACTTACTGCTATTGCGCACACTATATATTTCACCTATGTTTATTGCCTGTCTCTTCACTAGAATATAAGCTCCAGGAGGCCATATCCCTAGCGCCCAGATATGCCTGGCATGGACTATGGCCTCAATAAATATTTCCTGGGAGTCGCGGAGTGAGCCACGTCTGCTACCTTGAAAGTACTCCTGGCCCATTGTATCCTTTGGAGGTCCTGTTTAGGGGGGGCATTTGATTGTTGTTGATAACTGTATGTACCAGGCAGCAGGAGGAGGTACTGACATGTAGGTAGTAACTTAAGTAGCTCATGATGGAGGCTCCGACTTTACTGAACTTGAACCCAAAGCTAAGGATTTTTCATAAATCTCATTCATACTGCCCCACTCGCTCCTGAATTAAAGTTGGCCTGAGGGGCGCACTGCAGAGTTTAGGGTGGAAGAGTGGAAAGAATATCCTCAGATTCCTGTTACCTCTCCTCGCCACAGGGGCTTATCCAGACTACAAGAGAGGGGCGGCTTTAACAGAAGAGTGTTCTACAAAGCTCACCTCCTCTTGGTCTTGGCGCCCTTGAGCTGGGGAGGCGGCCCCTGCACCCCGCACCGCCTCCGGTCGGGAGCGCGCGTCTCCGCCCAGCGCACCGCAACGCCGGGAGCGACTGGTCCGCCCCGGGCGGCTGGAGGAGGCAGCGCCGGCAGTGCTCACGCACCTCAGAGCCGCGGCGCCGGAGGACTGGGGCGCACCATTCGGTAACCAGGGGCGGGAGGTGGTGCCCAGGGATGCGCAAAGCTGGGGTGCGAGGTGTGGGGGTGCGTGAGGCTCCGGAGAAGGCAGTTGGGTTCGATTGGGTTTGGGGTGGTTTTCAGTTTGGGGTTTTTGGTGGAAGGAGGGGAGGACTGGGGTTTGAGGGTGCCCAGGGTAAGAGTGGGGGATCCATGGAAAGCACCCAAGTTTAAAACCTTCGCAGCAGCCGGGTAATGTGAGTTTCCCGCTGGCGGGCGTTGGGAAAGGCTGGAAGCAGCGGCGCTTGGGGGTTTAAGTGTATTTCTTTCTCTCTGCTTAGAAGGGGCCGAGTCACACCTTCTCCCGAAGGTGAGAAACTTTCCACTCCCTGCCTGCTTGCCACCTTTGTATCCTGCACCTGGGAGACCTAGGTGCGGGGTCACTGCCAGTCCAGGCGAAATGCACTGTCCTCTGGCCTGGGGTTCGTGCCCCTGCAGTGGCAGGGTTCTCAAAATGAACCCTGCTTGACAATGAATTCATTTTGTTTGCACTGGGGAGCCTGCCCACAGGTCATTTTACTGATTAGAGGGAAATACTGGGTTTGCTTTTCTCCCTTCTCCATCCTTTCTGGGCAATTAATTAAGGAAGACAAAGAGAGTCACCTCATTAGAAACTTGTTTTGAGGCTCTGTGGTTTCCACAGCGGTTTAGGTGACGTGATGAATCTGATATTACCCTGGATTTAATCTGACCGCAACGTTAACACTCAATGGTGTTCTGAAAGCAAAGGAAGCTTGGGGAAAAGCTTCCGTGCTACTCCAGGGAAGAGAAGGGAACTCCCGAATATAACTTAATTCTTAAGAAAACCTCAAAGGTAAGTGGTAGTATTTCTAGTTTACTCTTGAAGAAAATTAGGTTGAGCTAATAAGTTTTCCAGCTGAATCCCCCAGTTAATAGTGGGGAGTAGTGGTCTAGAAACTAGGACTGTGCGGCTTGTGTCCCTTAGATGCATCACATAGGGTGCATTATCAAGAACACAGAAGGACAGTGGCCCGGGCCTGAAAAGATAAGGTGCAGAAGGCAAGAGGCCACCAGGAGCTGGGTGCCCACAGCAGGGAGTTTTGTTCTCATCAGCAACATAATTCAGTGTTTACAGAAGACATTAACAGGTGACAGAAGACAGAATTGCTCCTAGTCTGTTTCTTTCTTTTCAAAAGGGAAAGGCCAGCCCAAACCCCTTTAAGAGAGTCTTGAAGCCTGGCACTGAGCTGTCTTGTTCAAGACCCATGTAACAGGCATCCTGGAGCGTGAACACGTGCACAATAACCTTTGAGCAGGCTTGAGAGATGAAAGCAGAGCCAGGAGACTTCAAAGGAAGGAAACATTAAATCCAGGCAGCATTCCAAAATAAATTCTTAAAGAAGATAGCTCAGGATCACCTCAGAAAGAATTTATGAAGACAATTTGTGACAAACTAACTTTTTATCTCTTTGCTAGCGACCTACTGGTCTGTACATTGGGTCATGCCATATCCATTGTTTTTCAAATGTGGTTTATGACTCATTAGGGTAATGATATCCGTGTAGTGAGTGGCATCAGCATTTTCAAAACATTAAATCA